>NC_059194.1:43135205-43448776 GCF_020615455.1 Coregonus clupeaformis | reverse complement strand
AGACCATAGCTTCTGTAATGATAATACGTTAATGAACTATCAGCCAACATTTAAATGATCTATAATAAAAGAACAGGAGGCTGCTGAGGGGAGAATGGCTCATAATAATGGCCGGAACGGAGCAAATGGAATGGCATCAAACACCTGGAAACCATGTGTTTGATGTATTTGATCCTATTCCACCTATTCCGCTACAGTCATTAACACGAGCCCGTTCTCCCCAATTAAGGTACCACCAACCTCCTGTGAATAAAAGGTGTAGTGATACACAACAAACAAGGTTTGGACTGACGTGACATAACATCGGTCTACCCCGCCTTTATTTCCTTCCTCTGAGCACAGGGTTTCAGACCTGACCAATAAGGTTTGATTCGTGCGCTCTCTGCCGATGACCGAGTGTCTCTCTGGCGCACATGCTCAGAAGGCTTCTCCCTCTGCGTGCATCATTATCATCAGCATTATGCATGCAGGCCCAATGCGCCGACGGTTGCTGGATGACCGTTGCCCTGCGTAACCATTCTAAGTGGGAGTGCGGTGTTGCTGTATGAAAAAAGGGCAAGTACTATTTATTATTAAAGGGGTTGTGTTGACATTCTGGGTTTTTCGTCAATGGAGTGTTCACAAATGCACCCCTTTTTTTCTCTCGCAATACGACAGCCATCTTAAAATGTTATTATTACTCCAGGTTTTGACAGTGTGTGTTTTTGTTTTGGTGCCTTTTTGAAGAAGATGAAAGGAGTTCCCACAGCAGCAATGTGTTCATGCGGGATCTTGCTTGTATCTGTGTGACTAAATGATTTATGTGAGACGATCGTATCCACTCCCGATGCTATTTTAAGACTGTGTGTGTGTGTACTGTGTGTGAGCGCTCGCGCACGTGCATGCATGCATGTGTGTGTGACTCTCAGCTGTCTGATATTCCCTGAGAGCTACAGCATTGATCTGTGTAAAGGAAGGGGAGTGTAACTGAGGAGGGTGCATCCTGACCACATTTAAAACCACACCGCAACCACTAACAGTTACCCTGGGAGAGGTCAGTGGGTCAGAAGACTCTAGACCAGGATTGGGTTTCACAGAGATCAATACATTAGCCGGCTAACACTAATTTGAATATTAGTGAGGGAGTACCAAGTCTGGAATACCTGTACCATGCCAATTTTAAGTTAATAGCCATGTAGGGAGGGGATGAAAAGCTTCCAAACACAACCCTGTTTATGAAATCCCTATCTGGCAATAAACAGCATAACATCTTTGTCAACATCAACGCAACTAAGCCATTCCCACAACCCAGGTTCAAATGCTTTAGCTGAACCTCAGCTTGTGTCTAACAATGTTGTTGTCCAAACAGCCAAGACGTGACCCAATGCTAAGCGCTAAATACTAGATTCACCTGATTGTTTTCTTCATCTCTGATTCTCTCTGTGTGTGTGTGTGTGTGTGTGTGTGTGTGTGTGTGTGTGAGTTAACCTTTGTCGTCTCAATCTCCTCAGTAGTAGAGCTGCCTAAAGGAAAGGCTCCCCGCTGCTCCAGGTTCACCCTGGGTAACGAAGAGAACCTGTGTTCATTTCACACCCCTGTGCTTTGGCAGGGAAGCTACAAGCCCGCCTGATTGGCCCTCTAAATGGCGAGCGCAAACACACATCCTGTGTCACTTTGGGACATCTGTCTTGAGCTGGGACAGGCAGGAATTGTAAATGCTTTTTCCTGTTGATACTGTTTAAGTCATATTGTGTCTTGTTTTTTATACAGCATCTTCAACAGAATTTGAGCTTTAACAGAGCTCTTGTCTAAAGAGTCCAATATGACCTGATTTCCTGGAGTGTCTGTGTCATTTACGTCCTCAAACCTTACCACTAGGTTGGTAAAAGAAAAAGTACATTGTGTTGCAACTAAAACCCCATTTGCACGGGACTTGTATTACTATAGAACGTTGGTTATGTAATTATTACCCCAGCATGTTCGTTTTTCCAGTGGACGATTCAGACGGGATTAGTTTTACCAAACTGCCCCCTAGTAATTCTTATTTTTTTCTTATTCAAAATTGTGACTCGTTTCACAGTAGAAGCATTTGAACGTAAACATTTTTTAAAAATCTAAATATTATTTGTGGGGGGCAGAAATGCCTTCTGGAACATGTGAACTTTCATGTGCCTTAATAACAAATGTGTGTGCCATCTGTAAATACGAATTCAATTGTTAAATTACGAGCCTAGTTGGTTTAGCCACGGAAAAAGACAGGAACCTTCCTGCTACATTTACATTTTAGTCATTTAGCAGACGCTCTTATCCAGAGAGACTTACAGGAGCAATTAGGGTTAAGTGCCTTGCTCAAGGGCACATCGACACATTTTTCACCTAGTCGGCTTGGGGATTAGAACCAGCAACCTTTCGGTTACTGGCACAACGCTCTTAACCACTAAGCTACCTGCTAGCCATGATTGGCTGAGATAATGGATAGGCTAGACATGCCAAGAGATTAGTTCGAATTGGTCTGCAATGTAGCACGCTTCTGTCTAATGAGCTGCTCAGTATGTGTAGGTAATTATTTTTGAAAGATAGCTCTCCACTTTCTGGAGGACCGAGTTTTGAAATCAGTGGAATGCTTGGTGGAAGCAGAATATGATAGTTAAGGAAATTGAGAAAATGCAGGCGTTTGATTGCAAATGCGAAAAGAGAACACAGAAGGCTGTTGTATAAAACATCTGTCTCCGGATTACATCTTCAAACTAAGGGCAACCATGGCATCCGTGACAGAGGGAGAAGCGTTCATCCATGTACACGTGTAAGAGAGCCTATCTAGCTACATTTTCAGATATTATACGTTTCTAATTTTGTCAGAAAGTCGTTTTCATTGCAATTATAAGTGTACTGTTAGCTAGCTAGCTAACGTTAGCTGGCTGTTTGGCTCACTAGCTAACATTCCGTGTATGATCTGCGTAGTAATATTATTCATATCTCAGAGCCATTTCCATTGCTAGTTATAGCCTAATGTTAGCTAGATAGCTAACATTGAACATAGTTGGTTCGCTTTAGCTACCTGTAGATTCATGCATTATCTTGTTCCACCCCAATGGTGGAACAAGCTCCTCCACGACGCCAGGACAGCGGAGTCACTGACCACCTTCCGGAGACACTTGAAACCCTACCTCTTTAAAGAATACCTGGAATAGTATAAAGTAATCCTTCAACCCCCCTCACCCCCCCCCATAAAAAAATAAATAATAAGTTGAATGCACCAATTTGTAAGTCGCTCTGGATAAGAGCGTCTGCTAAATGATGTAAATGGGTAGTAACGTTATGGGTTGGGATTATGGTTAATTGTTTAGCCAGCTAGCTAGCTACATGTCTAAATAAAATACTCCACTATGCAAGTACCCATTTCACTGTACCGTTTACACCTTCTGTATCCTGTGTATGTGACAAATAAACTTAGATTTTATTTGTGTAGTGTGTGTTTACGTAAAGATGGTAATGTGAAGAACAACATGACCTGCACCAAAGTCAAATTAGGATATAACGTTAGGCCAACGAGACAGTGTCCAAGATCTAAAATTCTCCGGTAGAATGCCCTGCTTTTATTCCTTCACACTCTATTTTCTGTAATTAGCTAGCCATTAACTTGTAAATAGTGATCTTGTTGTGAGTTTATTTTCCTGTAATAATGAATGACAACTGTATACAGACATGTCAATAGATTTAGTATAACCAGCCTTTAGTCTTGAAATCTTTGGTTGTTTAGTACACAACCGTACTCTCTGTTTAGCACATGACCTCACGTGAATCCTTAAAGAGATGGGTGGGGCTAAGGCTTAAGAGGGTGTGAACGATGCTGAATGGGTGTAGACAAAGAAGAGCTCTCCAGTAGGTGTACCAAAACATTCAAGGGCCATTTTCTCAAAAGTGGGGTTACAAGTTTATCAACTTTCAAATCAGAATTACTTTCCCAATGTTCCTCAACTGTAGTGTATGATATACCATTTTCTAGCTCTGAGAATCAACTTTTATCCAATGTAAAAAACACAATTTCAAATTTAGCTACATAAGATCGAACCGGTCGGTCACAATTGACCGTTATAACGGAAACCTGGAGGCTGTTCCAGGCGTGAAGATATTTCAACTTGTCTAGGGATAACCTAATACTGGCTTTCAGTTTGGAGAAAGTCTAAATAATATCAATAAGAACTATTAACTGCATGCAGACATTTAATTAATTGACATATTTGGCAATTTATAAATTCATTGGCTCATTATCATTGGCTTAATCTTTTAAAAGAGAAGGCACTGGAAAAGTTTATATATGACAAAGTGTCATGAATGAGGCAATGGGCAAAAAACATAGCACTTAGTTTTAAGCATCAATTTGTTCCTATGTTATTACCCAAACTGCGTGCAGCACATGTTAAACTCTGTATGTCAAAAATATTTTCACGACTGTAAAAATGTCCCTTGTACTGTCAAATAATTGCCCCCCCCCACCCCCACCCTCATTGAATTAACAAAAAAAATATTATTAATACCAAAAATAACAATAACTGTAGCGACCTTGAGTTTCCTGTTTGGACCCCAGGAAGAGTAGCAGCTGCCTCAGCAGCAGCTAATTGGGGGATCCTAATAAATAGATGCTAAAATAAACGTGTACATCGACTTTACCACTTCACCATGCTTTTGTGGCACAGTCGATGCCACGCATGACTACGGGCCAGAAGGTAGATGGTTCACTGACCACAACGGACGAGCTCAATCTCCCTGCCTGTGTCATTACACTACAATCAGAGCTAGCTACAGACAATGATAAGCAAGGGTGAATTCAGATTCTCAACATTTTTATAAAATATATGCAATGAATTTTCCACCAACAGGTTCCTGTGCCAATGCTCCACACAACCAATAAGCAAAGCATAACTGCATACTGATTAGCGACTTCAGGCACTTCAACATCATGGTTTGCGTTTTCAACACCACAATCAAATAGAGTATGCCAATCTTGACAAAAAGAAAATACATCCCTCCTTACCTTGTACCCATTACAGAAGGCTTGGCTTGACATTCTCTGAATGTCATTAAGCTTTTTGGTGTTTTGTACCAGATGTCTCTTTCCATTCATCAAATGGACAGTTTGGATGCTGGAATTAGTGGAGTGGACGAACGTGCGCAGATAGCCTACAGAATACTTTTGAAGTAGCCTAATCAGATTAAAACATTGTGACTGGTTGTGTTTATGCCACACATAAAACTAAAAGGTAATAAATACATTTGCGAAACAACTCTAGGCTAAAGAATGGCCGGACCTCCTCAGCCATTGCACCAGCTGTCGTCATCGGCAATTATACGGTAAGAAACATAATGGTTCCCGGGGCAAAAACCCTGTGATATCCTGGAGCACGAGTACAGGACATTAAAAGGCTGCTTCCGACCGTTCTATGACAGCTGCCGGGAGCTGACGCTGTTGTAGTCCATGTGGGGTCAAACGACATTAGGAGGGCTAGCTCGGAACTTCTGAAAATGGATTTTAAAGAGCTGATTCTAGAACTGAAAGATTCCAAAAAGCGGCCAATTATTTCAGGACTGGTACCATCGTTGGGCCGCGGGTTTGAAAGATTCAGGCTACTGGCATTACACGTATGGCTGTCATCAAGGCAAACGGTGGCAATTTGAAGAATCTCAAATATAAAATATATTTTGATTTGTTTAACACTTTTTTGGTTACTACATGATTCCATATGTGTTATTTCATAGTTTTGATGTCTTCACTATTATTCTACAATTTAGAAAATAGTAAAAATAAAGAAAAACCCTTGAATTAGTAGGTGTTCTAAAACTTTTGACCGGTAGTGTACAGTGGGGGAAAAAAGTGTTTAGTCAGCCAACAATTGTGCAAGTTCTCCCACTTAAAAAGATGAGAGAGGCCTGTAATTTTCATCATAGGTACACATCAACTATGACAGACAAAATGAGGAAAAAAAATCCAGAAAATCACATTGTAGGATTTTTTATGAATTTATTTGCAAATTATGGTGGAAAATAAGTATTTGGTCAATAACAAAAGTTTCTCAATACTTTGTTATATACCCTTTGTTAGCAATGACACAGGTCAAACGTTTTCTGTAAGTCTTCACAAGGTTTTCACACACTGTTGCTGGTATTTTGGCCCATTCCTCCATGCAGATCTCCTCTAGAGCAGTGATGTTTTGGGGCTGTCGCTGGGCAACACAGACTTTCAACTCCTTCCAAAGATTTTCTATGGGGTTGAGATCTGGAGACTGGCTAGGCCACTCCAGGACCTTGAAATGCTTCTTACGAAGCCACTCCTTCGTTGCCCGGGAGGTGTGTTTGGGATCATTGTCATGCTGAAAGACCCAGCCACGTTTCATCTTCATTGCCCTTGCTGATGGAAGGAGGTTTTCACTCAAAATCTCACGATACATGGCCCCATTCATTCTTTCCTTTACACGGATCAGTCGTCCTGGTCCCTTTGCAGAAAAACAGCCCCAAAGCATGATGTTTCCACCCCCATGCTTCACAGTAGGTATGGTGCTCTTTGGATGCAACTCAGCATTCTTTGTCCTCCAAACACGACGAGTTGAGTTTTTACCAAAAAGTTATATTTTGGTTTCATCTGACCATATGACATTCTCCCAATCCTCTTCTGGATCATCCAAATGCAAACTTCAGACGGGCCTGGACATATATTGGCTTAAGCAGGGGGACACGTCTAGCACTGCAGGATTTGAGTCCCTGGCGGCGTAGTGTGTTACTGATTTTAGGCTTTGTTACTTTGGTCCCAGCTCTCTGCAGATCATTCACTAGGTCCCCCCGTGTGGTTCTGGGATTTTTGCTCACCGTTATTGTGATCATTTTGACCCCACGGGGTGAGATCTTGCGTGGAGCCCCAGATCGAGGGAGATTATCAGTGGTCTTGTATGTCTTCCATTTCCTAATAATTGCTCCCACAGTTGATTTATTCAAACCAAGCTGCTTACCTATTGCAGATTCAGTCTTCCCAGCCTGGTGCAGGTCTACAATTTTGTTTCTGGTGTCCTTTGACAGCTCTTTGGTCTTGGCCATAGTGGAGTTTGGAGTGTGACTGTTTGAGGTTGTGGACAGGTGTCTTTTATACTGATAACAAGTTCAAACAGGTGCCATTAATACAGGTAACGAGTGGAGGACAGAGGAGCCTCTTAAAGAAGAAGTTACAGGTCTATGAGAGCCAGAAATCTTGCTTGTTTGTAGGTGACCAAATACTTATTTTCCACCATAATTTGCAAATAAATTCATTAAAAATCCTACAATGTGATTTTCTGGATTTTTTTTCTTCTCATTTTGTCTGTCATAGTTGACGTGTACCTATGATGAAAATTACAGGCCTCTCTCATCTTTTTAAGTGGGAGAACTTGCACAATTTGTGGCTGACTAAATACTTTTTTCCCCCACTGTATATATGAAACATAAAGCTTTTTTTTCTTGAGTGGGCTTGATGAAAGCCAGTCAATATTTATATCACCCAGAAAATATACTGTTGATATCACACACGTTATTAAGCATTTCACACATGTTATCCAGATACTGACTGTTGGTGGTCTATAGCAGCTTCCCACCAGAATGGGTTTTAGGTGAGGCAGATGAACCTGTAGCCATATTACTTCAACAGTATTTATCATGAGATTCTCTCTAAGCTTTACAGGAATGTGGTTCTAAATATGAACGGCCACACCTCCACCTTTGGCATTTCTGTCTTTTCTGTAGATCTTATAACCATGTATTGCTACCACTGTATCATCAAAGGTATTATCTAACTGAGTTTCAGAGATTGTCACAATATGAATGTCATCTGTTACTAGCAAATTATTGATTTCATGAACCTTGTTTCTTAAGCTACATACGTTAACGTAGGCTATTTTTAACACTTTTCTGGGATGCTTGATTGTTTTCAAATCAAATCTATTTTTATTTGTCACATACACGTGTTTAGCATATGTTATAGCGGGTGTAGCGAAATGCTTGTGCTTCTAGCTCCGACGATGCAGTAATATCTAACAAGTAATTATCTCGGTCCCAGCATTGATGCACCTGTACTGACCTCGCCTTCTGAATGATAGCGGGGTGAACAGGCAGTGGCTCGGGTGGTTGATGTCCTTGATGATCTTTTTGGCCTTCCTGTGACATCGGGTGCTGTATGTGTTTTGGAGGGTGGGTAGTTTGCCCCCGGTACTGCGTTCGGCAAACCGCACCACCCTCTGGAGAGCCCTGCTGTTGTGGGCAGTGCAGTTGCCGTACCAGGCGGTGATACAGCCCGACAGGATGCTCTCAATTGTGCATCTGTAAAAGTTTGTGAGGGTTTAAGGTGCTAAGCCGAATTTCTTCAGCCTCCTGAGGTTGAAGAGGCTCTGTTGCGCCTTCTTCACCACACTCTGCGTGGGTGGACCATTTCAGTTTGTCGGTGATGTGTATGCCAAGGAACTTGAAGCTTTCCACCTTCTCCACTGCGGTCCCTGTTTCCTGAAGTCCACGATCATCTCCTTTGTTTTGTTGATGTTGAGTGAGAGGTTATTTTCCTGGCACCACACTCCCAAAGCCCTCACCTCCTCCCTGTAGGCAGTCTCGTCATTGTTGGTAATCAAGCCTACTACTGTTGTGTCGTCTGCAAACTTGATGATTGAGTTGGAGGCATGCTTGGCCACGCAGTCATGGGTGAACAGGGAGAACAGGAAGGGGCTGATAAAGAAATGTGTGAGTGAGATATCACTAAAATGTCACACCCTCATCTAAACTAATAATGTATGACTAATTAGTAGACTAGAGCTTAGAGAATTAATCAAATGTGTTTATATCCCAGCAAGAGTATAGACTGGTTCCCAAAACACACAGGGAAAGGGGAGTGAAAGGCTTGCAGGATATTGTGAGCAGGCGATAACTAAGGAATGCAGCCTATGATAAGAACGTGTGTGTGTGTGTGTGTGTGTGTGACCTGATGGTCAGGAGAGCAGTTTTCCAGTGGAAAACTACAGCCCGCCTAAAGAGGGGTGGGATTTGTCCTCTGACGTGTGCATATAGAAATATTGTACGACCATTTTGTTTCAGAACGTTCTCATGAATAAAGCCTGATGATTGTATGCTGGGTTGCTTGGTCTGATTATTAGAGATTTACAACCTCTGCGATACAGACTGAGTAATAAGTTCATTTTTGAAACATTGAGATAGAAATTCTCGTAACAGGGGCTGAGCATGCACCCTTGTGGGGCCCCAGTGTTGAGGATCAGCGAAGTGGAGATGTTGTTTCCTACCTTCACCACCTGCGGGCGGCCCTTCAGGAAGTCCAGGACCCAGTTGCACAGGGCAGGGTTCAGACCCAGGGCCTCGAGCTTAATGATGAGCTTGGAGGGTACTATGGTGTTGAATGCTGAGCTATAGTCAATGAACAGCATTCTTACATAGATATTTATCTTGTCCAGATGGGATAGGGCAGTGTGCAGTGTGATGGCGATTGCATCGTCTGTGGATCTATTGGGGCGGTAAGCAAATTGAAGTGGGTCTAGGGTGACAGGTAAGGTAGAGGTGATATGATCCTTGACTAGTCTCTCAAAGCACTTCATGATGACAGAGGTGAGTGCTATAGGGCGATAGTCATTTAGTTCAGTTACCTTTGCTTTCTTGGGTACAGGAACAATGGTGGCCATCTTGAAGCATGTGGGAACAGCAGACTGGGAAAGGGAGAGATTGAATATGTCCATAAACACACCAGCCAGCTGGTCTGCGCATGCTCTGAGGACGCGGCTAGGGATGCCGTCTGGGCCGGCAACCTTGCGGGGGTTAACATGTTTAAATGTCTTAATCACGTTGGCCATGGAGAAGGAGAGCCCACAGTCCTTGGTAGTGGGCCTCGTCAGTGGCACTGTGTTATCCTCAAAGCGGGCAAAGAAGGTGTTTAGCTTGTCTGGAAGCGAGACGTCGGTGTCGGCGACGTGGCTGGTTTTCCTTTTGTAGTTCGTGATTGTCTGTAGACCCTGCCACATACGTCTCGTGTCTGAGCCGTTGAATAGCGACTCCACTTTGTCTCTATACTGATGTTTTGCCAGTTTAATTGCCTTGCGGAGTGAGTAGCTACACTGTTTGTATTCTGCCATATTCCCAGTCACCTTGCCATGGTTGAATGCAGTGGTTCGCGCTTTCAGATTTACGCGAATGCTGCCATCTATCCACGGTTTCTGGTTAGGGTAGGTTTTAATAGTCACAGTGGGCACAACATCACCTATACACTTCCTGATAAACTCAGTCACTGTTTCAGTGTATTCGTCTAAATTATTTTCGGAAGCTACCCGGAACATATCCCAGTCCGCGTGATCAAAACAATCTTGAAGCATGGATTCCGATTGGTCAGACCAGCGTTGAATAGTCCTTCGCACGGGTACTTCCTGTTTGAGTTTCTGCCTATAGGAAGGGAGAAGCAAAATGGAGTCATGGTCAGATTTGCCGAAAGGAGGGCGGGGAGGGCCTGTTATAAGGGGGCCTATATTCGGAAGTTCGAATAGTAATGGTCGAGGATTTTGGCAGCGCGAGTACAGTCAATATGTTGATATTTCTTCAGCAGCCTAGTCCTCAAATTTGCTTTGTTAAAATCCCCAGCTACAATAAATGCAGCCTCATTTCATTGCTTTACTGGGAAGCTTAGCAGAAGTAGACATGCTCATGTTATTTATTTTAGTGCAGGGTGAACTGCACACAGTGGACATCCTACTAGGGCATACCACCTCAGTGCTAACAGTATAACTGTGGTTCATAGGCACATGATTACTGCATATAGATAGGGGGACATAAATTAGGTGATCCCATCCTCCTTATAAAATTAGCTTTTTTTCCAGAAGGTATCAAAATTGTCAATAAATGTTACACCCACAGAGCTGCAATAGTCTCGTAGCCATAGAGGGCTAAAAGTCTGCTGAAATGTTCAATGCCACGATTTAGGGAGGGCACAGGACCAGATATTATGGGGCGTTTGTTGGTGTCAATCAGTTCTTTAAAATCCATCTTAAGCTGTTCTGAGCTGCCCTTCATAATGGAATTGAATCCCACATGAACTATGAAAGACTACATTTCCTGATGCTGGTTTAAAATGTTTGGGAGCAGCTTATTGATGTCCTGTACTTGTGCTCTTGGATAGCACAATGTTTTTGCTCCAGGGACTGAGACATTTCTCACCATTGAACTGCCCAATACAATGGCTGGAGAAGGGGATGGAGAAATCTGCCTATTCCTACCCCTCACACAATTCGTTGAACCTTTCACAGGCCCACGAGAAGCAGGATAGCATACGCCCGCTGCTCCCAGCGATAGGTCCAGACCTCCCACAGCAGGCAGTGCCCGTCAGATCCAGAGAGAGGGAAAGGAGCCGAACTCGACGACAAAGCCGCTGCTGGAGTCAGCGTAGATGGAGTCAGCACAGCCGTCGCAGACACAGGCAATCCCAGCGATGAAGGCGCAGGTAGATCAGGCACCAGTGCGGCGAAGCTATTCCTTATGTCAATCTGCTCCAAACCTCTCGCAGACACTCCAATTCGCTTAGCAGCATGCCGCTGCTTTCGGTTTCCACGACTTGTGACATGGGACCAGCGCTGATTGGAACAATCCTCTTGCTGTTCTCCGTCTACTCCACTACAAGATGGAGGAGGAAAAGCAGATGGAGACAACTTCCTCTGCAGGCAAGTTCCAGGTAGCACAGGCCATTCGGATAGGGACAGATGACAAGGCGGGGATACATCCATCAGGCCCGAGCATCGTCCAGCCACAGGAGTTGAGAACGAGAAAGTTCCAATTTGCGTTTTCCCCATAAGTTCACACAGAATTGAAATTTGCTTGCTAAGGATAGCCACCTCATTCCTGAAATCCTCCACAAGCAAAAAACTGCCGCATTGGAACTCCAGATTGTCATATTGTCCTGGATAAGAGCGTAATAAACACAGTTTCTACAGCGCTGGAAACGTTTGTTAGCTATTCCAGGCGAAGCGGACTCCATTGCAATCCATCTAGCTAGCTGGCTAGTTGGTAGCAGGTGTTGACACAAACACTTATGAACAAAATCAAAATAAACAAAATAAAACTTCAGAAACAACAGGCCGAAATAACAGGTCGAAGTTCAGGAGGTTCCGATTTCGTGACAGGAGTTAAAAACGATTTAATGAAAACAATTTCATTAAAACAACAGACCGAGTGTAAACAGTACACTGATCTATGTGGAATAATGTGGAAATTGAGAAAGTTGAGGTGACTAAACTGCTTGGAGTAACCCTGGATTGTAAACTGTCATGGTCAAAACATGTTGACAACAGTAGCTAAGATGGGGAGAAGTCTGTCCATAATAAAGTGCTGCTCTGCCTTCTTAACAACACTATCAACAAGGCAGGTCCTACAGGCCCTAGTTTTGTCACACCTGGACTACTGTTCAGTCATGTGGTCAGGTGCCACAAAGAGGGACCTTGGAATATTACAATTGGCTCAGAACAGGGCGGCACGTTGGCCCTTAAATGTACACAGAGAGCTAACATTAATAATATAGATGTCAATCTCTCATGGCTCAAAGTGGAGGAGAGATTGACTCCATCACTACTTGTTTTTGTAAGAAGTGTTGACATGCTGAATGCACTGAGGTGTCTGTTTAAACTAGTAGCACAGAGCTTGGACACCCATGTATATGCCACAAGACATGCCACCAGAGGTCTCTTCACAATCCCCAAGTCCAGAACAGACTATGGGAGGCGCACATAGAGCCATGACTACATGGAACTCTATTCCACATCAGGTAACTGATGCAAGCAGTAGAATCATATAATAAAAAATTAACCATATGGAACAGCAGGGACTGTGAAGAGATACACACAGGTACAGACGTATGCATACGCACACACCTATATTGTAATATTTTTGTATGGTGGTATTATACATTTTGTATTGTAGATATGTAGTGGTGTAATAATGTTATATGATGCAGAAATGGAAACTCAAGTCTGAGACTCAGACTCGAGTCGCACTTAAGTCGCAAAGAAAATGACTTGCGACTTGACTTAGACTCTAGATGAGAGACTCGTGAACAATGCAAGTCAGTACTGGGATACGATTTTGTTGTGCATTCTGTCAGATAACATGGAACAGGCGGCATTGTAACACAGAGATAGTAGTTTAATACAGAGGGCTGAAAAGCGTTCTAGAACGGCTGCGTCAGTTGTACGTTACTGTAGTACTACAGCTAAACAATTGTAATCAGCAACAATGTCATCAGGTGGTGAGGCTTTCGTTATTAAATTTGGTTACAAGAACCTGCAGTATAATGCCAGTGGCAAAAAACGAAATGCTGTTTGCAAAACTTGTGGAATTAACATTAAAGATGCTGGTGCAACTACATCTAACTTCATTTGACATTTGAAAACTCACCGCTAAAGGTCAGTTAGGCTAGCTAGCTAACAACGTTACAATGTGGTTAGACTAATAATAGCCTGTTTAGCAGATGCCAGCTTGATATAGCTAGCTTTCTTGTGTGTCATCTTTTAGCTAACTGGAAATGTATTACTGTCGAATATTTCTCGAAAGGTTAAGAGGTGGGTTGTCAGATAGCTAGGCCTAGTTGTTAGCAGAGATTATTAAATTACATCTCAGCGCTATGCATATCACTATGGGATTTAATATACTTTCTGTTGTAGCCTGGTCCTAGGAAGTAACTTAGTATAAAACGAGAGTTCAAAGCATGCAACGTCTTGGACATTTCTGCTGAAAAATCCCATAGACCATACATATTTGTTTGTGTCCTTGTACTTCCATCTCAAGTCAGCAACAACTATCCATCATGTTGTTCATCTGTAGGTTCACTGAATTCTGCAAAGCAAAAGTGGCCAGCGCAGGGACAGAAGGACAGAGCAGCATTGACTCATTCTTGACCACCACAGGTGTCCATGTGTACAGCCAGGGCCACCCCAGGCAGAAGGCCATAACAGAAGCTATACTGCAAGACCTGATCATTTCCTGCAACCTGCCTATGTCCTTAGTGGACAACCCTCACTTTAGGCATTTAATGTCAGTGGTAGATGACAAATATAGACCAGTAAGTAGGCCCACGTTGACCAGGCGCCTGCATGACTTAACACTGAACAAAGAGGCTACAATCAAAATTGCCCTAGAGAAGACAGAATCAGTGTCTGTCACTGTAGATATATGGACTGACAGGACCATGAGGGGCTTCATGGGAGTAACAGCCCATTACATGGCCATGGACGAGAAAATTACTCCCAGACTGGAGGCAGTTCTGTTGAGCTGTGATAGATTCACAGGGTCACACACTGGGGAAAGAATCAGTGATACATTTGAAGTAATATGTGATAGTTTTGGCATAAAACATAAATGAGATTGTATCATATGTGATAACGCTGCAAATATGAAAAAGGCCTTCACAGTTTGTTTCCCCAAAGCAAGCAATGATCATGATGATGATGATGATGTGGATAACCCCAGCCTATGGGAAGAATTTGGTGAAGAGTACAATGCTGATGTTGAAGCTATCCAAACCAACTGCATGCAACAGCGCTTACAGTGCTTTGCCCATCCATTACAACTGGTGATTAGAGATGGACTAAAGGAAACAAAAATCATTAACAGTGTGTTGGCTAAGGTAACTAAACTTTGCAGCTTACTACATACAGTGGGGAAAAAAAGTATTTAGTCAGCCACCAATTGTGCAAGTTCTCCCACTTAAAAAGATGAGAGAGGCCTGTAATTTTCATCATAGGTACACGTCAACTATGACAGACAAAATGAGAAAAAAAAATCCAGAAAATCACATTGTAGGATTTTTAATGAATTTATTGGCATATGATGGTGGAAAATAAGTATTTGGTCAATAACAAAAGTTTCTCAATACTTTGTTATATACCCTTTGTTGGCAATGACACAGGTCAAACGTTTTCTGTAAGTCTTCACAAGGTTTTCACACACTGTTGCTGGTATTTTGGCCCATTCCTCCATGCAGATCTCCTCTAGAGCAGTGATGTTTTGGGGCTGTCGCTGGGCAACACAGACTTTCAACTCCCTCCAAAGATTTTCTATGGGGTTGAGATCTGGAGACTGGCTAGGCCACTCCAGGACCTTGAAATGCTTCTTACGAAGCCACTCCTTCGTTGCCCGGGCGGTGTGTTTGGGATCATTGTCATGCTGAATGACCCAGCCACGTTTCATCTTCAATGCCCTTGCTGATGGAAGGAGGGTTTCACTCAAAATCTCACGATACATGGCCCCATTCATTCTTTCCTTTACACGGATCAGTCGTCCTGGTCCCTTTGCAGAAAAACAGCCCCAAAGCATGATGTTTCCAACCCCATGCTTCACAGTAGGTATGGTGTTCTTTGGATGCAACTCAGCATTCTTTGTCCTCCAAACATGACGAGTTGAGTTTTTACCAAAAAGTTATATTTTGGTTTCATCTGACCATATGACATTCTCCCAATCCTCTTCTGGATCATCCAAATGCACTTCAGACGGGCCTGGACATGTACTGGCTTAAGCAGGGGGACACGTCTCGCACTGCAGGATTTGAGTCCCTGGCGGCGTAGTGTGTTACTGATGGTTGGCTTTGTTACTTTGGTCCCAGCTCTCTGCAGGTCATTCACTAGGTCCCCCGTGTGGTTCTGGGATTTTTGCTCACCGTTCTTGTGATCATTTTGACCCCACGGGGTGAGATCTTGCGTGGAGCCCCAGATCGAGGGAGATTATCAGTGGTCTTGTATGTCTTCCATTTCCTAATAATTGCTCCCACAGTTGATTTCTTCAAACCAAGCTGCTTACCTATTGCAGATTCAGTCTTCCCAGCCGGGTGCAGGTCTACAATTTTGTTTTTGGTGTCCTTTGACAGCTCTTTGGTCTTGGCCATTGTGAAGTTTGGAGTGTGACTGTTTGAGGTTGTGGACAGGTGTCTTTTATACTGATAATAAGTTCAAACAGGTGCCATTAATACAGGTAACGAATGGAGGACAGAGGAGCCTCTTAAAGAAGAAGTTACAGGTCTGTGAGAGCCAGAAATCTTGCTTGTTTGTAGGTGACCAAATACTTATTTTCCACCATAATTTGCAAATAAATTCATTAAAAATCCTACAATGGGATTTTCTGGATTTTTTTTTCTCAATTTGTCTGTCATAGTTGACGTGTACCTATGATGAAAATTACAGGCCTCTCTCATCTTTTTAAGTGGGAGAACTTGCACAATTGGTGGCTGACTAAATACTTTTTTTCCCCACTGTACTACCTGTGGTCTGAAAGAAGCATTTGAAGCTGAGTTCGGAGCCAATCGTAGTATCCCTGCTCCCTGCTGCTGCTCCTCCGGCTTGTTAAAGCAGTCACCAATCTGAATCAACAAAGCCTCAATACTCTACTTGAGGCCCAAGGACACAAGGAGCTCTGCTTATCACCAAGGGAATGGAGCCAGCTAATTGGAGCTAGTGAACATTTTGGACCCTTTTGTCCAGGCCACCAACCTTACTCAGGGGGAGAAAGTGGTGACTCTCAGTGCTGCCATTCCTTGTGTACTGTCACTCAACTATCATCTGCAAAGTATACTGAGCACAAGTCGTCACCTAGTCAGTCTAGTAAAAGCACTGCAGCAGTCCCTCAAACGCTGATTCCATGGGGATGAACAGGCAACAAAACTTCCATTTGGTGACAATGTATACATAATGGCTGCACTGCTGGACCCATCTTTCTGCCTGTTCTGGCTTGATCATGATGTCCTCATACCACATGAAGATAAAGCTGAATTGAAGGAGAGTCTGATTGGTAGGTACAATGCATTGCAACATGCAACATTTTTTCTATGCCACTTGCATTCAAATAATAATGATTTGTTTTCATGTATAATGTATCCTGTTATAATCTTGATTATATACATCATTTTATGAATTTTTTTCAGACCTTGTTTTGCTGAGGCACGGAAAGACACCGTTACGGAGAGCAGTAGTGGAGAAGAAGAATAACCACCTGCCAAACCCTCCAGACTGATCTCTGGCGACCGCAACAAGATCAGCAAGAAGTAAGGAGACATAAAGTCATCTGTCAGAGCAGAGATTATTCGCTACATTCAAGTATCTTCTGATGAAAATGAAGTTGATTGCTTGGATTTTTGGAGAATCCATGCGAAATACTTTCCAAGGCTCAAGCAGGTAGCAATGACAGTGTTGGCTGTGCCTGCCACCAGTGCCCCAGTGGAGAGAGTGTTTAGTCATGGAGGCCTCATCATGCGCCCTCATCATGCCAGGCTCAGTGCAAGAACGCTGACAGACTTGATCTTTCTGAAATGTAACCTGTCTGCAACAGAAATGTTCTCTGTCTTAGGGCACAGGATGTAATTTGCTACTTGTTACAGGAAATGGTGTTTCTGTTAAGTGTCCAGGTCAGTAAGTATATTCTAGGTATATAGAACACTTTAGTACTGCAGTTATTGAACAGTTGTCAGTCATTTTAGGTTACATTTATACTTGTCATTTATCTTCCCTCACCTCCAGATGTTCTGTTTGTGTGACAGAATGAAGTAAAATATAGACAATGTCTGCCACAAAATACCATGCACTTTAAAATGTTATGTTAGCTTTTTTTCATATCCGGTACAGTTACTTTTATTCATGTAAACTGTCTACATTTTAAAATGACATTTATTTTGATTTAAATAGTGCCTGATGTGCTTTCTTTCATACAAGTATGGACTAATGAAGGGAGTCTCTTCAAATCATTTACAAGGTTTATAGACCTAACCCACAGCAAGCAGAAAGCCATTGCCAAAAGGGACTTGTGACTTGACTTAGACTTGGCCCTAAAAGACTCTGTGCCTTCGCAGCAGCTAATGGGGATCCCTAATAAATACAAATACAAAATCATATTGACAAAGTTGGTGTGAAGATGGGAAGGGGTATGTCTGTTATAAAAATATGTAGTGCGTTTTTGACAAAAATCAACTGTACTAATTGTTCAGGCTCTGGTCCTGTCCCATCTTGATTACTGTCTGGTAATTTGGTCAAGTGCAGCAAAGAAAGACCTAGCAAAGCTGCAGCTGGCTCAAAACAGAGCACACCATGCCCTTACCTGCACATACAGAACCAACATCAACAACATGCATGCCAGTCTTTCCTGGTTGATGCGAGATTAACTGCTTCTCTTCTAGTTATTATGAGAAATATTACTGTGAGGAAAATTCCAGATTGTTCGCATAATTAAATAACATACAGCTCAGACACCCATACATACCCCACAAGACATGCCACCAGGGGTCTGTTCACAGTCCCCAAGTCCAAAACGAATTCACGGCAACGCACAGTATTATAGACAGAGCCATGATCGAATGGAACTCCCTTCCATCTCCAAGTACTCAAGCAAACAGCAAAATTCCCTAATTTATTTTTATAAAACAACATCTCATGGCACAATAGGGACTGTGAAATGACACACACAAACACTCTAACACACACAGTCTTCACACATTTTTCTTTAGTTGTATTGTTTGTATATCATTGTATTTTAAATTTGTGTGACTGTTCTAGTCTATCAGTGTTTTGTTACTTGTCGTGTTTTATGTTTTTGTGTGGACCCCAGGAAGAATAGCTGCTGCTTCGGCAAAAGCGAATGGGATTTTGAATAAACAAATAAACTCTCCCACCATGTGAAAATTACTGACATGGCAGATTCAGACGGGACTAAAATTACAAATGTGGTGTTTTGTGCTCGTGCATGTAATACATTACCTGACCACCCACAGTAAAACTAATCCCGGCCGAATAGGGCTATAGTGCCTTCTTCTAGCATTCTAAATCTCAAACATAGTCTGCTGAACACTGCATATCAATAGCTCTAAGTGGATGCAGCTTACAAGTTAACAGGTTGCAGTGCTAGCTATTCCAGACCCTCTAGCTATCATCACAATGCTGCTTGTCTGAGAGAAAATTGGCCACTCACTCAGGCATAATTGGGTCAAGGGCAATGGTTGTAATCCCATCAATATCACTGAGCACAGACCTGGGGGCTGTTGGGAAAGCATGGTTGACTGCTATATTAGCAGGGAACTGAGCTAGCTAGCAACGTAGCATTTTCACAGCGCTTCAACATCACAGACCAAAGCATTTATTATCAACGCGCTAAAATGGCGAAGACTTAGCTAGCTTTACTTGTTTGTTGTAACTAAGTGGGGAAAGAGCGTTAGCAGTCCACTGGTAGAATTATGGTATGGTAAGAGACTTTGTAATTTGTATCAGCTGTATTTGTGTAGCACTAGATAAGGACTGAGTTGACAGTAAGATGCTCAGAATATGCAGCAGTGGGGAAGAGATCTGACTGTCATGCACTCACACACACACACACACACACACACACACACACACACACACACACACACACACCTGGGGGTTGAGGGGAGCAGCTGCCTTTGCATACATACAGTGGTCACACACAGCACTCTCCTGACCCGGGAGAGAGGAGTGTTATATAACAGTCTTCCTCCCCATCTCTATATTTCTCGTCAAACACACACAGGCAGAGAGATACAGTAAGAACATCTGTGTACTGTACTGTACCATATTCAGTGTCCTGGATGCCAGAGATCTCCTTGAACTGCCATGGGTGAATTAGAGAGGAAGAGAGAGAGAGAGAGCGAGAAAGTGAAAGAGGGAGCTGCTATATTTGAGAAATGACTATGTACTGTAGCAATCTGCTAACGGTCTTGATCTGGGCTAACCACCCCAAGGTCCTCAAACTGCTGTGGCAGCCACTTGCAGTACAGTATACCCAAAATGCTTGGCTTGTATGGAGCGATTTCAGTGCCAACAGAAATTTTATTTTAATTCCATAATTTAAAATGTTGTATTAGGATATTGAATTTGAATTTAATATTTTTGAATTTGTATTGCACAAATTTAATCATTGAATTTATAAATTGAACTTGTATTTCATGATTTGAAACTAAATTGAATGAATATTGTATTCAGTTGTTACAGGAGGGGGTCTCAGTTCCGGAGCGACCCACTAGGTGTCATCCTCCGACAACCTTAGGCCCCTCCTCACTCACAGTCTGGACTAATCATTATCCTATTGGTGTCACCTGTGTCTACCTGTTCACCTGTGTATTTATGCCCTCACTTCCCTGTGTTCCCTTGCACTGTTTTCTCTGCTAGTTTCTCGATGCCAAACAGTACTAATCAGTGTATGATTGCGAGACGTATGTACAGGTACTTGAGAAGTGTTCTCCCTGTTTCATTGTTGTTTTTAGTCGTAGTTAGTATTTCGTATGTTTGCTGTCAGCCTGTTTATGGAGACCAATTTGCTCCTCCTTTATTTTATCGTGACAAGTCCGTTATTTTGTATCCTGGTTTTGGGACCACCATTAAAGATCTTTGTTTCACCATCTCTGCCTACTGTCTACTGTCTATCCTGCACCACACCTGGGTCACACCTCACACCAACCCTTACAGAAAACAGAGCCAATATGGACCCAGCGCCGGCAGCACAGTATCGTAGCACATTGGCAACGCAGGGAGCTATGCTGAACCAGCACGACCGCTGCCTGCAGCAGATCACAGAGAATCTCCACCAGCTGACGATCACCGTGCAGAGCCGGGTGGACACCCGACCAGCCCCAGCAGCCGGCGGAGCGGGAACCCAGCATACCACCTCCGGAGAGGTACGACGGATGTCCAGAGGGCTGCAGGGAATTCCTCACCCAGTGTTCCCTGGTATTCAGCCTACAACCCTCCTCCTTCCCAACGGAGCAGGGCCGGGTGGCCTACATTATCACTCTGTTGACGGGTCGGGCCCTTTCCTGGACTACCGGGGAGTGGGAGAGCCAAACTCTGGCGTGCCCCGACTCCTACCATTTCACCCGGGATCTATGCAAGGTGTTCGACACCTCTCGGGTGGTGTCGGGACACGAGGCCGGGAGGCGGATCACGGCCTGTGGGCAGGGTGACCGTTCGGTGGTGGACTACTCCGTGGAGTTCCGGACCCGGGCTCGATAGGCAGGATGGGCCCTGGTCGTCCTTTAAGCGCAGGGGCTATTGGAGGGTGATATGACGTGTTTTCACATTGTTGTAGGAACGAGGTTAAATTCATTAGATAGGTAACTCTTGGTGCCACAAAGTCTGAATAACAAGGATTCCGGGATGTCGAGGTAGCTCACTGGTGTTTATCTTAGAATGATTGATAGATGGAATATCTTGCCTGGGGTACAGGATGGTACCATCTCGGTTGGGAGGGTCCTCCAGTTATGGTTGCCAGATGTTGGTTAAAACTTGTTTATCTTAAAGTATATAAACTGAGAGATCTCTTTGTCTCTCATTCGGATAGTAAGATGCAACCTACATGCAGCTTGCTATGGTGATTCCGGTACCATATATGAAATACATGTATCAACTCTCTATCTAAGGGTTAAGTACCTTCTTGCATATTGAATTCCTTGATACCAGAGAACTCATCATAACAATTTGGCGTATACGAACAGGATACAGTTTACAGTCGAACCAACAGGTAAGCAGACATTCATTTTTTTTTATTATGTTAAAATCTGCTTATCTGTGGTAAAGCTGAGCTGTAAAGAACGTTTAAAATTCAATATTTTAGAGGGGGGGGAAGATGAGTGGTAGTCAAGTATGTAAAAAAATATGTAAGAGGAATATCGAATTAGACAATTAAATGGTGCTATGATTCAAAATAGGATGCGTTCAGATTAATGAGTAAAAACAACAAAGGATAAACGAGTAGGCACAAGAAATGCCTTGGCAGCAGCTAATGGGGATCCCTAATAAATAGAAATAGAAATACAGAGACTCAAACTCATGACCTCTGCCTCGCAAACCACCTTCCTAAAGCTATTCAACCCACCATGCTATTGCTATTGAAAAAGGCCTTCTTCAATTGTGCAGGGGGCGACACTTTAGGCTGAGGAGTGAGTTTCAAAGATCCACATTTGCTACACTAATACAAAACTTCAAGATCCAGCAAGGTTACTCATTAAAAGAGTACGGTTTGGTGATCCATGCTTCTGTGATGAGAACCTTGTCTGAGACTGGAAGACGTGTTAGTTTGACGTGGTCGTTTTAGTTAGAAATGTGTTACTGTTAGTTTCAAGTCTCCAGCAAGGGTACATTGGCTTCAGAAACCGCCAGAAGCTTCTGTTTACCACAGAGAGCATTTTATTCTATCTGTTCTCCTCTACCGTTCCTGGCTGGCAAAGTACCAGGATGTTGTCACTGGTTTTGAATCTGAATTTGGAGAACTGAATTTGAAAACTGAATCTGAATGCATCTGAGAAGTTGAATATTTGAAACTTTGATAAACTTGAAATGATCGTTTGTAAACTTGATTCACAGAAAATGAATGCAATATCTACCATATTGAAAATCAATATATAAATATTGAATTTGAATTGTCAAAAAAGTAATGTATGCAATATTCATTCAAATTAGTTTCAAATAATTAAATACAAGTTCAATTTATGAATTCAATGATTCAATTTGTGCATTACAAATTCAAAAATATTACATTCAAATTCAATATCCTAATACAAATTCTAAATTATGGAATTGAAATACAATTTCTGTTGGCATTGAAATCGCTCCATACTTTGGGCCATACACTCCACTTAACATTAGTAAGCCACTGGTTCCTAAGCCATAGTCTGTATAGACTGAATAGGCAAGAGACATTCAGCCTCTTGGAAGGAAATGGAAGTTCAATGAAAAATATATTTTGGCATTAACTGCCAAATCATTTTGGGGATTAAAAGTGTGTTTTGGTATATGGTGCATCCTGTTCAAGACTCTGGTTAAAATTAGTGCACTATAAAGGTAATAGGGTGCCATTTTGGATGCAGTCCAGCCCATCAGCTAAGGGCACAGTAATGCAGAGCAGCCTACTCCATATAGCAACTCGATTTTGGGGGAGGTTTGCCAAAAAACTGTAGTGTCTGAGGAACAACAGGTCAGACATAAACAGTGATCTAACAGCAAGGAGTCTCGCCATTACAGAGGAGAGGAGAGGAGAGGAGAGGAGAGGAGAGGAGAGGAGAGGAGAGGAGAGGAGAGGAGAGGAGAGGAGAGGAGAGGAGAGGAGAGGAGAGGAGAGGAGAGGAGAGGAGAGGAGAGGAGAGGAGGGGAGGAGATCCCTCATCTCCAAAAGCAGCTTGGTGAACTCTGCCCTTGTGAACTCTGCCTGCAGTAAAACTGCCACCTTTAACCTTTGACCCTGACAACGAGCAGGGCAAAGGTCACCTCAACAGAGACAGGCCAGAGACAGGTCATCCTACACTCTAACCCGCCAGAAACAACGTTCAATAACATTGACAGAACGCTTAGACAGATTTCACGCTTTATCACATCCAACAGTCACAGCCTGAGTGATTGATCCCTCCCACTCTGTCTCATCTCAATACAATTTAAAGCACATGATGAGAACAGTTAAAACAGCAGAGAGAACAACTATTTGTAATCATTGACAATATAGTAAGAAATATGAGAAGAACATGAAATGCATGTCAAATTCATCTCCCTCTCGTTCTCTCTCTTTTAATACAACACAGTAAGCAGTAAAGTCTTGAAATGTGTCCTTCTGCCTCCCAACTATAGGATATTTCCGTACAACACCAGGGTTGCAAAGTCTTGATCTTCTATTTCCTCCTTGGCCTGAAAAGGAGACCTCTCAATAACAACTTTTCAGAACCATGACTAGTTTAACCATGACTAAAAAGACCAAGGATGCTGTACCCACTAGGAACAGATTTCAGTTCAACGTCTAGTTTTGATTTACATTTGGTTGAGTTGTCAACTAAAGTGAATTCAACATATAATAATAAAAAATCACCACGTGATTGGATTTAGGTTAGAAGTTGGGTGGAAAAAATACGAAATGCCCTTACATTGATGACTTTTTGCAAATCCAATCAGTTTTCCACGTTTTCGCCACATCATCACATTGATTTTTGGGGTTGAAGTTATGTGGAAATAACATTGATTCAACCAGTTGTTGCCCAGTGGGTAGTCTGTGTTTATGATGCTGTAATAGAGAGATGAGGGGACAGTGTGTGTAACAGCTCTTGAGTGAGGAGAGAGAGATAGAGATGAAGGCAGAGAGTGAGGGAGAGATGCAGATAGATGCAGTTTTCTCTCAGAATTTGCTGCTCCATTTAGCAAGAGCCAAGACAAACCCCAACCACTGCACTGATTACAGTTGCACTGTTTGCACTCGTTACACACACATACTGTATGCACACAGGCCAACAGGGATTCACAACCATGTTCATAGCAATTCTCAAACAGCACCATAATAACCACTATCCCACAAAAGCAGAACACAAAAAGTACCCACAACAACAGTACTTCAGGTCTCAGGAAGGCCATGTTATTGTGTGATGCTAGCCTAAGCTGGCTATCACTACCTGGATGTAGCTTTTCCCACTACATCATTGGCTGTGACCCACCAAAAGCCTTTCACCACAAATAAACAAACCGATACTGGACACAATCACATGTTCATCTGCCACCAGACAGGGAACTACCCTTGACTTAGTGGTGGATCCTGTTTGGGAATCACTGGTCTGATCCAAAACCCCTCTAAAACTCAAAGCATTGAGCAGAAACAGGACAAGTGGTAACTACCTGGTATGAAAAGCTGCAAAGTCGGGCTTGTTGTACAACATTTAATTATAACATTATTATTACGTAATTATCATACTAGCGTGTCCTTTTTAAGTAAATACCAGGTAAATAGCGGTCTGTAAAATAAAGAGGGACCTAAGATCAAGTTGAACCAAAGATCAAGTGCCAACAGATATCCTCACCAATCAGCTCTCACTCATCCCAACATGGATCTCTACAACCAATCTCATTGCTTCTAGCAGCAGGAAGAAATAACTCTGTTTGGGACAGGAAGTGAATAGTAGTATGATACACACACAATCGCACAATAACACACATAATGCACCCACTCTCACATAAAAGCGCATACATGCACACACGCATGCACACACACTTACCTCGATGAGGAAGTCCCCGGTCCTAAGCCCCGCCTGCCAGGCCACTCCTCCCTCGTCCACTGACTCCAGGTATTGGAGGGCTGGGAAGGCAGGGGTGGGAGTAAACTCCTCGATGGGCGTGTCCGCTATGAGAGAGAGAGAGGGAGAGAGAGAGAGAGAGAGAGAGAGAGAAAAAAAAGTGTGTCACCTTATCCTGAACACCACTCCCCTCCTCAACCCTGAGCATATGGAGATCTAGCCCCATTTAATTTCTAGGGTGGGTGGGGAGAAATAATGACAGGATTTAGCATTGGCTTTGTGGTCAGCAGACAAACATACAAACAAACAAAACAAACACATCTGCGTGTCCACCAGACAGACAATCAGAGAGAATCCATTCATCACCAATAAACCCACAAAGTTCATTGCCAATTCAATAAGGTGGATGGCTGCAGACACTGTGCTGCTGTCGTAATGTCTATGAATAGCAGTGTGTGTGTCTAGACACAAGGTTTGCTCTGGTGGTAGGGGCAGTAAGATCTCTTTCTCCTATACTCCCATCTCTTTTGTCTACCCTGTCTCCCTCTCTTCACTCTTTTCCCCTGTCACCTTCTCTCTCTTTCTCTTCATCTATCTTTTCTCTTCTCCTCTCTTCCACCTTCCACTGGCCAGTGATATTCACATTGTGTCGTCGTGGCAGCCAGAAACCAATGGTGACAAGTGACACTTCTGATAAATCACCCTCTTACTGTAAGAGAGATGCTAGGCACTGTGCGTGTGTGTGTGTGTGCGTGCGTGTGTGTGTGCGCATGCGTGTGTGTGCATGTATGCGCAAGCATTCATTTGGTGATTTTATGTGAGAGTTGGTGCGTTGTGTGTCTGTGTGTTTTTGTGTGATTTTGTGTGTTTCCGTTGTGTGTGTGTTTGTGAGCATCGGAGTGTGTGTGTGAAGTGCACAGTGCCAGAGGATAAAGAGGGCTGGCTCAGTTCCCTTGGGTGATGGCAGTGTCAGAACAACTCTAGTACATTCAGCTTGTTGTTTTTTTAGGC
Source organism: Coregonus clupeaformis (assembly GCF_020615455.1). Classification (NCBI taxonomy): domain Eukaryota; kingdom Metazoa; phylum Chordata; class Actinopteri; order Salmoniformes; family Salmonidae; genus Coregonus; species Coregonus clupeaformis. The sequence goes on along the minus strand of NC_059194.1, from coordinate 43,422,720 downwards.
TAAATTGCTCTACTCTCTCTCTTCCTCTCTCTGTCACTTTCTTCCTCTATTCCTGTCTCCCCCCCCTAAAAAACAAGGATGTCCAGACAGTAGAAAATGTACCTCTCGACAGTGCAGACCAATGAGAATATGCCACTGCGCAGCGTTTGACAGTGTGGATTATGACATGGCTGTAATCGTCATAGAAACCAAAACAGCTGCTCAGCGGGCTATTTTTAGACAGCATCACATGGGGGGTGGAATATCAAATGATGTGTGGACAATCGCACTAATGTCCTGACAACATGTCCTACACGCAGGCTGATATTGATGTGTGTGTGTGCATTTGCGAGTGTGTGCTCTAGAGTACAGGTTTTCACAGATCCACCTGGACCTGAATACCCGAGATCCAGAATTCTAAATAATGTCAAGGGTCTGGGTCAGATCTGATATGATATGATTGTCACAGGTCTCGGGTATGTGTATTTCTGACTGACTTGTCCGGAAGGACCTTATAGATCCGAACGTGACTGCTGCAGTAGAGAGAGAGAGAATGTTTATCATTTATCATTCTGCTCTTTGTTTTTCACCAGAGTGGCGCGTGTAGCAATTGTTGGCCAATCATAAGTCATCAAAGCGGCAATAGGCTACAGTCATAGAGCCTCCGAGTTAGGAGATATTAATCAATGGAAGATGCAATTAAAGTGATGGAATTCAAAGTTAAAGGAGAAGAATAGGCTACAATTACCAAGAGCCAACAGGTAGGCTGCTACTTTATATTCTGAATGGAGTTGTTGTTGTAACCCTGTAAGATGAGAAAGTGCTTGCAGCCTCAATTAGCCTAGCTTAACTAGATTCACCCGGTTTGATGCAGTCAAGACAGGTACTCAGAATCATATTGGATGATAAATAACTTAGCTATGGCAGCTATTAGTTTACTATAGCGCGTCGGCTTGGTTGGTTGCTGTCTATCCTTCCCTCCTCCCTGATCCCAGGTAGCCTACACACACAGCACGGCCCCTGCTAACGCATCACCTCTCTCTACCGCCTCTTCCTTGCGCTTTATCACCTCTGGTTAATAAAGTAGTTTAAAAATGGACTTTTCTGCTGCTTCTCTCACTCGGATCGGATCAGGTCGGGATCTGACCAGGTCTATATACGGAACAGGTCTAGTTGTCCTCGGGTCCGTTTGGAACAGGTCTCTATATTTAAAAAATGGAGTTATGCAAATAGTGTCCAGATGGGAAAGCCCCAGGTCCATTTCTGAACAGGTCCAACTATTTGGACCCATGAAGGCCTCTGTTCTAGAGAGAGGTGGACAGATGTGCTGTTAGTCTTTGTGTGTGTGTGTGGTTATGTTTTGAGTGTGAAGTGTTTACAACTTTCTATCCCTGTGTGTGTGTGTGTGTGTGTGTGTGTGTGTGTGTGTGTGTGTGTGTGTGTGTGTGTGTGTGTGTGTGTGTTTCTGCTTCTGTTATGATGGTGCCTGTCTGGCTAGACATTGACAGACAGACAGACAGACAGACAGACAGACAGACAGACAGACAGACAGAGAGAGACACACACACATATATACAGGTAAAAGTCAGTAAATTAGAATATTTTGAAAAACTTGATTTATTTCAGTAATTGCATTCAAAAGGTGTAACTTGTACATTATATTTATTCATTGCACACAGACTGATGCATTCAAATGTTTATTTCATTTAATTTTGATGATTTGAAGTGGCAACAAATGAAAATCCAAAATTCCGTGTGTCACAAAATTAGAATATTACTTAAGGCTAATACAAAAAAGGGATTTTTTAGAAATGTTGGCCAACTGAAAAGTATGAAAATGAAAAATATGAGCATGTACAATACTCAATACTTGGTTGGAGCTCCTTTTGCCTCAATTACTGCATTAATGCGGCGTGGCATGGAGTCGATGAGTTTCTGGCACTGCTCAGGTGTTATGAGAGCCCAGGTTGCTCTGATAGTGGCCTTCAACTCTTCTGCGTTGTTGGGTCTGGCATTCTGCATCTTCCTTTTCACAATACCCCACAGATTTTCTATGGGGCTAAGGTCAGGGGAGTTGGCTGGCCAATTTAGAACAGAAATACCATGGTCCGTAAACCAGGCACGGGTAGATTTTGCGCTGTGTGCAGGCGCCAAGTCCTGTTGGAACCTGAAATCTCCATCTCCATAGAGCAGGTCAGCAGCAGGAAGAATGAAGTGCTCTAAAACTTGCTGGTAGACGGCTGCGTTGACCCTGGATCTCAGGAAACAGAGTGGACCGACACCAGCAGATGACATGGCACCCCAAACCATCACTGATGGTGGAAACTTTACACTAGACTTCAGGCAACGTGGATCCTGTGCCTCTCCTGTCTTCCTCCAGACTCTGGGACCTCGATTTCCAAAGGAAATGCAAAATTTGCTTTCGTCAGAAAACATGACTTTAGACCACTCAGCAGCAGTCCAGCTCTTTTTTCCTTAGCCCAGGTGAGACGCTTTTGCGCTGTTTCTTGGTCAACAGTGGCTTGACACGAGGTATGCGGCAGTTGAAACCCATGTCTTTCAAGCGTCTCTTGGTGGTGGATCTTGAAGCCCTGACTCCAGCAGCTGTCCACTCCTTGTGAATCTCCCCCACATTTTTGAATGGGTTTTTTTCACAATCTTGACTAGGGCGCGGTGATCCCTATCGCTTGTACACTTTTTCTGACCACAGTTTTTCCTTCCCTTTGCCTCTCTATTAATGTGTTTGGACACAGAGCTCTGAGAACAGCCAGCCTCTTCTGCAATAACCTTTTGTGTCTTTCCCTCCTTGTGCAATGTGTCGATGGTCGCCTTTTGGACAGCTGTCAAATCTGAAGTCTTCCCCATGTTTGTGTAGGCTTCAGAACTGGACTGAGAGACCATTTAAAGCCCTTTGCAGGTGTTTTGAGTTAATCAGCTGATTATTTTGTGGCACCAGGTGTCTTCAAAATGTAACCCTTACACAATATTCTAATTTTGTGACACACGGAATTTTGGATTTTCATTTGTTGCCACTTCAAATCATCAAAATTAAATGAAATAAACATTTGAATGCATCAGTCTGTGTGCAATGAATAAATATAATGTACAAGTTACACCTTTTGAATGCAATTACTGAAATAAATCAAGTTTTTCAAAATATTCTAATTTACTGACTTTTACCTGTATACTCTCTCTCTCTCTCTCTCTCTCTCTCTATCTCTCTCTCATTCTCTAATAGAGACCTTGTCACCCTAAGTTGTTTACATTATACAGTAGGCTATAGGTGACTGACATACAGAGTGGAGGGGTTCCTGTGGTTACTTCAGGTGGGCAATACCATTTTAAGTTGTATCATATAGAGACAGAGATAAAATACATAGGCTGTTATTATCTTGTTTAATGTGCAGTGCCTACATATACAGTGGCCATGAGAAAGGGAGAAGGAGAAGGGGGGAGACACCAGGGTAGCCTCTTACCTTTGGCCCCTCGGAGCACGAAGCCGAAACCTTCATTCTCCTTCTTGGTCAAGACCACCGTCTTCTCGTCGACCACGCAGTCGCTGTGGAGAAAATGCCGCGCAAAGCGCCCGTTATTACAGCCCATCATCCGCAACATGGCCACAGCCGCCCGCCCCGAGTGCAGGTTCATCGCGGTAAACTACTCTGGGCAGCCCCCGACGGAAGGGCTCCTTGCCTCGGTCCCTTTTAGCTCAAATGAATTGCGCGACAACGCTGGCAGTGGCAGTCCGGCGCCCGCATCTCCAGAAAAGCCGCCGCCGCTCCTCTCCTCTGCCGCCGAAAACCACTCTGGGGAGCGACAAGTGGAGGCCAGAGCTGGCGACGAAGTCGAAGCGTGACGTCGGATAGAAGCAGCATTACCGACTAAATAAATGATGATGAAAGCGTGGCTTGGTGCGGAGGAGGGGGAGAGAAACGGAACGGAGGGTGGCAGGCAGTTAAAAGAGTCCTAGGCGAGGAGTGCGCGCAACGGATGAGAGAGCGAGAGAGAGATGGCAGTGCGCGGGCACAACGACAGGAGGCCATGCGTGAGTGATTGACCCTTTTACTCGAGTCGAGAGGTGGGTGTCCTCTGACTCAGTGGCGTGGGGTGGCGGTTGGTGACACAGAGAGGGACGCAGCCCGCATGCGCTTGCATGACATTTTTCATTAATGTAATCCAAGGCGACAGATGCGCTCAAGCAATGTGATGAGAGAAACAGAGAGGGAGGGAAAGTTATTCAGGTAATTATGTTGCTTTCAGTTTCATTGTTGTGGTTTTAAAATCACGGATGGGGCTTTGATACAGTTTTTATAAAATAGATTTTTGTTGGATCCTCTTTCCCCAGCCTGACTCCAAATGAGATTGGGCAGAAAGGTGGTAACTCCAACCAGTGCGCTCATACTCCAAAAACAGAACTCCACCACGTTAGTCACAACCACATTCAATCAGGCTATTCAATTCTCAGACATCTCTTCACCTCTATAACTTCCTGAAAAAAACAATATCTACAAGCAGCAATGACGTGGTCCAAGCAATACAGGCCCATCAACACCACCATAGGGCTACCAGCAATATTGCTATATACCTTTTAACTGCCACATTTGCTGCTTGAACATTTCAGTCTATATACTTAAGGCACATAGACTGTGTTACTAGTGTGGCATACTCATTTGCTAAAGTTTATCTGCCACAAGAGCTGGGATTAGGGGGGAATGAAAGGCATCTATTGAACTTTCACTTGGCAGTAAACACTTCCCCAATCTCCCTCATTTTATCCTTCCTTCACACCATGGCCCCCAAGAAGCTCTCTATGATGAGTGTGTGTGTGTATGTGTGTGTGTACTCTACCATTGCAAATGAGGGGGGGAAACAGTCAAATCCACCCAGACAATGGATGAGAAATTAGACACATTAAACAGGGATAGTGAAGGATGAGAGGAGAGATGGAGAGCTGCAACTGCCTTCCTAGCAACAGAGCAGCAAATGCAGAGTTCCCTTAGCAACGCAATCCATTTAGAAAAAAAGGACAACATACTGGTTATATTATAATACAACTTTCGATTTAAGACATGGAGTCCAGTGGTCAATTTACATTTTACATTTTAGTCATTTAGCAGACACTCTTATCCAGCGCGACTTACAGTTAGTGAGTGCATAAATTTTTTCATACTGGCCCCCCGTGGGAATCGAACCCACATCCCTGGCGTTGCAAGCGCCATGCTCTACCAACTGAGCTACACGGGGCCACGTGACATTAACTGCACCGTTATCACCTGAAGCATCGCCACTTTGTTGATCTAACAATGTCCTATGGTTTGACAGAGGAGAGTTTGCATGTTACCGATAGTCACCTTTATCCAACCACCTGAGTGACAATAACAGATACAAGTGTCAAAACGTGGACAATGTGGGGCCAGAGGATAAGGACGCAATAGTCCTGGTGATGTGAACACCGCACTAATTCAAATGTCTAACCACATGACCTACATTATCCTTTCTTGTTACAGGCTAGATATGTATACATATAGATATACACTGAGTATACAAAACATTAAGGACACCTGCTCATTCCATGACATAGACTGACCAGGTGAATCCAGGTGAAAGCTATGATCCCTTATTGATGTCACTTGTTTAATCCACTTGAATCAATGTAGATGAAGGGGAGGAGACAGGTTAAAGAAGGATTTTTAAGCCTTGAGACAATTGAGACATGGATTGTGTTTGTGTGCCATTCACAGGGTGAATGGGCAAGACAAAATATATACGTGCCTTTGAACGGGGTATGGTAGTAGGTGCCAGGCGCAAGAACTGCAACACTGCTGGGTTTTTCACGCTCAACAGTTTGCCATGTGCATCAAGAATGGTCCACCACCCAAAGGACATCCAGCCAACTTGATTGACACAACCGTGGGAAGCATTGGAGTCAACATGGGCCAGCATCCCTGTGGAACACTTTCGACAACTTGTAGAGTCCATTCCCCGACAAATTGAGGCTGTTCTGAGGGCAAAAGGGGGGTGGGGGGGTGCAACTCAATATTAGGAAGGTGTTCCTAATGTTTGGTATACTCAGTGTATACAGCTCTCGTTACAGGCTATTGCCGTTTTACTTTTGGTTCCTTTTGTTTTTCCTCTTTCCTGTCCCTGATGTTGACATTGACAACAATTCTAAGAAAGATTCCTTCCTCTGCCGGTCGACATTTGGCAACTTTTTCTCCCCCTGTGCCCGTCGGCCAGGAAAGTTCCTGGCTCATGTAAAATTAAATCACCTTCTGTCTGTTAAAAATCTATTATGAATCTTTAAAGAGAAAAAAGGGCCTTGATGTCTCTGCCTGAAAATAATTGAATTAGAAGTGGTTTTCTTAAGCCGTACTTCAACTTTGGATACAGATAATAGTAGCTTAGTAGTCAGGTTTGGATGTAATGACAGCTCATTGCTGAGTTATCTGTTATTATAGGCTATTCCGTGATGGCCACTTGCCACTATCAGTTGTTCGCCTTGACCTATGTAATACATACACACCTCCTGCATATTTACAGTGCATTCGGAAAGTATTCAGACCCCTTGACTTTTTCCACATTTTGTTACGTTACAGCCTTATTCTAAAATTGATTAACTTGTTTTTTTCCCTCATCAATCGACACACAACACCCCATAATGACAAAGCAAAAATAGGTTTTTAGATATTTTTTTGCAAATGTATTAAAAATAAACAAATCAAAAATTTCATTTACATAAGTATTCAGACCCTTTACTCAGCACTTTGTTGAAACATCTTTGGCAGCGATTATAGCCTTGAGTCGTCTTTGGTATGACGCTACAAGCTTGGCACACCTGTATTTGGGGAGTTTCTCACATTCTTCTCTGCAGATCCTCTCATGCTCTGTCAGGTTGGATGGGGAGGGTCGCTGCACAGCTGTTTTCAAGTCTCTCCAGAGATGTTCGATCAGGTTCAAGTCCGGGCTCTGGCTGGGCCACTCAAGGACATTCAGACTTGTCCCAAAGCCACTCCTGCGTTGTCTTGGCTGTGTGCTTAGGGTCGTGTCCTGTTGGAAGGTGAACCTTCCCCCAGTGTGAGGTCCTGAGCACTCTGAAGCAGGTTTTTATCAAGGATCTCTCTGTACTTTGCTCCATTCATCTTTCCCTCAACCCTGACAAGTCTCCCAGTCCCTGCCGCTGAAAAACATCCCCACAGCATGATGCTGCAACCACCATGCTTTACCGTAGGGATGGTGTCAGGTTTCCTACAGATGTGACGCTTGGCATTCAGGCCAAAGAGTTCAATCTTGGTTTCATCAGACCAGAGAATCTTGTTTCTCATGGTCTGAGCGTCCTTTTAGGTGCCTTTTGGCAAACTCCAAGCGGGCTGTCATGTGCCTTTTACTGAGGAGTGGCTTCCGTCTGACCACTCTACCAAAAAGGCCTGATTGGTGGATTGCTGCAGAGATGATTATTCATTTGGAAGGTTCTCCCATCTCCAGAGAGGAACTCTGGAGCGCTGTCAGAGTGACCATCGGGTTCTTGGTCACCTCCCTGACCAAGGCCCTTCTCCCCCGATTGCTCAGTTTGGCCAGGCGGCCAGCTCTAGGAAGAGTCTTGGTGGTTCCAAACTTCTTCCATTTAAAAATGATGGAGGCCACTGTGTTCTTGGGGACCTTCAATGCTGCAGAATTTCTTTGGTACCCTTCCCCAGATCTGTGCCTCGACACAATCCTGTCTCTGGGCTCTACGGACAACTCCTTCGACCTCATGGCTTTGTTTTTGCTTTGACATGCACTGTCAACTGTGGGACCTTTATATAGACAGGTGTGTGCCTTTACATGTCCAATCAATTGAATTTACCACAGGTGGACTCCAATCAAGTTGTAGAAACATCTCAACAATGATCAATGGAAACAGGGTGAACCTGACCTCAATTCCGAGTCAAATAGCAAAGGGTCTGAATACTTAAGGTATTTCTGTTTTTATTTTATTTAGAAAACCCTGTTTTCACTTTGTCATTATGGGGTGTTGTGTGTAGATTGATGAGGAAAAACATGATTTAATCAATTTTAGAATAAGGCTGTAACGTAACAAAATGTGGAAAAAGTCAAGGGGTCTGAATAATTTCCGAATGCACTGTATATCATCCAAAGGAAGGTGTGTGTGTGTGTATTATAGGGAAAGAGAGAGAAAGTGAGAGCGAGAGCGAGAGAGAGAGAGAGGATCGCGGTACTAAAAATAAAGGGAACACTTAAACAACACAATGTAACTCCAAGTCAATCACACTTCTGTGAAATCAAACTGTCCACTTAGGAAGCAACACTGATTGACAATACATTTCACATGCTGTTGTGCAAATGGAATAGACAACAGGTGAAAATTATAGGCAATTAGCAATACACCCCCAATAAAGGACAGGTTTTGCAGGTGGTGACCACAGACCACTTCTCAGTTCCTATGCTTCCTGGCTGATGTTTTGGTCACTTTTGAATGCTGGCGGTGCTTTCACTCTAGTGGTAGCATGAGACGGAGTCTACAACCCACACAAGTGGCTCAGGTAGTGCAGCTCATCCAGAATGGCACATCAATGCGAGCTGTGGCAAGAAGGTTTGCTGTGTCTGTCAGCGTAGTGTCCAGAGCATGGAGGCGCTACTAGGAGACAGGCCAGTACATCAGGAGATGTGGAGGAGGCCGTAGGAGGGCAACAACCCAGCAAGCAGCAGGACCGCTACCTCCGCCTTTGTGCAAGGAGGAGCAGGAGGAGCACTGCCAGAGCCCTGCAAAATGACCTCCAGCAGGCCACAAATGTGCATGTGTCTGCTCAAACGGTCAGAAACAGACTCCATGAGGGTGGTATGAGGGCCCGACGTCCACAGGTGGGGGTTGTGCTTACAGCCCAACACCGTGCAGGACGTTTGGCATTTGCCAGAGAACACCAAGATTGGCAAATTCGCCACTGGCGCCCTGTGCTCTTCACAGAGTCTGGAGACGCCGTGGAGAACGTTCTGCTGCCTGCAACATCCTCCAGCATGACCGGTTTGTGGTGTGGGGTGGCATTTCTTTGGGGGGCCTCCATGTGCTCGCCAGAGGTAGCCTGACTGCCATTAGGTACCGAGATGAGATCCTCAGACCCCTTGTGAGACCATATGCTGGTGCGGTTGGCCCTGGGTTCCTCCTAATGCAAGACAATGCTAGACTTCATGTGGCTGGAGTGTGTCAGCAGTTCCTGCAAGAGGAAGGCATTGATGCTATGGACTGGCCCGCCCGTTCCCCAGACCTGAATCCAATTGAGCACATCTGGGACATCATGTCTCGCTCCATCCACCAACGCCACGTTGCACCACAGACTGTCCAGGAGTTGGCGGATGCTTTAGTCCAGGTCTGGGAGGAGATCCCTCAGGAGACCATCCGCCACCTCATCAGGAGCATGTCCAGGCGTTGTAGGGAGGTCATAGAGGCACGTGGAGGCCACACACACTACTGAGCCTCAATTTGACTTGTTTTAAGGACATTACATCAAAGTTTGGTCAGCCTGTAGTGTGGTTTTCCACTTAAATTTTGAGGGTGACTCCAAATCCAGACCTCCATGGGTTGATACATTTGATTTCCATTGATCATTTTTGTGTGATTTTGTTGTCAGCACATTCAACTATGTAAAGAAAAAGGTATTTAATAAGATTATTTCATTCATTCAGATCTAGGATGTGTTCTTTTAGTGTTCCCTTTATTTTTTTGAGCAGTGTATAAGTCTATGTAACCACTTATTGATATGTTAAAACGTTTTTTGTCTGTCTTGCATTACACAGGTGGTCGCCTAAATTCACTGTGGTAGTTTACCAAGGCCAAATATACAGGCTAGCATACAAATTATTCATTAATAAGCCTATATCAATTAGCCTAACTTCTAATTTAGTCTATACATCTTTCTGACTTCACTGTTCCCTTCTTGTGCAATTCTCCGCTGGCATCTCTACAGACTCACTGGCCTGAGTGGCCTCTCTCACTCTGTCCTCTCTCTATTCCTTATTGCTCTTGAACGACTAGGCCAATAATGGACTAAAGGAGCCTAACGTTACTCCATATAGTCCAAGGACCTTACACGTTTAAAGGCAAATTGGCTCTGGCAGCCAAAACAGCCAAATACTCCATCTACACGTGAATCGATTCTCAATTGTGGTGCGGTTCTTTAAATGATAATGCCCTCGAAGCCAGTGTTAGTTGGGTATATTGGTACGGGTGTTGTTAGGCCAGAGACAAAGTCGAGGGCCAACAAACCGTGCCAATATATCCAACAAACACTGGCTTCGAGGGCATTATCACTTTTATACAAGGGTTACCAACATATTGAAATAATGATTGACATATTTTAATTAAAACATTATTTTTATTAATTTATTCATACTATTTCAAGATATAGTTCCGACACAAATCTAGGGTTGCTAGAGACGCGACCCAGTGATTCATTCTTTTTGTTCTGTATCTATAGACGTGACCCAGTCGTTCGTTCTAAATGTTCCATTGTCATATTGGCTGGCAACGTTCTTATCCCTTGCTTGCTAGCTAGCCAACTACGGCTAACTTACAGTCACGTCAAAGAATTCCGCCAGAATAACAGCAAAGTAGCTGCATTTGCATTTGTTTAAACTGTTTTCTAGTGATATTTATTTGGATACATCCATAACAATGAGCTAATGAGGCGCGATTTCGCCTGGCATAGAGAATGTGCTCACTCGTCAGCACACTTGTTCAGAGGAGCTAGCCAACAACACAGCTACAGTAACACAATCACTTCAAACTGAAGCTGGAAAGACTGCAAATTAGCTGTGTTTCGTTGTACCTTTTTTCAATTGACATTTTTTTTGTATATATCCATAAAAATGATGCCAGCTGATTCATGATTTCGACCGGCTGAGAAACGTTACCTGCCTGTCTGTCTCGTCCCGACTTCCGACACGTTCAATACCATGGGACAGCTGGAGATCGAATTTGAATATTGAAACAATGTTGCAAATGTCGGAGAGACAGACAGCAAGGTTTCTACAAATCTCCGCTGTTGAAAACTAAATGTAAGTCTACAAGAAATGTGAGATAATGTCTAGATGCTTTTTATAGTGGAGATCAAGTTTGTAAAGTGCCTGACTGGGTTGATGAGACAGTGGATTGCGCAGTCAGGTGGAACAGTGTAAATAGGCATTTTAACGTCATAGATTTAGCTGGTGGTAACTTGTGGAATAGACACCGGCTCGAATGCGGTTTTAACCAATCAGCATTCAGGATTAGACCCACCCATTGTATAAAGATACATAAAGCCCTCTACTTTCATATCACATCAAAATAATTTGACAAATGCAAAATATACACTTACTGTACACTGTTTTAACCGGGTTTTAACACAGTTGCAGCCAACAGTATTTGTCAGTGACAACACGTTTGTTGCATCTGTCTTCCGTTTACACACAGGGGTTCAGAGACACAGATAGCTAATTAGCACAGGTAGTAAACTTTGTCTTCCGTCTGTTTTCTGTAAACAAGCTCTGTAACATGGAAATATGGTGCATGTGGGAACCCTAACCCGATAAAGGTGTGTAGTAATTTAACCTTTTGTTTTTAGGAAATAATTATGAAAGATACTTTCCTTATGTTTCCATAACCGTACTGCAAGTGATGCATGTTTAGTATTTAGTATTTATTAGGATCCCCAATTAGCTGCTGCCGGGGCATAATATACATAAATATATATACACTGACTATAGAAAACGTTAGGAACATGCTCTTTTCATGACATAGATTGACCAGGTGAATCCAGGTGAAAGCTATGATCCCTTATTGACGTCACTTGTTAAATCCACTTAAATCAGTGTAGATGAAGGGGAGACAGGTTAAATGATTTGTAAGCCTTGAGACAATTGAAACATAGATTGTGTATGTGTGCCATTTAGAGGGTGAATGGGCATTCTTCTTAAGATAGCCAGGCGAGACAACCACATATCATTGTCGTATCCCAACCACATATCACATACATAATACAATACATAATACAATGCAAAATACAATACAAAATGCATAAACATTTCTGTGTGTCTCTTCACAGTCCCCGTTGTGCCGTAAGATGTTATTTGATCTGTTTTCTGAATCAGGTTTTATTGCTAGCTTGAGTTACCTGGTGTCGCAGAGAGTTCCATTTAGTCATGGCTCTATTTAATGCTGTGTGTTTCCCAGCCTCTGTTCTGGACCATGGGACTGTGAAGAGACCTCTGGTTGCATGTCTTGTGTGGTACCGATGAGTGTCCGAACTGTGTGCCAACTGCTTGAATAGACAGTTCGGTACCTTCTACATATCAACACCTCGCCCAAAGACCAATAGTCATGCAGTCAATCTCACCTCAATTTTAAGCCAGGAGAGATTGACATTTATGTCATTGACATTCACCCTCAGTGTACATCTAAGTGCAATATGTGCTGCTCTGTTTTGGACCAACTGCAATTTGCCTATGTCCTTCTTTGCCGCACATGACCACACAACTGGACAGTAGTCCAGATGTGACAAAACTAGGGCCTGTAGGACCTGTCTGGTTGAATGAGATATCAAGAAAGAAGAGCAACGCCTTATCATGGAAAGACCTCTTTCCATTTTAGTAACCATGGAGTCTGTATGTTTAGACCATGATAGCTTGGTATCTAGGGTGACACCCAGAACTTTAGTCTCTTCAACTTGCTCAATAGCCAAATTATTAAATAATAGATCCAGATGAGGTTTAGGGTTGAGCGAGTGATTTGTCCCAAAAATGATGCTTTTAGTTTTTGAGATATTTAGCAACAGCTAGTTACCAACGTGTTAACGTTTAGAGCAAGCGTATGTGCTCTTAACAAAACTCCCCTGGCCAGAAGTTACTATCTTCAATAGGCGCTAAAGGAAGTTAGCGTCTATGAATGGGCTATTCAACGACTAGTCTAGCCCAATGTGTGTCCAAGAATAGCAATATAGGCCTATAGTTTAGTCCGTAATATTTATTTAAATAAAAATATATACTTATTTAGGGCATTATTTTATTTTTTTGAGGAGAAGAAGCACTCTTGCTTGCTGAATATAAAATAGTCAACAAAATTGGCAATGAACTGGCGAGGAAGATTGAATGGCGAGAGCGTAGGCTACGTGTAGCTCTGGTGGGATGTGATCTGGTGTTGATAAATTGATACATTACATTATAAATGTAGCCTACACAGAACAGAGGGAAATCCATTCATTGATTCACACACCGAACCTGTGTCTTGCAGTGCACGGCCCGTCAGTGGCAAAACAGGTGTCCCATAGAACACTTTCTATTGGCCGAACCACAGGTTCCATAGGGGAGGCATATGTAAGCAGATGGGAAAGTTGGCTAGGATGGAATATAGGAAAACCTGCCAAAACAGTGAATGTAAACCGGGGGGGAAATGCACTTTATCCTCCACTGTAGTGTGCCCAATAAAAAAACTACACAACCCTCCCCAAAGCAAAGAAAAAAGTTATTATTTTGGTCCCCCACAGTAATTTTCGAACGGTCCCTTATGGGAGATATGCCTATATCATACTACATGATGTGAGTAGTGGTCTAAATGTATGTATTTTTATTTTATTTTATTTTACCTTTATTTAACTAGGCAAGTCAGTTAAGAACAAATTCTTATTTAAAATTACGGCCTACACCGGCCAAACCCGGACGACGCTGGGCCAATTGTGCGCCGCCCTATGGGACTCCCAATCATGGCCGGTTGTGATACAGCCTGGAATCGAACCAGGGGGTTCGAGATGCAGTGCCTTAGATGCAGTGCCTTAGACCGCTGCGCCACTCGGGATGGACTGTAATGGTCTAGCTATTTTTTATTTATTTTATTTCACCTTTATTTAACCAGGTAAGCCAGTTGAGAACAAGTTCTCATTTACAACTGCGACCTGGCCAAGATAAAGCAAAGCAGTGCGATAAAAACAACAACACAGAGTTACATATGGGGTAAAAAACATAAAGTCAAAAATACAACAGAAAATATATATACAGTGTGTGCAAATGTAGCAAGTTATGGAGGTAAGGCAATAAATAGGCTATAGTGCAAAATAATTACAATAGTATTAACACTGGAATGCTAGATGTGCAAGAGATTATGTGCAAATAGAGATACTGGGGTGCAAAAGAGCAAAATAAATAACAATATAGGGATGAGGTAGTTGGGTGGGCTAATTTCAGATGGGCTGTGTACAGGTGCAGTGATCGGTAAGGTGCTCTGACAACTGATGCTTAAAGTTAGTGAGGGAGATAAGAGTCTCCAGCTTCAGAGATTTTTGCAATTCGTTCCAGTCATTGGCAGCAGAGAACTGGAAGGAATGGCGGCCAAAGGAGGTGTTGGCTTTGGGAATGACCAGTGAGATATACCTGCTGGAGCGCAGACTACGGGTGGGTGCTGCTATGGTGACCAATGAGCTAAGATAAGGCGGGGATTTGCCTATCAGTGATTTATAGATGGCCTGGAGCCAGTGGGTTTGACGACGAACATGTAGTGAGGACCAGCCAACAAGAGCGTACAGGTCACAGTGGTGGGTAGCGTATGGGGCTTTGGAGACAAAACGGATGGCACTGTGATAGACTACATCCAATTTGCTGAGTAGAGTGTTGGAGGCTATTTTGTAAATGACATCGCCGAAGTCAAGGATCGGTAGGATAGTCAGTTTTACGAGGGCATGTTTGGCAGCATGAGTGAAGGAGGCTTTGTTGCGAAATAGGAAGCCGATTCTAGATTTAACTTTGGATTGGAGATTCTTTATGTGAGTCTGGAAGGAGAGTTTACAGTCTAACCAGACACCTAGGTATTTGTAGTTGTCCACATACTCTAGGTCAGACCCGTCAAGAGTGGTGATTCTAGTCGGGTGGGCGGGTGCCAGCAGCGTTCGATTGAAAAGCATGCATTTAGTTTTACTAGTGTTTAAGAGCAGTTGGAGGCTACTGAAGGAGTGTTGTATGGCATTGAAGCTCGTTTGGAGGTTTGTTAACACAGTGTCCAATGAAGGGCCAGATGTATACAAAATGGTGTCGTCTGCGTAGAGGTGGATCTGAGAGTCACCAGCAGCAAGAGCGACATCATTGATATACACTGAGAAAAGTGTCGGCCCAAGAATTGAACCCTGTGGCACCCCCATAGAGACTGCCATAGGTCCAGACAACAGGCCCTCCGATTTGACACACTGAACTCTATCTGAGAAGTAGTTGGTGAACCAGGCAAGGCAGTCATTTGAGAAACCAAGGCTATTTAGTCTGCCAATAAGAATGCGGTGGTTGACAGAGTCGAAAGCCTTGGCCAGGTCGATGAAGACGGCTGCACAGTACTGTCTATTATCAATCGCGGTTATAATATCGTTTAGGACCTTGAGCGTGGCGGAAGTGCACCCATGACCAGCTCGGAAACCGGATTGCATAGCGGAGAAGGTACGGTGGGATTCGAAATGGTCGGTGATCTGTTTGTTAACTTGGCTTTCAAATACTTTCGAAAGGCAGGGCAGGATGGATATAGGTCTGTAGCAGTTTGGATCTAGAGTGTCACCCCCTTTGAAGAGGGGGATGACCGCGGCAGCTTTCCAATCTCTGGGGATCTCAGACGTTATGAAAGAGAGGTTGAACAGACTAGTAATAGGGGTTGCGACAATTTCGGCGGCTAGTTTTAGAAAGAAAGGGTCCAGATTGTCTAGCCCAGCTGATTTGTAGGGGTCCAGATTTTGCAGCTCTTTCAAAACGTCAGCTGTCTGAATTTGTGTGAAGGAGAAGCGGGGGCGTGAGGCAAGTTTCAGCGGAGGGTGCAGAGTTGGTGGCCGGGGTAGTGGTAGCCAGATGGAAAGCATGGCCAGCTGTAGCAAAATGCTTGTTGAAATTCTCGATTATTGTGGATTTATCGGTGGTGATAGTGTTTCCTAGCCTCAGTGCAGTGGGCAACTGGGAGGAAGTGCTCTTATTCTCCATGGACTTTACAGTGTCCCAAAACTTTTTGGAGTTAGTGCTACAGGATGCAAATTTCTGTTTGAAAAAGTTTGCCTTTGCTTTCCTGACTGCTTGTGTATATTGGTTCCTAACTTCCCTGAAAAGTTGCATATCGCGGGGGCTATTTGATGCTAATGCAGTACGCCACAGGATGTTTTTGTGCTGGTCAAGGGCAGTCAAGTCTGAGGAGAACCAGGGGCTATATCGGTTCTTAGTTCTGTATTTTTTGAATGGGGCATGTTTATTTAAGATTGAGCTATAAAGGTCTATAACACTCTGTAGTGGTGTAATGGTCCATAATGGTCCGTGGTATGCATAGTGGTCGGGCACCACGCTGTGTAGCTGTATGCTTTGGTTTGACACCCTGCTAGCGTAGTTGCTCTCTGCTCTGGTCTGTGATTAGTTTGGACGGGTGCCTAATGAATACAAAGAGCCTTATCTGATGCTGGCCTGATCAAACACAGCTTAATGGTGTATAGCAGCATTCATATTCATGTACGGACAAGGGCATTTGTCTCAACCCGCTGGGTTGCTGCAGCTAAATGAGATTTGAACACAATGAAGAACACACCCTGAGTGACACGCTTGGCCCGGTGTGTGTTGTGTGTGTGTGTGTGCGCGCCTATTGAAACTGAGGGGTCACGTGCCATCAGTGCTCCCTGAAGATTAGGTGCATGATGCTTCTATGTGTGTGTGTGTGTGTGCAGTGGTATAAAGTACATAAGTAAAAATACTTTAAAGTACTACTTAAGTAGTTTTCTTGGGGTATCTGTACTTTACTTGTTTAGGAATGTAGTGAAGTAAAAGTAAAAGATGTAAAAAAATATAAATAGTAAAGTAATGTACTTTTTACTCCATACATTTTCCCTGACACCCATAAGTACTTGTTACATTTTGAATGCTTAGCATCACAGGAAAATGGTACAATTCACCCACTTATCAAGAGAACATCCCTAGTCATCCCTACTGCCTCTGATCTGGCGGACTCACTAAACACACATGCTTTGTTTGCAAATTATGTCTGAGTGTTAGAGTGTGCCCCTGGCTATCCATAAATTAAAAAAAACTAGAAAATGGTGTCGTCTAGTTTGCTTAATATAAGGAATTAGAAATTATTTATACTTTTACTTTTAATACTTAAGTATATTTGAGCAATTACATTTACTTTTGATACTTAAGTATATTTAAAACCAAACACTTTTAGACTTTTACTTTTACTCAAGTATTATTTTACTGGGTGACTTTCACTTTTACTTGAGTCACTTTCTATGAAGGTATCTTTACTTTTACTCTTACGTGTGTGTGGACTGTGAGGGAATTGCCTAGTGGTCAAATCCAACACCTTGGAAATGAAGCCTGTGACTGGGAGTGGATAAGACAACGGGAGAGAAGAAGAAGAGGAGAAAAATTTAACTTCAACTGAAAACTAGAGAAGAAACGAACCTCAAAACACTGCTCTGAGACACGCTACCACTTCACATAAACCTCCACGTATCACCCTGTGTGTTTGTGTGTTCTAGAACAGGCATCTGAGTAACCTTACCTGGAGGCGTCAAAGCTATCGTAGGACCCCACAGTGTAGTGTCGGAAGAGTTTCCTCCTGTCTGAGCGGTCAGCTCTTGTGTCTGTGGAAGAACAGGAGGACCAACAGTCATTGACCACATCAGTCACCGACCGCATGCATGGCTACAGAAATCAATTCATCAACACTAATAGAAATAGACAAACAACAGCAACATGCAAACTGTGAAACTCCTATACAAAAAAGTGCAGCTCTGCAATCCAATCAACTGTGCAAACAACCATAGACATATGGACACACTCCAGTTTTCATTCTAAGGGTACAAAACAAATTACAAATCGACCCCAACTCCTACCACCCTTAAGTAATAAATCAACTCAAGCAACCATCAAGTGCGTGTATGCACACACACACACATAGAGTTACCTCCAAAATGAAATTTCCTCCTGATAGAGCCAGTTTTTTCCATTTGCACGCCTAAATGTCTCTTCCCTCCTTCTCTCCCTCACTTTCTGTCTTTCACATACACCCTCTCTCTCTCACTCTCATTCTTTCAGACATCTCTTTCTCTGTCTGTCCCTCGCTCTTCCTCTTTCTCTCTCTCTCCCTCTCTCTCAGATGCAATCAGTGGCAAGCACATGCCTTGAATGTCCAGAAATGCCCAAATCCACAGTGTCTAGAGAAAAGCCTGAAAACCAGACAGGCAGTCCCACTGAGCGTTAAGGATAGAATCCGGGTTGAGCTCTATGCTTACTGCTGAGAGGAGAACATCATGTAAAGGAGAAGAGAGAGAATAAAGAGAGGAGGGAGGAGAAAGAGATAAATACTACATCACAACAGGCCCACTCCATAGCAACCACTGGTGTACAGTCTGGAGTTTGTTTCCATGACCACTGATCAATGGAAAAGGTACATGACGTGCATGTGTGGTCGCTGTGAAGGTTTCCTTAGTGTGTGTGTGTGTGTGTGTGTGTGTCTACATATCTGAATGTGTAGGTGTGCAGGGGGAGTGGTAGAGTAATTGAAGGGTGTGTGTGTATGCATGCGTGTGTGTGTGGAAGAGGGGGAATGGTTACTAATTTGCTTACAGTTCAATGTGAAAGGGGGTCTTCGTTGACCTCCATTTCCCTATTCTCTACTTTTCCTCCCCCATCCCTCCCTCCTTTGTTCCATCCCTCCTACTGACACTAATCTTACACAGTTTGGGGGAGTGGAAAGGACACAAAATGAGCAAGAGAAATTAAAGATTATTTATGAGTAATAAATCATCTTTGCAGGGCTTAAAGTATTTGAGGGATTACACAGCACGCCAACTATATGATTGAAGTTTTGCAACAAACAGAAACACAGACATGCCAATACCATATTTCATTGTCTTGCAAATGGAGGAGAAATTGAAAATACCCCACCCAAGAAATGTAAATAGAGAATAGAGAATAAGGACCTATGTCTGTGCGGCATTCTCCTTCTCAAAGAAACACCTGCGTGTGTGTGTGTGTGTCTTTCTCTCTCTTTTCCCCTCTCTTTCCACCCACCATGGCCAGGGGCGGACTTAGTGATTTGGATGCCCCCAGGCAGAGGCCAGTCTGAGTACCTGTCTTTTTACTAAAGAAATGTGTTAACTTAGGTCATTTTTCTTTCTTTCTTTTTCGTTTCTCTGCCCCGCTCTGAAAGCGTATCATTGCTGCAGCTAAATTTAAATGAAAGTCACGTTTGCAATCATATTGTGTGAAACAATGCACAGGAACTCTGTCAGGGTGGAATAGTCCTTTATTATTAACCAGTCTGTGGGTGATTAATGACACTTGTTAATAATATTATTTCTGGAGTTTAGATTATATATATATATATATATATATACAGTGAGGGAAAAAAGTATTTGATCCCCTGCTGATTTTGTACGTTTGCCCACTGACAAAGAAATGATCAGTCTATAATTTTAATGGTAGGTTTACTTGAACAGTGAGAGACAGAATAACAACCAAAAAATCCAGAAAACGCATGTCAAAAATGTTATATATTGATTTGCATTTTAATGAGGGAAATAAGTATTTGACCCCCTCTCAATCAGAAAGATTTCTGGCTCCCAGGTGTATTTTATACAGGTAACAAGCTGAGATTAGGAGCACACTCTTAAAGGGAGTGCTCCTAATCTCAGCTTGTTACCTGTATAAAAGACACCTGTCCACAGAAGCAATCAATCAATCAGATTCCAAACTCTCCACCATGGCCAAGACCAAAGAGCTCTCCAAGGATGTCAGGGACAAGATTGTAGACCTACACAAGGCTGGAATGGGCTACAAGACCATCGCCAAGCAGCTTGGTGAGAAGGTGACAACAGTTGGTGCGATTATTCGCAAATGGAAGAAACACAAAAGAACTGTCAACCTCCCTCGGCCTGGGGCTCCATGCAAGATCTCACCTCGTGGAGTTGCAATGATCATGAGAACGGTGAGGAATCAGCCCAGAACTACACGGGAGGATCTTGTCAATGATCTCAAGGCAGCTGGGACCATAGTCACCAAGAAAACAATTGGTAACACACTACGCCGTGAAGGACTGAAATACTGCAGCGCCCGCAAGGTCCCCCTGCTCAAGAAAGCACATATACAGGCCCGTCTGAAGTTTGCCAATGAACATCTGAATGATTCAGAGGAGAACTAGGTGAAAGTGTTGTGGTCAGATGAGACCAAATCGAGCTCTTTGGCATCAACTCAACTCGCCGTGTTTGGAGAAGGAGGAATGCTGCCTATGACCCCAAGAACACCATCCCCACCGTCAAACATGGAGGTGGAAACATTATGCTTTGGGGGTGTTTTTCTGCTAAGGGGACAGGACAACTTCACCACATCAAAGGGACGATGGACAGGGCCATGTACCGTCATATCTTGGGTGTGAACCTCCTTCCCTCAGCCAGGGCATTGAAAATGGGTCGTGGATGGGTATTCCAGCATGACAAAGACCCAAAACACACGGCCAAGGCAACAAAGGAGTGGCTCAAGAAGAAGCACATTAAGGTCCTGGAGTGGCCTAGCCAGTCTCCAGACCTTAACCCCATAGAAAATCTGTGGAGGGAGCTGAAGGTTCGAGTTGCCAAACGTCTGTCTCTAAACCTTAATGACTTGCAAAGAAGAGTGGGACAAAATCCCTCCTGAGATGTGTGCAAAACTGGTGGCCAACTACAAGAAACGTCTGACCTCTATGATTGCCAACAAGGGTTTTGCCACCAAGTACTAAATCATGTTTTGCAGAGGGGTCAAATACTTATTTCCCTCATTAAAATGCAAATCAATTCATAACATTTTTGACATGCGTTTTTCTGGATTTTTTTGTTGTTATTCTGTCTCTCACTGTTCAAATAAACCTACCATTAAAATGATAGACTGATCATGTCTTTGTCAGTGGGCAAACGTACAAAATCAGCAGGGGATCAAATACTTTTTTCCCTCACTGTATATATATATATATAAATAATTACTAATACTATTTGTTTAACACTTTTTTGGTTACTACATGATTCCATATGTGTTATTTCATAGTTTTGATGTCTTCACTATTATTCTATAATGTGGAAAATAGTAAAAAATAAAGAAAAACCCTTGAATGAGTAGGTGTTCTAAAACTTTTGACCGGTAGTGTATGTATCAAACCCCCCCCCCAACAATTGTTTACAGACAGATTATTTCACTTATAATTCACTGTATCACAATTCCAGTGAGTCAGAAGTTTACATACACTAAGTTGAATGTGCCTTTAAACAGCTTGGAAAATTCCAGAAAATGAAGTTCAAACAGGTGCCATTAATACAGGTAACGAGTGGAGGACAGAGGAGCCTCTTAAAGAAGAAGTTACAGGTCTGTGAGAGCCAGAAATCTTGCTTCTTTGTAGGTGACCAAATACTTATTTTCCACCATAATTTGCAAATAAATTCATTAAAAATCCTACAATGTGATTTTCTGGAGAAAAAAAATCTCAATTTGTCTGTCATAGTTGACGTGTACCTATGATGAAAATTACAGGCCTCTCTCATCTTTTTAAGTGGGAGAACTTGCACAATTGGTGGCTGACTAAATACTTTTTCCCCCACTGTATTTCAAGGCCTACCTTCAAACTCAGTGCCTCTTTGCTTGACATCATGGGAAAATCAAAAGAAATCAGCCAAGACCTAAGAAAATTAATTGTTGACCTCCACAAGTCTGGTTCATCCTTGGGAGCAATTTCCAAATGCCTGAAGGTACCACGTTCATCTGTACAAACAATACTACACAAATATAAACACCATGGGACCACATAGTCATCATACCGCTCAGGAAGGAGACACGTTCTGTCTCCTAGAGATGAACGAACTTTGGTGCGAAAAGTGCAAATCAATCCCAGAACAGCAAAGGACCTTGTGAAGATGCTGGAGGAAACAGGTACAAAAGTATCTATATCCACAGTAAAATGAGTCCTATATCGACATAACCTGAAAGGCCGCTCAGCAAGGAAGAAGCCACTGCTCCAAATACGCCATAAAAAAATGATGTGGATATATTGAAGCAACATCTCAAGACATCAGTCAGGAATTTAAAGCTTGGTCGCAAATGGGTCTTCCAAATGGATAATGACCCCAAGCATACTTCCAAAGTTGTGGCAAAATGGCTTAATGACAACAAAGTCAAGGTATTGGAGTGGCCATCACAAAGCCCTGACCTCAATCCTATAGAAAATTTGTGGGCAGAACTGAAAAACTGTGCGAGCAAGGAGGCCTACAAACCTGACTCAGTTACACCAGCTCTGTCAGGAGGAATGGGCCAAAATTCTCCCAACTTATTGTGGGAAGCTTGTGGAAGGTTACCCGGAACATTTGACCCAAGTTAAACAATTTAAAGGCAATGCTACCGAATACTAATTGAGTGTATGTAAACTTCTGACCCACTGGGAATGTGATGAA
Source organism: Coregonus clupeaformis (assembly GCF_020615455.1). Taxonomy (NCBI): domain Eukaryota; kingdom Metazoa; phylum Chordata; class Actinopteri; order Salmoniformes; family Salmonidae; genus Coregonus; species Coregonus clupeaformis. Next base: position 43,400,302 of record NC_059194.1, on the reverse strand, counting down.
ATAAATAAAAGCTGAAATAAATCATTCTCTCTACTATTATTCTGACATTTCACATTCTTAAAATAAAGTTGTGATCCTAACTGACCTAAGACAGGGAATTTTTACTAGGATTAAATGTCAGGAATTGTGAAAAACTGAGATTAAATGTATTTGGCTAAGGTGTATATAAACTTCCGACTTCAACTGTACCTGCTGGAGCGCATACTACGGGTGGGTGTTGCTATGGTGACCAATGAGCTAAGATAAGGTGGGGATTTGCCTAGCAGTGATTTATAGATGGCCTGGAGCCAGTGGGTTTGGTGACAAATATGTAGTGAGGGCCAGCCAACGAGAGCATACAGGTCACAATGGTGGGTAGTATATGGGGCTTTGGTGACAAAACGGATGGCACTGTGATAGACTACATCCAATTTGCTGAGTAGAGTGTTGGAGGCTATTTTGTAAATGACATCATCGAAGTCAAGGATCGGTAGGATAGTCAGTTTTACGAGGGCATGTTTGGCAGCATGAGTGAAGGAGGCTTTGTTGCGAAATAGGAAGCCGATTCTAGATTTAACTTTGGATTGGAGATGCTTAATGTGAGTCTGGAAGGAGAGTTTACGGTCTAACCAGACACCTAGGTATTTGTATTTGTCCACATATTCTAAGTCAGACCCGCCGAGAGTAGTGGTTCTAGTCGGTCGGGCGGGTGCAAGCAGCGTTCGATTGAAGAGCATGCATTTAGTTTTACTAGCGTTTAAGAGCAGTTGGGGGCTACGGACGGAGTGTTGTATGGCATTGAAGCTCATTTGGAGGTTTGTTAACACAGTGTCCAATGAAGGGCCAGATGTATACAAAATGGTGTCGTCTGCGTAGAGGTGGATCTGAGAGTCACCAGCAGCAAGAGTGACATCATTGATATACACAGAGCAGCGTTCGATTGAAGAGCATGCATTTAGTTTTACTTTCACAAAGCTTGTTTTTCCTTTGCTGCCAGAAAATAGTTGATTCCTTGTACTTTTCTCTCAGTATTGGACTATGGTGATACTAATTATGTGCAAGCCTCAAGCTCTACAGTGAAGGCTCTTGACTCTGTATCATGCAGCCGTTTGTTCTGTCACCAATCAGAGACGTCTAATTCACCATTGTGATCGCTACAGTGCTGTTGGGTGGACATCAATAGCAACACGCAGGCTCAAACACTGGTACATTCTTCTTTATAAGGCCATTTTAGGAAAACTGCCATTTTATCTATCCTCTTTTCTAGCTCGAAATGAAAACACATACAAGCTCAGATCTCAATCTTGTTTTATGCTAACAGTCCTGAAAATTTGAACCACGCATGGAAAAAGGTCCTTTCATTACTCAGCCCCCTGGTCTTGGAATTCCCTCCAAGCCAAACTAAAACTCCAGGTCCTGGTGTCCCTGGAGGAGTTCAAAGGAAAAATAGATGAACAGGTTGTTGAGACATGTAGTTGTTTCTAGTTCTCACCCGATGTCACTAGTTTGCATTGCCTTATGTACGGTAGCATGCTGTTTTACTTCACACACACCACACACATGCCTGCACGCACACACACACACATACACACACATACACTGTTTGTTTGCTGTTGTATTTGTGTTGTTGCCAGTGACTTCTGTCTGTGTTGTCCATTTTGTTTTACATTGTTTTTAGATATTTTATCCCAGCCCACATCCCCACAGGAAGGCCTTTGTCTCTTACCAGGCCGTCATTGTAAATATGAATTTGTTCTTAATTGACTTGCCTTGTTAAATAAAGATGTAAAAAATAAATATGCCAGGACCTTTCACAGAGTATGTTTGGTGGGAGACATTTAATGAATGTTTTTGCAATGTTTCCATGAAACGTGTCTAGAACATGAATATCTTATGTTCTGAGAACATGGCAACCATGTTCTGTGTAGGTTTGTTGGGACGTTGATGGAATATTGGCCTAACCATCAGAAAACTGGACAGATGAATGTTCTTGCAACATTCCCATGAAATGTGTCTAGAACATTAATATTTTACGTTTTGAGAAGATTGAGAGCATCCTGTTGGCTGTATCACCGCCTAGTATGGCAACTGCACCGCCCGCAAACGCAGGGCTCTCCAGAGGGTGGTGCGGTCTGCCCAATGCATTACCGGGGGAACACTGCCTGCCCTCCAGGACACCTACATCACCTGATGTCACAGGAAGGCCAAAAAGATCATCAAGGACATCAACCACCCGAGCCACGGCCTGTTCACCCCGCTATCATCCAGAAGGCAAGGCCAGTACATGTGCATCAAAGCTGGGACCGAGAGACTGAAAAACAGCTTCTATCTCAAGGCCATCAGACTGTTAAATAGCCATCACTTGCCGGCTACCACCCGGTTACTCAACCCTGCACCTTAGAGGCTGCTGCCCTATGTACATAGACATGGAATCACTGGTCACTTTAATAATGGAACACTAGTCACTTTAATAATGTTTACATACTGTATTCTACTGTGTTTTAGTCAATGCCACTCCGACATTGCTAGTCCCAATATTTATATATTTATATTCTTTTACTTTTAGATTTGTGTGTATTGTTGTGAATTGTTAGATACTACTGCACTGTTGGAGCTAGGAACACAAGCTTTTCGCTACACCTGCAATAACATCTGCTAAATATGTGTGTGTAAGCAATACAATTTGATTTGATTTGATTTGTTCTGCGCATGTTTGGTGGGGCGTTGATGGAATATTCTCCTAACCCACAGAAAACTGGACACATGAATGTTCTTGCAACATCCCATAAAACACGTCTAGAACATTGTTGTATATTCTGAGGACATTGTAACCACGTTCTAGATAAGTTCTGTTTGACATTAAGGGTATGTTCTCCTAATTTTAACACCAAAACATGCAAAAAAGATTCTCAGAAGGTTTTTGCTAACATAGATAGCATGTTCCTCTAACTAACGGAAAACTGGACACTCAAACGTTAGGGAACATTAAGGGTAACATTACAAAAAGATTCCCTCTCCCTAGAATTTTAAGCTGGGTAGTTACTGATTTGCCAATATAAAAACTGTCCTCTTTAAAAATAAAGAAGAGTACAAGTAAGTACATGTAAGTAAGGTAGACAATCAGACCAATATTCACACTTTCAAGTCCTGCTATCCATGCATTCGCAATGAACACGTGAGGGTTTGTGCTAGCTAGCTACTACCATACCGTGTTCCCCTTTTCTGACAGGCATTCTTGGGGGCAGCCCTAAGGTACTTCTGATCTGGTGATGTGTCTGCCCTGCCAAGAGCTCCAGGGCTGGGTCAGAAGGGGTGTCGGAGGGAGGGGGTGAGAACAGCCAGACAGGAAATAGGGGCATGCTGTGCCCCATCTGCCCCCTACTGCCCTATATATATATATATATATATATATATATATATATATATATATATATATATATATATATATATATATATATATATATATATGAGAGAGAGAGAGAATGCATTTTGTATTATGCAATTATGCCAACAAAGTAGAATTTAATTGAGAGAGAGACAGAGTGAATAAAATAAAACAACAGAGGAATATTGACATAGAGAGAGAGAGCGAGAGAGAGAGTAAGATGACAGAAAGTGAGGGTGGGCATAGAGAGAATAAATGGGCCAGTTGAAAGAGAGAGAGAGAAAGAGAGAAGGGGATGGAGCGTGATGTGTTCATTCCCCTGCAGCCCAGAGGACATCAGAGCACAGCTGAGTTAGCAGTGCAGCGTAGCGCTTAGCCTAGCCTAGCAGAGAGAAGAGAGAACAGAGAGACAGGGCCTGTTCATGTAGAGCACATGTAAGAGAGATACAGAGAGAGAGAGAGAGACAGAGAGAGATAGAGAGAGAGAGATAGATTGAGAGAGAGAGAGAGAGAGAGAGAGAGAGAGAGAGAGAGAGAGGCTAACACATGCTATCACTGCCTGCCTTCACCTCACTTCACCTTTAGCTAGTACATTTAGCCTACACTGAGTCTGAAAATCGGAATTGGACCGTTAGTGACCCTTTGCTATGGCTAACAGTAGTAGGATTGCAGGTTAGCTCTTGCTAAGACCATTCTAGTGCTATGGGTAGCACAAAACAGAGTAATGATTTCTATTATGTTTACCGAACTATGGTTAGCAACAATATCTGAGCTAGCACAGATAGAGTGATGGCTAATGTGGTTATTGACCAATAGCATGGGAATGGGAAGGAACACAAGCTAAGCCTCCAGAAATTATTATGGGTATCAGCAATAGGATGACAACCATGACATACACGAGTGATGTCACACTTATGTCAGGGTGCTAGCGTATAATACCCAGAAGTCCCCTTGATTTAAAGGTCATGAGGCAGATCATACTCTACAAAGCTGGCAAATATATCCGAAGGCCTTTGATGACACAGCAGTGAACACGCACACAGTAACATACTAGCTCAAAGCCCAGTAGCTGTACGTGGGTAAAATCACTGGGGAACTTATGTGTTGTGATAATTGTATTGTTTTCTCTATAACCTGTTAGTTAATACCAGTGGAGGCTGCTGAGGAGAGGACGGCTCATAATAATGGCTGGAATGGGGTCAATGGAATGGTATCAATCACGTGGTTTCCATGTGGTTGATGCCATTCCATTGACTCCATTACAGACATTATCAGCCTCCACTGGTTCATATGCCTTGCTACCGTGGAATATAGGCCTAAGGCCGAGACAATAAGAAGACAGTGGAAGTATAAATTCAACCACACCTTTGTTTCATCCCAATCAGAGAGCATCATAGCATATTGCATGTCGCAAACAGTTACATGACCTACAGCATAGTCCAGCAAGTTAATGTTTCCAACATTTCCGGACTACTAAACAACTATTGATTTAGAACCACTGAGAGTTACCGCGAGTCAAAAAGTAAACAGGAGCTGCCTCCACTATTCCAACACCATTTCAACTTCATCATCAAATCACCTACGCTTAGTCTAATACAGTGACAACTAAAAGATACCAAAAACAATTTAGTCCAATCAACATAAGCTAAATATGATGTGGCTGTCCATGGGACTGATTTGTGTGTGTGTGTCCGTGGCAGTAGAAAAAACATGTTGACTCACCCTACTTGTAGAGAAACGGCAATGACATCCTCCTCTCTTTCATGTTGCTGAAACGGTGTGACTGTCATACAGTTCACACTTTACGTTTTTGTTGTCCTAGGCTACCTGGCTAAAATGCTCGCTTGCTATCCTAACTTCCTTTCATGGGCAACGATACGCCAGGCCAGCTAGTTAACAATAGCCTATTACATCTAGCTAGCTACATTGAACTTCCCTCCTCTCAGGCCAGGTGCACAATGTATGTATTTATGGTTGGATCAGAATCGCCGTTATATTAATTGGCTAGTATGGAGAATTAAGTAAAACCACAAGTCCAAATCCCTATCTCCCTTAATTTAAAAAAAGAGATGATTTTAGCCACCAGAGGACAACAACACAACGAGATGCAACACTTCCAGTTTATCTTGTAAATGACGTTTTGCTTTTGATGTGATGTGGTTGGTGTGACCATGACAGTTTTTTTTTTTTGTGCACCAGGACCATTCACAGTTGAGATCACTCAGTTTAGCTCAACGCTGATTGGCTATTGTTTTATTTTTAAAATATAAAGGGAGGCCAAATGCTCGCTGGCTTCCCTTGCGTTCAATGCTATGGGCGGCAACAATATCATACTCTTTTTGACCAGACAGCATCAGATAGATGGGTTACACATAGAGAGACAGAGGGGCGCTGTTTTGCTCGCTCAGATGCTTTCTCCAGTGAGGTACATTCAGCCTCTTGCGAATTGATGGAAAATTATGAAACACAGAGACATGAAAGATCAAATATGTTTTTGTCTTTTTTTCTTGGTACTTTTTTTGGGGAAGCCTGGCTTCCTTTGGCATCCATGAATACACACCACTGTCAAAGCCCCATATGTCTGACATCTGACAGTGGGGCTTGAGAGGAGAGGAGGAGGAGGGGGGGGAGAGGGGAGAGAAGGAATGTGGGGGATCAGGCCTTCCCTCCATCCAACTCCCTCCCTTCTCCGTCTCTCCCTCTTTCTCTCCGTTCATCTTTCTTGTCAGTCTGGAAAGACCCCCTAGCCCCTGCACACCTTTGGTAGGCAAGTCAATTCTGATTGCTCCACCTAGTGTGTCAATTGGGCTTAGGAGACTTCCCTCCATATTCCTCCACATTACACCAATCCAATTTTTTTGGATCTGTACACACTAAACAGTCTCTGTGCTGAGCCCAATTATCTCCTGGGTGGAAAAGTGGGGCTCAGTGCCCTAGGATGCCAGCAGGGGGATCCATGGAGCAGAAATCATCCCTCCTCCTCCTCAGCGCTCCCCAACTCTCCTATTCCCCAAATCCCAAATATCTGGGTCAGCATGCTTAATGACTTACGCGTCCTCTCCTCGCTGGGCTTGGCAGGAATCTCCTCCACGCACTCCGCAGGAAACCAGCCCACCTGGCCCCGGGCACTGCCTTCCCAGAACCCCCCCTCTCCAATGCTCAGAACTGGAGCGAGGGGAGGGGGAGTTTGGTGAGAGAGAGAGAATCATTATACACAGCACATGTCCTGTAGTAAATGTCACTTGCGGATCGCATGGTACCTGTGTTTAAAGAGCTCGCCAGCTTGTTATCCTAAAAAACGGAAATTAATTACCTCTGGTTTGTTCAGCCATTCCAATGAATGCTGCTGCTACTCTCTGTTTATTATCTATGCATAGTCACTTTAACTCTACCTACATGTACATATTACCTCAATTACCTCGACTAACCTGTGCCCCCGCACATTGACTCTGTACCGGTACCCCCTGTATATAGCCTCGCTACTGTTATTTTACTGCTGCTCTTTTTTACTTATCTATTTTTTTACTTAACACTTTTTTTTTTTTTAACTGCATTGTTGGTTAAGGGCTTGTAAGTAAGCATTTCACTGTAAGGTCTACACCTGTTGTATTCGGCGCATGTGACAAATACAATTTGATTTGATTTGTTTTGAATGGGGTTTTGGGATAAACGCCAAAATAAGGTCTGAGGTTAACACAGGCTTAGGAGATCTTATACGTTTTGTTCTATGAGATAATATTAGCTAGTTAACATTACCTTTAAGAATTATGAAGCCTTTATGTGCTTGTTTTGAATACATAAATGCCCCCCCCCAATATGCTTTGGCCAACAAGCCATCGTGGAGTTACTACTTAGAAAAAGACGCCATTATTATTGCTCTCTATTAGTTTATTTCTCAAGGACCACATGCACAACATGTTGCACCAGATTGAGCTAATTTCCATCTGTGTCACAAATGTATCCAGTGGTAGAGCAGTGTTAAGCGTAATACAATTGTATTTGTATGTTCTTTCCTTAACACTCCCAAATGTCTCACCTTTAACCCTGTCGTTCTTGTAGAGTGTGATCTCTCCCTCGGCCTGTGGATGGTAGGCGTGGACCACCACAAAGTGCCTCCCTGGCACGGCACTGTACATCTTCCTCCGCTGGACCACCACCTCCACATTACCACTGGAGGGTGGGGACAGAGAGGTTGGAAGGAGGGAAGAGAGGAGAGGAGATGGAAGAGGGGGTGAGAGAGAAGAGGATATAGGACAGAAGAGGTAGATAGAGGAGTGCATAATAGTACATGCCACATTTGACAGAGTACCACAGTATACAGAGTATATATTATAAACTCTTAAGTTACACCGCTGTCCTTAACAGAACCAGGAGTGAGGAGAGTGGTACAGGAAGTGTCTGATTTATGGAGCTTGTAAATGGGGCAGGATGGAAGCTGGCCCACATACAGTATTGCTGATCCCTGCAGTGTCCTCTGGGTAGGGAGGAGAGGACACTGGGTTCACACAAGCAGAAAGACATCCCAACACAGGGAAGAGAGAGAGAGACTGTCCTTACCTTTCTGAGACGCAATTGATACATTTCCTACAGAAAGTCTCAGATCTTTCTTCTTCTTATTTTTTTGCGAGAGTACCCGCCACCACCCCGCCAGCATAACCAAAGGAGAAGAACAAGCACACATATACAGTGGGGAAAAAAAGTATTTAGTCAGCCACCAATTGTGCAAGTTCTCCCACTTAAAAAGATGAGAGAGGCCTGTAATTTTCATCATAGGTACACGTCAACTATGACAGACAAATTGAGAAAGAAGAATCCAGAAAATCACATTGTAGGATTTTTTATGAATTTATTTGCAAATTATGGTGGAAAATAAGTATTTGGTCACCTACAAACAAGCAAGATTTCTGGCTCTCACAGACCTGTAACTTCTTTAAGAGGCTCCTCTGTCCTCCACTCGTTACCTGTATTAATGGCACCTGTTTGAACTTGTTATCAGTATAAAAGACACCTGTCCACAACCTCAAACAGTCACACTCCAAACACCACTATAGCCAAGACCAAAGAGCTGTCAAAGGACACCAGAAACAAAATTGTAGACCTGCACCAGGCTGGAAAGACTGAATCTGCAATAGGTAAGCAGCTTGGTTTGAAGAAATCAACTGTGGGAGCAATTATTAGGAAATGGAAGGCATACAAGACCACTGATAATCTCCCTCGATCTGGGGCTCCACGCAAGATCTCACCCCGTGGGGTCAAAATGATCACAAGAACGATGAGCAAAAATCCCAGAACCACACAGGGGGACCTAGTGAATGACCTGCAGAGAGCTGGGACCAAAGTAACAAAGCCTACCATCAGTAACACACTACGCCTACAGGGACTCAAATCCTGCAGTGCAAGACGTGTCCCCCCTGCTTAAGCCAGTACATGTCCAGGCCCGTCTGAAGTTTGCTAGAGTGCATTTGGATGATCCAGAAGAGGATTGGGAGAATGTCATATGGTCAGATGAAACCAAAATATAACTTTTTGGTAAAAACTCAACTCGTCGTGTTTGGAGGACAAAGAATGCTGAGTTGCATCCAAAGAACACCATACCTACTGTGAAGCATGGGGGTGGAAACATCATGCTTTGGGGCTGTTTTTCTGCAAAGGGACCAGGACGACTGATCCGTGTAAAGGAAAGAATGAATGGGGCCATGTATCGTGAGATTTTGAGTGAAAACCTCCTTCCATCAGCAAGGGCATTGAAGATGAAACGTGGCTGGGTCTTTCAGCATGACAATGATCCCAAACACACCGCCCGGGCAACGAAGGAGTGGCTTCGTAAGAAGCATTTCAAGGTCCTGGAGTGGCCTAGCCAGTCTCCAGATCTCAACCCCATAGAAAATCTTTGGAGGGAGTTGAAAGTCCGTGTTGCCCAGCGACAGCCCCAAAACATCACTGCTCTAGAGGAGATCTGCATGGAGGAATGGGCCAAAATACCAGCAACAGTGTGTGAAAACCTTGTGAAGACTTACAGAAAACGTTTGACCTGTGTCATTGCCAACAAAGGGTATATAACAAAGTATTGAGACACTTTTGTTATTGACCAAATACTTATTTTCCACCATAATTTGCAAATAAATTCATTAGAAATCCTACAATGTGATTTTCTGGATTTTCTTTTCTCATTTTGTCTGTCATAGTTGACATGTACCTATGATGAAAATTACAGGCCTCTCTCATCTTTTTAAGTGGGAGAACTTGCACAATTGGTGGCTGACTAAATACTTTTTTTCCCCACTGTACATCTGCTTGAGTACAACTACAGATGAAACCACACGTTTACTACACTACTGAGATGGACCTAATGTTGTGTATCCATTGGTGTCTGGGTTGATCTGTTGGATATTTGTATTGGAGCTCCACTTGGTGGTAAGCCCCAGCAACAGCACCATGGTAAGTATTCAAACACAGCCATGCAGAGAGAAAGAGATAGTGAGAGGGTGGGATAGAATGAGAGTGATTGTGAGAGAGAGAGAGAGAGAGAGAGAGAGAGAGAGAGAGAGAGAGAGAGAGAGAGAGAGAGAGAGAGAGAGAGAGAGGGAGAGAAATAGGGAGGAGGCATTTAGGAGGAGTGGGAGGGGGGGAGAGAGAGAAGGTAAGTGGGTCACCGTCCTAAACACCACTCCTCTCCTAAACCCTGAGCCTATGGAGATCTAGCCCCATTCCAGATCTATACACACACACAAACACACACACATCTTTATTTTCTAAAGCAAAAAAGTCAGAGGAGAGAGGGAAAGGGAGAAGAGATAGAGGTGAGAGGATGGATGGAAAGATAGAGGGTTAACAAAAGGGGAGAGGAGAGGGAGAAGAGAAGTGAGGGAGGGAGTTGCTGAAAAAGGGGGAAAAGGTAGGATGGAGGGAGTGGGCAGAGGACAGAATAAAGGCGTCCGCATGCTTCCCAGCCGAACCAGTTTGGTAGAGTTCGTGCATATATTATGACGACATTTAGTGATGTTTTCATTAGTTTTGGACTTTGTTGATTTTTTTTTCCCGGCTGTTCGGGCACACAACATTTTTGCAGGAGGCAAGCCGAAGTTCGGAGCCGAAGTCTACGCCCCTTCGTCGGTGATTGGTCAACAGTAGGGATTCTTCAATAAAGTCTTTGTTGTCATTCAACGATAGACAACTAGTTTTCATGAGAAAAAAAAAACATTTGAAAAATACTGCACCAAACAGCTTAGTTAGATTGCGTGACTAAGATCTCTTTGGCAAAAACGTTAAAATTAATGACAGATTTCTTGAGTTATCTTTGTTTAATTCTGACTATTTTGAGGAACCGTATACTTGCTACAGCGTCTCAAAATGGACAAACAGTACTATTGCTGCTTTTTTCTCGTTTTTCAATCCAAGGTCTTTTAAGGGAGTATTGGAGCACAGTTGTTCGGTTTGTCTAGCTGATGCCTTAAGGCAGGGTTCTTCAATTCCAGTCCTGGAGGGCCAAAACACCTCTGTTTTTCCTCCTCTCCTTCTAATCAGGGGCTAATTCAGACCTGGGACACCAGGTGAGTGCAATTAACTACCAGGTAGAAATAAAAAACAGAAGTGTTTCGGCCCTCCAGGACCGGAATTGAAGAACCCTGCCTTAAGGGGTAAATGGAGGTGGAGGATGAACTGAGAGCGGAAAGGAGAGTATGATGGAATGAGTGGTAAGAGGGAAGAAATAGGAGGGAAAGGCTGATGGATGGAAGGAGAAGGGATTGAAGGAGATGAAGAAGTGGAGAGGACAAGAGGCAAGATGGACATGGGATTGGGAAGGATTTGGAGGGGAGGATGGAGATGAAGTGAAACTCCAATGTCCAACCCATCCTGGGTTGCAGTGTTAAACATCCATAGGAAAATGACATGGCTGTCAACATGTCATGGCAAATTACACACTTATTCCCTCATTCGACATTTCGCTTTCCCTTGTTTTCTCTCCTCCCTATATCCCCCTCTCTCCCATTGTTTCTCTTTGTCAAGCTCTTAATTGTTCTCTCTCTCTCTCTCTCTCTCTCTCTCTCTCTCTCTCTCTCTCTCTCTCTCTCTCTCTCTCTCTCTCTCTCTCTCTCTCTCTCGCTCTCTCCTTCCCAGTGACGGACAGAATGTGTGGATGAAAGACAGTGCCATATGTCTGTATTAATCTGTCAAGGAGGACAGGGAGCATGGCGTCTTAATCAGTACTGTGCAGATCTAAGGTTATGTCACCAGCAATATAAAGCCTTCAGTGTCTAATCCGCAGGGCGCATGCACGCACACACACACATACAGCCACACACATATGTACATACGCATGCATGCGTGTGTGTGGTGTGTGGGTAAAGTGTGTGCCTACATGTGTCTGTCTCTGCTGATTCTCCTCCTACTGACCTCGGTTGTCTGTGCTGCTGTGTCTGTACATGTGTCTGCGGGAGCGGCCTGCGGGCCTCCTCTCCCAGCCGGTTGAGGGACGGGGACCGACTCCGGGGGACCACCCCGACGCTGGTACTGCGGCACCCCTGGCCAATGGTCCTCACAGTGCCATTGGGGTTCCCCTGCATCTGCTGGAGCAGCTGTGGAGAGAGGCTACGGTGGGAAGTGGAGGTGGGGGGTCCAACCCCTCCGTGTTGGGGTCCGTGATGCTGGGGGGGTACCTGGGGCTGGGGCCAGTCTTGGGGGGGCCCCTGGCTCACCGTGAGGTTGTTGTCACTGTTGGAGCGCAGCAGGACCCGGGGGGCCGCCAGGGAGCTACCGCTGCTGCTGTTAGGGGGAGGGGCCCGACGCCGCTTGGAGTATTCCGGGGCCTCGTGGAAAGGCACTGGGTATGAGGGAGAGAAAGAAAGAGAAAGAGAGAGGGCCATTCATTGATTATCTGATAAACCAGTTCTGCCTGACCCTTACAAATAGGTGTCTGTGTCTGATGAGCCATTTCACTCTCTGTTCATGTCTTAGAGAGCTAGACTTTGTGGTGGAGAGACATGTGAGGAACAGAGTAGCACTCCTCCCTTTCCTTTCCTTCACATCTACTGATCTGGGACTAGCCTACCTGATAGGTAGAGAATGAAATGGAGAGCACTCCAAGAGATAACCTTCAATAATACATTTATTGCCCTGCGATTTTACTCACATTCGCACAAGCACACATGCAAGCATGTTCGTACTTACGCACTTACTTACTTAATAACACGCACACGGGACACACGGACACAGAATATCAATCACTACCTGTAGGGTGATGTGTCTGATTGATTTTCTTGATGGGAATCAGTCAATAACTATTTTCTTCCCCAAAGGTGTCCATCTATCCCTTATTGTAAAACAGTTGAAACACGCTTGCATGTACGTACACACACACACACACGATGGCCCTGGCTGGCCCTCTCATAGACATCCAAGTCATTATGATCCCAACATGATGATGATTATTATTGCACCGAAGTACAGCTGAGCTCCTCTGCCCCACCAGCAATGGTGTGATTGAACCATAATGGAGGGCCACGCTTATTTCCCAGTGGAGTTTCAGCATTAGAGTATAATATCACACTGACAAGCGTGCAACTGCAGCACTTTTGGCTCCACTCGCAAATAGAGCAGTGGAGGAAGTAGCAGGAAGGAGCCTGCAGTCGCACCAAAGACCCAACAACGCTTTCAATGTGAGAAGGTGATCAACAATAGAGATAGCATTAGCATTTGTTGTTAAACTTTGACTTACTGTAGTAGACTGGATGCTAGCATTATGATCACGGTGGCTAAGTGTCTTATAGGCATTCTATGCTAATAGCTACAGTACAGCTAGCCACAGGTTAGCCTAGCCTATAGTGCTAAAAGCCCTCACTTAGCCCTAGCCTCATCTAAGAGGGTTTCAATACATCATTGTCTGTGTCAGTGACAAAGTCCTAGACCATTTTCCCATCACATCACTTTCTCTCTCCTTCACCAGTGCGTAGAGATGAAGAGCGGCACTAATTGCTAATGAGCTAACATGCTAAGGTGCTGGCAGCTCTTCTGCCGATTAGGGGCTGGTGTTTGTGTGTGAGATATGAAGCAGCCTTTGATTGAGCGCACTGGACTAGACAACATGCGTTTCACACACACTGTGGGGGTTGATACGCACACCTGAGAGAGTGTGTGTGTGTTTGAGAGAGAGAGCAAGAGAGTATGTGCCAGCCAGGCTTTTGGCTTTAGCAGAGACTGGAGCCATCTTAATACACCTTCACGCTACCTAACAATAACCACTATCAAAATCACAACCACAGCCTGATCAATTCTAACTCAACCTCAACCAGGCCCACACTGCTTTACACACCACCTGACCACAACCACATCCTGTTTAATCACGAACACATACCCTGACCACAACCACACTTGAAGTAACACTTCACCATAAGAGTGTATACCCTGACCACAACCACACTCCCTGACCACAACCAGGACCACACTGCTATCTAACCACACCCCCAATGTTAACAAACCACATTCCAAACACTTACAGTAAACCATAAGAATGCCCAGCTGTTGTGTGGGGCATGAAGACAGTATCCTCGTGTGTGGGAGGATGCTGAATATGCTTGGTGTCACTGACATGATTACATTACACACAAAGGCTATGAATACACCTAAATCAAGACAAATAAAACACTACATTTTCTAAAAGAGATATTCAAATAGTAAAAACAATAATAAAATAACAGTGGATATGAGAGACTAATGCATTAAAATAAATAAACATAAATAAGATATATAATATGGGATAAAATAAATAAAACCGATATTATGACTAAAAACACCTTAAGTAAGGCTAAAAAGGTGTCTTAAGATCTTTTTTTAAAATGTCTACCGTTTCTGAGGCCCTCCGATCCTCCGGCAGGCTGTTCCAAAGGACAGAACCATAGTGGTTGAAGGTAGCCTCACCAAACGTTTTGGTTGTGACCTTTGGAACAACTAAAAGGCCAATGCCTAGCACAACTGAGGTGCACTGGATGTAAGAAAAGGGGGATACCTAGTCAGTTGTACAACTGAATGCATTCAACTGAAATGTGTCTTCCGCATATAACCCAACCCCTCTGAATCAGAGAGGTGTGTGGGGGGGGTTGCCTTAATTGAAATCATCGGTGCCCGGGGAACAGTGGGTTAGCTGCCTTGCTCAGGGGCAGAACTACAGATTTTTACCTTGTCAGCTCTGGGATTCAATCAAGGAACCTTTCAGTTACGGGCCAATGCTCCTAACTGCCAGGCAGCATGGAGTTCAAACTTTTCGACTCCTTTGATTGGTTCTATTGTACTGGGCAAACTAAATTTAAGTACTTGAAAGTATTTGCCATAGTTTGACCCAGGACTGACACTCTGACATACATGCAAGTATGCAGACATGTGCGTGTGCACATGCACACACATACACACACACACACACACACACACACACACACACACACACACACAGCTCTTAATTGTGCTCTCAATTGTGGCATGTAATAAGCACACATCAAATCTACCCTGGCAATACAAGGTAACGGTAGCTCCAACAATAACAGGCACAGGGGAAATATCTACCCCGGCAATAACAAGGTACGAGTAGCTCCACCGAGCTACACTACTCTCACGAATAAACAATCACCCACAAGGACAAGGGGGGCAGAGGGAACCCTTAAAAATAAAACAATTATAATAATAGGAACCAGGTGTGTGTAATTGACAAGACAAGACAAATGGAATGATGAGATATGGAGCAGCAGTGGCTAGAAGGCTGGTGACGACGAACACCGAAGCCTGCCCGAACAAGGAGGGGAGGCAGCCTCGGCGGAAGTCGTGACAGTTAGTCGAGGTAATTGAGGTAATATGTACATGTGGGTAGAGTTAAAGTGACTATGCATAGATAATAAACAGAGTAGCAGCAGCATAAAAGAGGGGGTGCAAATAGTCCGGGTAGCCATGATTAGCTGTTCAGGACTCTTATGGCTTTGGAGTAGAAGCTGTTAAGAAGACTTTTGGACCTAGACTTGGCGCTCCGGTACTGCTTGCCGTGTGGTAGCAGAGAGAACAGTCTATGACTAGGGAGGTGTTTAGTCCAAGGGTCCTTAGCTCAGTGATGTGCTTTGAGGGCACATTCCTCTGTAGGAATAGTGAACCAAGGGAAAGAAGTGTCTTATATAAGAGAGGAAAGCAATCAGTGTGATCTATATAATTCACTGCTGCTCTCTAATACTAAGAGAACAAAGGTCAAAGGGCAATGAGTGATCAGCTCTGGTCAGTGTCTTGCAACCAAGGGATTTTACTGTAGCCTACCAATGAACTTTGAAATAAAACAAAAAATGCAGTACTCATAGATCCATTTTGAGTACATCTCATTAAGAAATAGCCTGCCAGATGGAAGTAAAGGGTTAAGGGACCAACTGTTTTCACACACAGACAGATGGATCCATAATGCACCAGGCAGAGCCGTTTTGGTGACGTAAGTCATCCACTCATTTTGGTGGGTGTGTTTTCTTCCCCGTGGACCAGGGTAACGACAGATACACCGTGTGTCCTCTCGCTGGCTATAATCAACACACAGTAGTTGATTGGTGAAGGAGACTATAAATACCTTTTGTAGAAGACTGAATCATAACAATTTTTTTTGGAAACCACTCTAATGCGTGCCAACGTTTAATCTATGACAGAACCTATAATTTATCCTACATGTTAAAGAACCTCTAACCTAAAAAGAACTACACATGTAAAACCATATACTTTTATAAGTACTGCTAGTTTAAATCAGGATGACAATTGCATGCATGAATCCACAACGCACAGACCTAGCTATATTCCTCACATTCAAAAAAGACCGAAATGTAGAATTACTTTCTGGAGCAGATGAAATTATTGAAAGTGTGCCACACAGGGATAAAAATACCCCCTGAGAAAGTTGAAAGTGAACGCGCAGTAGCGAAGGAAGACAATGACGTCTAATTATGAGTCAAAAGCAAATAAAACTTGGACCCAGACGCGTAAAGGTGATAGACCTACCTTCCTTTTTTAAGGCATTGAGAAAAGACTTCATTTTCACCCCTTTCTATGTTACTCCAATGTTCACAATTTCTGCATAATCAGACTTTCACTGTGGTCACTGAAAAATGTAGCGGCAGGTACCATGGACAGCGACCGATGGAGCTTAGCGCGCGGGAAATCGGGTGCCAGATCGCAACGCACATGATCCCGCCTGGCAGACGTGCGAAAGCACTCTCTCTCTCTCTCTCTCTCTCTCTCTCTCTCTCTCTCTCTCTCTCTCTCTCTCTCTCTCTCTCTCAGGATCATGCGTACACGTTCTACTGTGTGGAAGACTAGTTGGACATGTAAGGATTTTAAGGTGAACTTGACATAATGTTTCATTGACTGATGTTGTTAATTCATTAAAACATAATTCCATATGATTTCAATCATTTTCTGACTGCACTCCTTTTGATTTGAACGAAACCTTTCATACATATTTGCCCATGGTGCAAGTAGCCAGAAAGTTACCTGAATGACAAAACATTCAGGAGATAGAGGTGCTCAAAGTTGACCCATTTTGCATACCTCATCCTACCATGAGACATCCATGTTTTCGTCACTGAAAAAGATAAGCGGTTGAGTTTGATATAATCTGAAAGCTTACAAACAGGGTTGTCAAACTATTCTGTGATTTCTTGAAAAAAAGGCTTGAATTTGTTTAGCTTGTTGTAGCTTAGACTCTATTTTACATAATCTGAAGTGTTTGTGTTGTGCCAGTCATCGGTTGAGACAAAGTATCCTCTCGAATACATGGTGGGTGTCATTTCAATCATAGAAATAGAATTCATAGAATGGACCTATCCCTTCAGACCCCTGCAATTTAGCGAGTACACCATTAACATTTAAATTGAATTGAAACTTCCAATTACTACCAGAAAGATGGCTGCCAGTCCACCCACTGTCAAATGTCAACTTGAATGGGAATGTCTGAATTATCCCTTTAAAACAAAAATATCAAAAACAACTTTCTATCACTGGATTCAAACATGCAACTTTTGGAACCAGAGGCAGATGCTTACTGGATGTCTATGAGTATCTGCTAGCATGCTTGTGCAACTACATTTAACTTCTGTCATACTGGACACAGAGACATAAACATGTAATCCACCAGTGCATCTGACTCTGGGGAAGTGGATAAAGGGCTTCATTGCCAAAATCCCAAAGTAGATAGATATTTGGTTTTAATGCAGACTGAATCCAGCTTCACGGAGATATGAGCTGACGAAGGTTAGCCTACCATGAGTTTTATAGCGCTTTCAAGGCAACTGGGAACTGAAAAATACGAGGTCAAATCATGACGTCAGTGACCTTTAGGTTGGAAAGTTGTAGATCTAGAAAGAGGCCTGAGTTCCCGAGTTGGAATTCTGAGTTGGATGACCATTCAAAACGATTGTTCCCAGTCGGAGCTCGTTTCTTTCAGAGTTCCCAGTTATCTTGAACGCACTGAAGTCTGAATTTCTGAGCTCCCAATTCCGAGTTCCAAGTTGTTTTGAATGCTCAGAGGGAGACGGCAGGGTATTCCCTTTGAGTCAGGAACCAAAACTCCTCCGTAGTGACCCGTGAATGCGTTGTCTGCAGCATTCGGTCACGTGACAGCTCAATCAGCTGTTCGATTTTACTTATCGGCAGGTCAACTGAGCCAGGATCACAGTCAACCGGATTGGAAAGTAGGTCCCAAAGTGCTCTTCCAAGTGTTGGACCTGAGCAGTCATCACTTGTTTGGGACACTTACTGATGCTGTAGTCTGTTGTTTTTTTTTGTTCATTCATTGTGAATGACAACAGTTCCTCTCTCAACGCGAAAAATATTTCCAACACTCCTCCTCGATAACCACCAAGCCTTGGTGTGAAATAGAACATTGACATGCTCTGATCCCATATCTCCACGTAGTTTTTGGGAATGTGGTTTGATGTAGTTTACAATCAAAGTTACCTGCTGCATTTTATATCCGAGTTCCGGCTCAGCTCTTTTGCCACCAGTTGCTCTCAGTGTATCATATACTGTAATGCGTCCATATGACAGAGGGAGACACATTCATAACTAGAGTGCAGAGGGCTGCCCGCTGTCCCACCATGGATGGAGCCCCATCTGTGCAAAAGCCCACCATTCGATCCCATATGGAATCTGTTTTTCGTCAATATAGCCACGCAGCAGACTGAACATCCCCTATGCCATTTCATCCTCGGGAATCGCATCCCCCGACATGTATAGCGAACAGCCCGACATGTAGAGCGAACAAAAGTCAATGCATGGGCATCTCGGCCCTCACAGCTAACGTCCATTTGGAGAGCATAAGCTGGGGAGTTTTTTAGTCCTTCAGTCAGTTTCCTCTTGATTGCTAGCAATAGCATAAATGATTTGTTTAACAGTGTTATCTGACAAAGGTATTGATGTGTTTCTGTGCCTCTGACTCCCCACAGATTGTTTTCACCATATCAATTGTAATAGCAAAGTCTCTGCAATAGTGTGTGATTTCATAACATAGCAGGCCTTGCCATTCACCATGGGAATGATTCAAGTGTAACGGTCAGGTGCAGCCTTTTCCCATGATCTAAGGGCGCTGTCTGGTTGAATTTGATCTTTTAGATTTGAATTACAATGCTTTTGAGATACAAAGACGATATTATAATATATATTATTTAGTATACAGTGAGGTAAAAAAGTATTTGATCCCCTGCTGATTTTGTACGTTTGCCCACTGACAAAGACATGATCAGTCTATAATTGTAATGGTAGGTTTATTTGAACAGTGAGAGACAGAATAACAACAAAAAATCCAGAAAAATGCCAAAAATGTCAAAAATGTTATACATTTATTTGCATTTTAATGAGGGAAATAAGTATTTGACCCCTCTGCAAAACATGACTTAGTACTTGGTGGCAAAACCCTTGTTGGCAATCACAGAGGTCAGACGTTTCATGTAGTTGGCCACCAGGTTTGCACACATCTCAGGAGGGATTTTGTCCCACTCTTCTTTGCAGATCTTCTCCAAGTCATTAAGGTTTCGAGGCTGACGTTTGGCAACTCAAACCTTCAGCTCCCTCCAAAGATTGTCTATGGGATTAAGGTCTGGAGACTGGCTAGGCCACTCCAGGACCTTAATGTGCTTCTTCTTGAGCCACTCCTTTGTTGCCTTGGCCATGTGTTTTGGGTCATTGTCATGCTGGAATAACCATTCACGACCCATTTTCAATGCCCTGGCTGAGGGAAGGAGGTTCTCACCCAAGATTTGACGGTACATGGCCCCGTCCATCGTCCCTTTGATGCTGTGAAGTTGTCCTGTCCCCTTAGCAAAAAAACACCCTCAAAGCATAATGTTTCCACCTCCATGTTTGACGGTGGGGGATGGTGTTCTTGGGGTCATAGGCAGCATTCCTCCTCCTCCAAACTACAATCTTGTCCCTGACATCCTTGGAGAGCTCTTTGGTCTTGGCCATGGTGGAGAGTTTGGAATCTGAATGATTGATTGCTTCTGTGGACAGGTGTCTTTTATACAGGTAACAAGCTGAGATTAGGAGCACTCCCTTTGTGCTCCTAATCGCAGCTCGTTACCTGTATAAAAGACACCTGGGAGCCAGAAATCTTTCTGATTGAGAGGGGGTCAAATACTTATTTCCCTCATTAAAATGCAAATCAATTTATAACATTTTTGACATGCGTTTTTCTGTATTTTTTTGTTGTTATTCTGTCTCTCACTGTTCAAATAAACCTACCATTAAAATTATAGACTGATAATTTCTTTGTCAGTGGGCAAATGTACAAAATCAGCAGGGGATCAAATACTTTTTTTCCCCTCACTGTATACTGTATATATTTTTATTTTTATTTTTCAGGATTTTGTCAATTCTCCCAAGTCCCCTACTTAAGGAACCACTGGATTAGGCTATTATAACAGTTAACATCCAGTCAAATGCACTCCAACAATTAGTAATGCCATTTAGATGTAAAAATAATAATAATCACTGAGTGAACATACACATGATTTCTGAGGAACCCATCTTCCCATAGAATACGCTAACAGCTGTATGGGAAACAAATCCTTAGTGTTGCTAAGCAACTCAAGCGGGATGTCTCTCTTCGTAGAATATCAAGCTTTGTTGAGGGCATCAATGAAATTCCTAACTGCAGGCCTTGTCTGTTGTTGATGCTCCAATGTAAGCTACTACAAAACGTATTTTGTTTGTACTGTGAAATGAAAACCTTCTGTCATAAGCAATACAAAAAACAATACCATACATTTTTGGCAGATTTCATTCACACAGGCAGTGCTGCTGGCAACACACCATAATGTGATATATATCCACATACTGTACTCTGACTACCTGTTTTCGGGCCCCTAATGCCTTATTGCTTTAGTAACCCAAATATAGGCCTATCGCAGAAGCACTGCAGTTATTTCCTTTTCACATAAGTATATATTTTTGTATATATTTTTTTCTTCAGGATTTTGGAAATTCTCCTGCGACTGCATTTTCATATCAGGCAACCCCACATGAGTATGCAGGCGAGTGAATAAACACACATGAGCGCACACACACACACACACAAACACACACACACACACGTATATCTTTCACTTCACTAAGTCTGACTTCCACTGAGCCCTTCTGCCAGGCACCCCTGACCTTTTTGCTAAACTCATGTCCTGCCATATTTTATATCTGTGTGTGCTCTGTTGTGTGTGTATGTCTCTTTCCATCATTACTGGCAATCATCCTCTGTGAGCTCAGGGTTAGCTGTAGCCAGCTAAGTGTGTGTGTGTGTGTGTGTCTTTGTGTGTATGTGTGTGCATGAGTTTAGTACGCACATTTCACCAGTGGTGTAAAGTACTTAAAAAAAAATACTTTAAAGTACTACTTAAGTAGTTTTGGGGGTATTTGTACTTTACTATTTATATTTTTGACTACTTTTACTTTAACCTTTTATTTATTTAACCTTTATTTTGACTGGGAAGACATAGAGACCTATAGTAGGTATCTTTTCCAAAGGTGCCCTGTATAATACTGTACAATATAAAAATACACACTATACACAAAAAATAATATACAAAAAATAATATACAGAAAATAGCCCTATTTGGTAAAAGACCAAGTCCATATTATGGCAAGAACAGCTCAAATAAGCAAAGAGAAATGACAGTCCATCATTACATTAAGACATGAAGGTAAGTCAATCCGGAATATGTGAAGAACTTTTAACGTTTCTTCAAGTGCAGTCGCAAAAACCATCAAGCGCTATGATGAGACTGAGGACCGCCACAGGAATGGAAGACCCAGAGTTACCTCTGCTGCAGAGGATAAGTTCACTAGAGTTACCAGCCTCAGAAATTGCATCCCAAATAAGTTATTCACAGAGTTCAAGTAACAGACACATCTCAACATCAACTGTTCAGAGGAGACTGCGTGAATCATGCCTTCATGGTCGAATTGCTGCAAAGAAACCACTACTAAAGGACACCAATAATAAGAAGAGACTTGCTTGGGCCAAGAAACATGAGCAATGGACATTTGACCGGTGGAAATCTGTCCTTTGGTCTGGAGTCCAAATTGATGATTTGTGGTTCCAACCGCTGTGTCTTTGTGAGACGCAGTGTAGGTGAACGGATGTTCTCCGCATGTGTAGTTCCCACCGTGAAGCATGGAGGAGGAGGTGTGATGGTGTGGGGGTGCTTTGCTGGTGACACTGTCTGTGAATTATTTAGAATTCAAGGCACACTTAACCAGAATGGCTACCACAGCATTCTGCATTTTCAACAGGACAATGACCCAATACACCTCCAGGCTGTGTAAGGACTATTTGGCCAAGAAGGAGAGTGATGGAGTGCTGCATTAGATGACCTGGCCTCCGCAATCCCCCGACCTCAACTCAATTGAGATGGTTTGGGATGAGTTGGACTGCAGAGTGAAGGAAAAGCAGCCAACAAGTGCTCAGCAAATGTGGGAACTCCTTCAAGACTGTTGGAAAAGCATTCCAGGTGAAGCTGGTTGAGAGAATGCCAAGAGTGTGCAAAGCTGTCATCAAGGCAAAGGGTGGCTACTTTGAAGAATCTCAAATATTAAATATATTTTGATTTGTTTAACACTTTTTTGGTTACTACATGATTCCATATGTGTTATTTCACAATGTAGAAAATAGTAAAAATTAAGAAAAACCCTGGAATGAGTAGGTGTGTCCAAACATTTGACTGGTACTGTGTGTGTGTGTGTGTGTGTGTGTGTGTGTGTGTGTGTGTATATATACAGTGGGGAAAAAAAGTATTTAGTCAGCCACCAATTGTGCAAGTTCTCCCACTTAAAAAGATGAGAGAGGCCTGTAATTTTCATCATAGGTACACGTCAACTATGACAGACAAATTGAGAAAAAAAAATCCTGAAAATCACATTGTAGGATTTTTTATGAATTTATTTGCAAATTATGGTGGAAAATAAGTATTTGGTCACCTACAAACAAGCAAGATTTCTGGCTCTCACAGACCTGTAACTTCTTCTTTAAGAGGCTCCTCTGTCCTCCACTCGTTACCTCTATTAATGTCACCTGTTTGAATTTGTTATCAGTATAAAAGACACCTGTCCACAACCTCAAACAGTCACACTCCAAACCCCACTATGGCCAAGACCAAAGAGCTGTCAAAGGACATCAGAAACAAAATTGTAGACCTGCACCAGGCTGGGAAGACTGAATCTGCAATAGGTAAGCAGCTTGGTTTGAAGAAATCAACTGTGGGAGCAATTATTAGGAAATGGAAGACATACAAGACCACTGATAATCTCCCTCGATCTGGGGCTCCACGCAAGATCTCACCCCGTGGGGTCAAAATGATCACAAGAACGGTGAGCAAAAATCCCAGAACCACACGGGGGCCCTAGTGAATGACCTGCAGAGAGCTGGGACCAAAGTAACAAAGCCTACCATCAGTAACACACTACGCCGCCAGGGACTCAAATTCTGCAGTGCCAGACGTGTCCCCCTGCTTAAGCCAGTACATGTCCAGGCCCGTCTGAAGTTTGCTAGAGTGCATTTGGATGATCCAGAAGAGGATTGGGAGAATGTCATATGGTCAGATGAAACCAAAATAGAACTTTTTGGTAAAAACTCAACTCGTCGTGTTTGGAGGACAAAGAATGCTGAGTTGCATCCAAAGAACACCATACCTACTGTGAAGCATGGGGGTGGAAACATCATGCTTTGGGGCTGTTTTTTCTGCAACGGGACCAGGACGACTGATCCGTGTAAAGGAAAGAATGAATGGGGCCATGTATCGTGAGATTTTGAGTGAAAACCTCCTTCCATCAGCAAGGGCATTGAAGATGAAACGTGGCTGGGTCTTTCAGCATGACAATGATCCCAAACACACCGCCCGGGCAACGAAGGAGTGGCTTCGTAAGAAGCATTTAAAGGTCCTGGAGTGGCCTAGCCAGTCTCCAGATCTCAACCCCATAGAAAATCTTTGGAGGGAGTTGAAAGTCCGTGTTGCCCATCGACAGCCCCAAAACATCACTGCTCTAGAGGAGATCTGCATGGAGGAATGGGCCAAAATACCAGCAACAGTGTGTGAAAACCTTGTGAAGACTTACAGAAAACTTTTGACCTGTGTCATTGCCAACAAAGGGTATATAACAAAGTATTGAGAAACGTTTGTTATTGACCAAATACTTATTTTCCACCATAATTTGCAAATAAATTCATTGAAATCCTACAATGTGATTTTCTGGAAAAAAATTCTCATTTTGTCTGTCATAGTTGATGTGTACCTATGATGAAAATTACAGGCCTCTCTCATCTTTTCAAGTTGGAGAACTTGCACAATTGGTGGCTGACTAAATACTTTTTTTTCCCCACTGTATATATATATATATATATATATATATATATATATATATATATATATATATATAACACAGTGGGGAGAACAAGTATTTGATACACTGCCGGTTTTGCAGGTTTTCCTACTTACAAAGCATGTAGAGGTCTGTAATTTTTATCATAGGTACACTTCAACTGTGATAGACGAAATCTAAAACAAAAATCCAGAAAATCACATTGTATGATTTTTAAGTAATTAATTTGCATTTTATTGCATGACATAAGTATTTGATCACCTACCAACCAGTAAGAGTTCCGGCTCTCACAGACCTGTTATTTTTTCTTTAAGAAGCCCTCCTGTTCTCCACTCATTACCTGTATTAACTGCACCTGTTTGAACTCGTTACGTGTATAAAAGACACCTGTCCACACACTCAATCAAACAGACTCCAACCTCTCTACAATGGCCAAGACCAGAGAGCTGTGTAAGGACATCAGGGATAAAATTGTAGACCTGCACAAGGCTGGGATGGGCTACAGGACAATAGGCAAGCAGCTTGGTGAGAAGGCAACAACTGTTGGCGCAATTATTAGAAAATGGAAGAAGTTCAAGATGACGGTCAATCACCCTCGGTCTGGGGCTCCAGGCAAGATCTCACCTCGTGGGGCATCAATGTTCATGAGGAAGGTGAGGGATCAGCCCAGAACTACACAGCAGGACCTGGTCAATGACCTGAAGAGAGCTGGGACCACAGTCTCAAAGAAAACCATTAGTAGCACACTACGCCGTCATGGATTAAAATCCTGCAGCGCACGCAAGGTCCCCCTGCTCAAGCCAGCGCATGTCCAGGCCCGTCTGAAGTTTGCCAATGACCATCTGGTGTTAGGCCTACTGCTGCTAGGTAGCTCTCTCTCTGCTCTCCCCCTCCCCTCTGTCTGTCCTTGATTGCAGGAGTGAAGTCTGGTGTGCGGGAGTCAGGGTTCCAGCTGCAGCTCATTCACCATAATCACCTCAGCCTTTAAGACCCGGTCAAACTTTCCACTCATCGTCAGATCATAGTCAAGACAACCATATATTTGGAACCTGACTCCTGCCTCCGCTTCACTCCTGCCACCACCATCCTGCTCTCCACTATCGGGCCTCTCCTTTGGACTCACCACGGACACTAGGACATTACGGTACCACACCTGCCCTGACCTGGATCTGTACCCTCCCTGTAACCTGGACTTGCTCTTCCCCATTTATTGGAAACCTGGACTATTGAACATTATAATAAACCTGTTAAAACTTCTCTGGCTTGGTGTACTTGTCTGCATTTGGGTTCTATCCAGTTAAATCATAACATCTGGATGATCCAGAGAAGGAATGGGAGAAGGTAATGTGGTCTGATGAGACAAAAATAGAGCTTTTTGGTCTAAACTCCACTCGCCGTGTTTGGAGGAAGAAGAAGGATGAGTACAACCCCAAGAACACCATCCCAACCGTGAATACATGGAGGTGGAAACATCATTCTTTGGGGATGCTTTTCTGCAAAGGGGACAGGACGACTGCACCGTATTGAGGGGAGGATGGATGGGGCCATGTATCGCGAGATCTTGGCCAACAACCTCCTTCCCTCAGTAAGAGCATTGAAGATGGGTCGTGGCTGGGTCTTCCAGCATGACAACGACCCGAAACACACAGCCAGGGCAACTAAGGAGTGGCTCCGTAAGAAGCATCTCAAGGTCCTGGAGTGGCCTAGCCAGTCTCCAGACCTGAACCCAATAGAAAATCCCCGGAGTACTAGCTGCCACCGTTGTATGTTTCTATGTTCGTTTGCTTTTGTCTGATTGTTGTACACCTGTGGTTAGTTAGCGTTGATTATGTGTCCTATAAGTTCTCGTTTTGTTAGTCATGTGTTGTGTGTTATTGCGCTTCTGTTTGGTGTTCTGTGCTACGTGTTTCCCTCCGTTGTCTAGGAGAGGGTTTTTCGCACATGTTAGTGCGCCTTTTGTTTGACGCCTGTGTGCGCCTTTATTTTGCCTCCGGGCTTGTTGAGCTCGTGTACTACGTGAATATTTCACTAAAGTCTTTTGGACTTAGTTTCTGCGTCCTGCGCTTGATTCCTGCACCACACCCACCTACAGCACCCCTGACAGAATAACACACCTTATAAATGGAATCAGCAGGAGCAACAGCCGCACCTGAGTCGCTGGAGGAGCATGTCCGCGGCCAGGATGACCAGATCAGACAACTGGGGACCGCTCTACAGGATGTCATCAACACCCTGCACCGATGGGAGTCCAGAGGGGTACCCACACCTCCACCTACCTTGCCACCACCATCGGTCGGTCCACCAGTCCCAGGTCCGGAACCCAGTGGGATTCGGCTCTCGCTCCGAGGGCGTATGACGGCACAGCTGCCGGGTGTCAGGGGTTCCTCCTGCAGGTGGAGCTCTACCTGGCCACTGTACACCCGGTGCCCTCGGGACACGAGACGTTTCCGCCCTCATCTCCTGTCTCACGGGCAAGGCGTTGGAATGGGCCAACGCCGAGTGGGAGGAGGATAGACGCCACCACCATCTCCTACGCGGAGTTCTCCCGTCGCTTCAAGGCCGTGTTCGACCATCCACCTGAGGGCAAAGCGGCGGGGAGCGTCTGTTCTACCTTAGACAGGGGAGGAGGAGCGCACAGGCGTTCGCACTGGAGTTCCGGACTCTAGCGGCAGACGCAGGGTGGAATGAACGGGCCCTCATCGATTATTTCTCGATGTAGCCTACGGGAGGACGTTCAACGTGAGTTGGCCTGCAGGGACACCAATTTCACCTTCGACCAGTTGGTCGACATGTCCATCCGTCTGGACACCCTGCTGGCCACCCGTGGAGCGTCCCAGTGGGGTCCGTCCATTCCACCCTCCAGCACCTCCGAGCCGAGCCCTATGGAGCTCGGGGTGCTGGGCGCTAGAGAAAGGAGGAGAAGGAGCCCGAGGGGGCCTGTCCCCTGCACCAATTGCGGTCGTGGAGGGCACACTGCGGCCAGGTGCTGGGGAGGGTCTCCAGGAGGAGGAGACAACAGGCCACGCACTGAGGAGCATTCCCAGGTGAGTAGACGCCCCACTTACCCAGAGCTCTCTGTTGCGCACTTTTGTATACCTGTTCGTTTTCCACAGGTTGCACCTCATTCCCAGCATAAGGCGCTAGTAGAGTCAGGCGCAGCTGGGAATTTTGTTGATCGGAAGTTTTGTTTAGATTTAGGGATTCCCCTCCTGCCTGTTGACAAGCCTTTTCCCGTTCATGCTTTAGATAGCCGCCCGTTGGGGTCGGGGTTGATTAGGGAAATCACAGCGCCACTTAGGATGTGTGCGCAAGGGGGTCATGAGGAGACTATACAGCTATATCTGATCGACTCTCCTGCGTACCCGGTGGTGCTGGGAATTCCCTGGTTAAGTACCCATAACCCTGCCATTTCGTGGCAACAGAGAGTTCTCAATGGGTGGTCTGCTCAGTGTGAGGGGCGATGTCTGGGTGTTTCCGTGGGGGCGACTTCGGTGGAAAGTCCAAACCAAGTGCCCGCATTGCACATTCCGCCTGAATATGGGGATTTGGCTATTGTGTTTAGTAAAGCTAGGGCGACGCAGTTGCCTCCTCCGAACAGGGGGATTGTGCGATAGACCTCCAGGCAGGAGCAGCGCTCCCACGGAGCCACGTGTATCCTTTGTCTCAAGAGGAGAGAAAAGCTATGGAGACTTACATAGCCGAATCTTTGAGACAGGGATACATATGGCCCTCCACTTCTCCTGCGTCCTCGAGCTTCTTTTTTGTGAAGAAAAAAGATGGAGGGTTGCGCCCGTGCATTGATTACCGTGGTCTCAATCAGATTACTGTGAAATACAGTTATCCACTCCCTCTGATTGCGACCATGACGGAGTCATTGCACGGCGCGCGGTTTTTCACAAAACTGGTTCTCAGGAGCGCGTATAACTTGGTGCGCATTAGGGAGGGCGACGAATGGAAAACAGCGTTTAGTACCACCTCGGGTCATTACGAGTATCTCGTCATGCCATACGGGTTGATGAATGCTCCGTCAGTCTTCCAATCCTTCGTGGATGAGATTTTCCGGGATATGCAGGGGCAAGGGGTGGTCGTGTACATAGATGACATTCTAGTGTACTCGTCTACCCGAGTCGAGCATGTAGCCCTGGTGCGTCGTGTATTGAGGAGGCTGTTGGAGCACGACCTGTATGTCAAGGCAGAGAAATGTCTGTTTTCCAGGAGTCGGTCTCCTTTTTGGGTTATCGGTTGTCCGCGTCGGGGGTGAAAATGGAGGTGGACCGTGTGTCAGCCGTGCGTAATTGGCAAACCCCAACCACTGTCAAAGAGGTGCAGCAGTTCTTGGGCTTTGTGAATTACTACCGGAGGTTTATCCGGGGTTTTGGACAGGTGGCAGCTCCCATTACGTCCCTTCTGAAAGGGGGTCCGGTGCGCCTGCAGTGGTCAGCTGAGGCGGACAGGGCTTTTGGGAGACTGAAGGACCTGTTTACGTCGGCTCCGGTGCTGGCGCATCCGGATCCCGCCTTACCCTTTCAGGTCGAGGTGGACGAGTCTGAGGCCGGTGTAGGGGCCGTACTCTCTCAACGGTCCGGCACGCCACCTAAACTCCGCCCCTGTGCTTTTTACTCTAAAAAGCTCAGCCCGGCGGAGCGAAATTATGACGTCGGGGACAGGGAGCTGTTAGCTGTAGTTCAGGCCCTTAAGGTGTGGAGGCATTGGCTTGAGGGGGCTCAACACCCTTTCCTCATTTTGACTGACCATCGGAACCTGGAGTACATCCGGGCAGCTAGGAGACTGAACCCTCGCCAGGCTCGGTGGAACATGTTTCTAACCCGGTTTGTATTTAAAATCACATACATCCCTGGGTCCCAGAACGGTAAGGCAGACGCCCTGTCCCGGCGGTATGACACAGAGGAGAGGTCCATTGAGCCCACTTCCATACTGCCAGAGTCTTGTCTAGTGGCACCGGTAGTGTGGAAGGTCGATGCTGAAATCGAGCGGGCGTTGCGTACCGACCCTAGCCCTCCACAGTGTCCGGTGGGTCGGACGTACGTTCCTCTCGAGGTTCGGGATCGACTTATTTATTGGGCTCACACGTCACCCTCCTCTGGACATCCAGGTATTGGCCGGACAGTGCACTGCCTTAGCGCTAAGTACTGGTGGCCAACGTTAGCCAGGGATGTGAGGGTTTATGTCTCCTCCTGTTCGGTGTGCGCCCAGTGTAAGGCGCCCAGACATCTGCCCAGGGGTAAGTTACAACCCCTGCCCGTTCCACAACGTCCCTGGTCTCACCTCTCGGTGGACTTTGTTACAGACCTTCCCCCCTCTCAGGGGAATACCACCATACTGGTCGTTGTGGATCGGTTCTCTAAAGCCTGTCGTCTTCTCCCAATGCCAGGTCTTCCCACTGCCTTGCAGACCGCTGAGGCACTATTCACCCACGTCTTCCGGCATTACGGGGTACCCGAGGATATAGTGTCTGATCGAGGTCCCCAGTTCACCTCCCGAGTCTGGAGAGCGTTCATGGAGCGCCTGGGGGTCTCGGTGAGCCATACCTCGGGGTACCATCCGGAGAGTAATGGGCAGGTAGAACGTGTAAACCAGGATGTGGGTAGGTTTCTGAGGTCGTATTGCCAGGGCCGGCCGGAGGAGTGGGTGAGGTATATTCCCTGGGCAGAGATGGCCCAGAATTCTCTTCGCCA
This sequence comes from Coregonus clupeaformis, assembly GCF_020615455.1. Taxonomy (NCBI): domain Eukaryota; kingdom Metazoa; phylum Chordata; class Actinopteri; order Salmoniformes; family Salmonidae; genus Coregonus; species Coregonus clupeaformis. The sequence continues at coordinate 43,370,374 of NC_059194.1, read as the reverse complement.
CTCCTCCACCAACCTAACCCCTTTCCAATGTGTGTTAGGTTACCAGCCGGTTCTGGCACCGTGGCATCAGAGCCAGATCGAGGCCCCTGCGGTGGATGAGTGGGTAAGGCGCTCGGAGGAGACGTGGAACGCTGCACATGTCCATCTGCAGCGGGCCATCCGTCGACAAAAAGCGAGCGCCGATCTCCACCGCAGTGAGGGGCCGGTGTACGCACCTGGAGATCGAGTCTGGCTCTCGACCAGAAAACTACCCCTCCGCCTGCCCTGCCGGAAGCTGGGTCGGCGGTTTGTAGGGCCCTTTAAAGTCCTGAGGAGATTGAACGAGGTGTGTTACAGGTTACTACTACCTATTGAGTATAAGAATATTAACCCCTCGTTCCATGTGTCTCTTCTCAGGCCGGTGGTAGCTGGTCCACTCCAGGAAGGTGAGATAGCAGAGACTCCTCCGCCCCCATTGGACATCGAGGGGGCTCCGGCGTACACAGTTCGGTCCATTTTGGATTCGAGACGTCGGATGGGGGGTCTCCAATATCTCGTGGAGTGGGAGGGGTACGGCCCGGAGGAGCGGTGCTGGGTGCCGAGGAGGGACATCCTAGACCCGTCTCTCCTGAATGAGTTCCACCGTAGTACCCCTACGCACCCTGCACCGCGTCCTCCTGGTCGTCCCCGAGGCCGGGGTCAAGTGGGGGGTACTGTCACGGAATCTGCCGAGGCTGCTCCTCCTCCTTGCTCGGGCAGGTTTCGGCGGTCGTCGTCCCCGGAGTACTAGCTGCCACCGTTGTATGTTTCTATGTTCGTTTGCTTTTGTCTGATTGTTGTACACCTGTGGTTAGTTAGCGTTGATTATGTGTCCTATAAGTTTTCGTTTTGTTAGTCATGTGTTGTGTGTTATTGCGCTTCTGTTTGGTGTTCTGTGCTACGTGTTTCCCTCCGTTGTCTAGGAGAGGGTTTTTCGCACATGTTAGTGCGCCTTTTGTTTGACGCCTGTGTGCGCCTTTATTTTGCCTCCGGGCTTGTTGAGCTCGTGTACTACGTGAATATTTCACTAAAGTCTTTTGGACATCGTTTCTGCGTCCTGCGCTTGATTCCTGCACCACACCCACCTACAGCACCCCTGACACAGATCAACAGTCGGGGAAATAGCATACATAATAGTATTATCCGCACATAGATTAAGTTTTCAAATTTTAACAGATTGACCAATGGTGTTTATATAAATAGTGAAGAGAACAGGTCCCAAAATCGACCCCTGTGATACACCTTTATGCACTTTAAGAAATTCAGACTTAACCCCATCAATCAAGATGGCCTGAGTTCTGTCACTAAGCGTAATAGTGCTATGTCCAGGCCGAAACCCTGATTTGGTTTATATTCTAAATACATTTTTCAGATAAAAAAATAGCAAAGTTGTACATTTACTAAGGATTCGAGAATCTTAGCTAGACAAGGAAGCCTTGAAATGGGGTGGTAATTATTAAGATCACTACTATCTGATTTCCATACTTCTGGAATATTTCCTGATAACAATGTTGAATAAAAATGGTGGGTTATTGAGCCAACAATGATGGGCGCTGCACACTTAAGCAGACCAGAATCCAATTGGTCGGCTCCTGTGGATTTCTTGTTGTCTATTGCTAGCAAAGCATCCAGGACCTCTTTTTCTATAAATAGCCTAAAAGAAAAGCTTTGACTATAATTTCTCTGATCATTCAGCAAGTTTCCCCTATCAGCATCCAGCCCAATGTCATTGTGAATAGGCTTAGAAGTTATTTCAAAGAGATAGCCCGCTGAAATAAAATGATGATTAAATGCATCAATAATGGAAACATTTTCCGTAATGAGGCCAGTGCCTGAATTAGTTTGTTGTGGCAGAGAGGAGGAAGTAGAACACTTCAGGGATTTGACAGTTTTCCCTGAATTTAACTGGGTTCCCATTACAATCTGAAAGAGCAGTTACAAAATAATCAGATTTAGCCTCACTACATTCCTAAAAAGTACTCGTTACATTTTTATGCTTAGCAGGACAGGAAAAGGGTCCAATTCACACACTTATTAAGAGAACATCCCTACTGTCTCTGATCTGGCCGACTCACTAAACACACACATGCTTCGTTTGTAAATTATGTCTGTGTTGGAGGGTGCCCCTGGATATCCATAAATTAAAAGAACAAGAAAATTGTGCTGTCTGGTTTGCTTAATATAAGGAATTTGAAATTATTTATTTTATGGCAAGTGCCATGCTCTACCAACTGAGCTACACGGGACCACGCACCTGGCCATCGGGAGAATTTGGGAAGGTTGTGGCTGTTTTTACTTTGCTTATTGTGGTGATTTTGTTAGAAGCAACATATCAGATTTTCTGCTAATCAAAAATATTCAATACCATGGATAGCGCTGTGGTTGATCAATTGTACGCAAAACGAAATCCGCCATAAATCATATGCCATTCTAAGGTAGGCTATATTTTACAGCGAACATTTATCTATTGCATTCATTACCATTCATTAGCATTAGTTAGCCCAAAAATATATGGTTAGCCTATTTCTAGCAAAAAAGTAAAATACACATTTTAATAAACATTTCGCTTTTAAATGTTTATTTAGTCACAGCACAAAATAAATTAAACGTGAACCTGGCTACATAAACATGGACTATATAAAAAAATGAAATAAACAAGTCATTATACTTTTTCCTTTATTACTTTTATTCAAGACAGAAAAACAACAAACATTTTCATAAAACGTACTTGTTCAATTTGAGTTAATCAAAAGAGACCTGTTTCTCGCAATATTTTTCAACATGAAAAATAGATTTGGTCAGAAACAGAGTAAATATAATTGTAGGTAGGCCTAACTGTAATTGAAGCTGACTGATTCTCAAGACCCAGCCAAACAAATGTAGAATAACATTCTAAACACAAACGCAAAATAACCTGGTAGGCATGCCCTGTAGCCAGTGGAGGCTGGTGGGAGGAGCTATAAGAGGAGGGGCTCATTGTAATGGCTGGAACGGAATTTTTGGAACGTTTTCTGCTGAAGTGGGCTCCCAAAAAGCACAGTGCACCAATGCTTCCCGTACTCAGGCGGTTTCTGATCTTCGTCACAAATTGACCACAGATTGAGAAGGCTCTCTCGGCCTCCATGGAGATGGCCTGGATCGTCGCGAGCACCTCAAACAGGTATCCCAGGTCAGTTTTGCCTTCGGCCTTGTTGGCAAAAGTTGGACCCAATTTTGTTACTGTATTAAATGCATTTTAAGTTTTCAGTATAAACAATGCATGCGCTTTGAATTAATGGCGACTTTGTGTAAGTAAATACGGTAGGCCGCACACACACACACACACACACACACACACACACCCTGAGCATTGATTATTGTTCATGCCGGTAGCAGAGCAGAGAAGGCCGTATTAAGACAGATTTAGACATTGCATATAATTTAACAGTTCCATTTCATGTCACGCTGATCATATAAATTATTTATTATAATTTACAATTATTTATCCTGGGAAAAGTGAATGAGTTTGGGTGGGAAATCCCAGTAAATCTCGGTAACCCCGTTCCCGCCATTAAACCCTAATCGACACCCACCACACCACACATGTTCCACCGCAGCAAACTAGGACACACAATGTCTCCCACAACACTTCTCAACTTTCCCCTCAACAGCAGGAAGTTAGCTCCCCTACTTCCTTTCATCTTCCTGCGGATGCCTGTTTTTAGTCTCCTCTAAATCCCATCACTATAGGGTGCTCTCTGACTGTCTCATCAAAAGCTGGGTAGAACAGGCTGCAGTGAACCGTGTGACCAGCTACTCAGAGCCACGCAGGCTGTGTTTGTTCTTTAATTAGGGAGACTGTATTAGCTAGTCAGTGACATTAAGACAAGGATGCATTACCATAGTACACTAAGGAGGAGACATAAGACTTATTTGAACTGCTATAAAGTGCCTTATTACATTACATCATGGCCCTGCACGAGTATGCCATGTTGTCGCTGAGCATTGGTTGAGTGGGTGTTTGGTTGTCTGTGTGTTTAGTTGAGTGTTTGTTTGGATGGCCATGTGTGTGCTAAGTTGAGTGTGTTGAATGTGTTGAGTGTGTGTGTGTGTGTGTGTGTGTGTGTGTGTGTGTGCGTGCACGTGTCTCTGTGTGCATGTGTGTGTATGACGCACAGATTGTGTATGTGTGTTTGATTTGGCCACCATGGCGGATTAGCACACTCTCGCAGCGTAAGGTCTAATACACACATTTGCCAATCATTCTTAAAGAGGCTTACCGACAGAATGGGGAAACACTGACTGGATTTAAGAAACAGATTTACTGGCCTATCTACCAAAGCAGAGTGTCTGGACACATTCACTCGCGACTAGTTACTAAAGCACTGATCGATTGGACACATTGCTCTACTTACTACCCCCTCTATCTCCCTATACCCCTCACCATATTTATTTGCCACCCCTCTCTGCTAAACTGCTCCTTGGGGTGCTGGGGTGCTGACCATGTTGCTGTGTCAGATTGATCTGAGGATATGGATGGGTGCTTAACTTTGTCCTAAATTAGTTCGTTTTTGGCATATCCCAACTCTCCCTGAGAAACCCTTGGAGAGTTGGGTCACAGCCAGGGTGCTCATTATCCAGTTACCCTGGAGCAATTAGGGTTAAGTGCCTTGCTCAAGGGCACATAGACAGATTCTTCACCTTGTCAGCTCGGGGATTCAAACTAGTTACCTTTCGGTTACTGGAACAGGAGTACTGTGTCAGTAAAAATACAAATTTCTGTGCAAATGGACAATAAAGTCCTATTCTATTCTATACTATTCTCTCTCTACTAGATCCCTCTCTATCGTTACTTACCCCCCCTATCTCCATCTACAGTATTACCCCTTTCCAACTACTTCTCTCTCTACAACATCTCTCCACCACCCCTATCTGCTTTATCTCCAATTATCCCCTCTCTATAACTTTCCTTCAAACTGGGAATTGAACCTCTGCCCAAAGTTCCCTTCCCATTTGGGGTATCGGCCAGATGCCATAGTCTTTTAATGATTAGCACACAGGCCCTGATGCCATGGTAACCTGGTTGCCGGTTCGGAGTGTGTTGCTTTCACGAGGAGCAAGAGTCAGCTGACTCAAAGAGATGAACACAGCGAGACTCACATGCACACGTGCAAACGAACACACAATCACACGCATGGCACACATTAATGGCGCTTCACTCAGATTTCGGTTCTGTGAGTGTATGTCGTGTACAGAACATGTGGATATTCCTAAGCCTCTCTGACTACATTACACACATCCCAATGCTATTCTCCTCTCATCACTCCCGCCATTACCTGGGTCATTACTATGGATGTAGGTTACACACACTTACGCACACACATACGCACACGCACGCACACGCGCACACACACACACTTGAGAATTCTTACTATAGGCTGAGCTAGAGAATGACGCCTCGTCCTTCGAGGAGCATAATTTCTGCTCTATCCATCCATAATTCATCCACTTTATTATTCATATATTATTCACTTTAGCCTTGTGTTCACTAACCCAGTCCAAGAACCTAAACATACATTATATGGCAATATAACCCATCCATCATAATCTATCCAACCCATATCTACTGCTTTGGTCTGATTCTCTGGTATATCCTATGGGTCTAATACAGAGATTGAATAACAGACTAGTTAACTGAATATTAGTGCTGGGACATACCATGTTAGTAATTCAATAATACACTTATTCATGAGAACCTTGAGTTGGGTTACAAGACCGGCTAGGCAGTGTCAGGGTTAGCTGAACTGCTCTGTGCTCTCTTGTACAGGATTAAATGCATGCCTGTCTTCTAATGAAACACACACACACAGAGGGAGAGAGAGAGAGAGAGAGAGAGAGAGAGAGAGAGAGAGAGAGAGAGAGAGAGAGAGAGAGAGAGAGAGAGAGAGAGAGAGAGAGAGAGAGAGAGAGAGAGAGAGAGAGAGAGAGAGAGAGAGAGAGAGAGAGAGACTATAAAGTCACTGACACTGTACATCACACATCTGGGAACAAGAAGGATGTAGGGAGAGAAGGTGTGTGAGTCTTAATGACGCATAGCTCTACTGACTCATTACTCTTTCTGGGCTAATGCTCTTTAGTGCACATTCTAAATAATGTACGCACACACACACACAATCAATTCTGTACCCATGCCAGGGTAATGCCTCAGCTCAGGCAGGATAGACAACTACCCACCATACCGCAGATACACAATTCTACCTGTATCCCAACATAGCAAGCTACCGCCCACCTGGAGCAGGCGAGAAGGGGACTAGGGATGGCTGGGCTGGGCAGGGCAGAGGGTAGGAGGGTAGAGGAGGTAGGAGGGTGGTGGTTGAGCTTCAGAGCACCCACCTTTCTCTGCTTTGCAACATGCAGAACCCATGGCCGATAATCCAGCAAAGAAAATATCCCATCACAAACTCAGTAAGGCGCGGCTGACAGTGAGCCGAAAGATAGAGATAGAAAGAGGTAGAGAGAGAGAGAAAGACAGAGAGAAATCAAAAGCAACGAGAACCGTAACAGAAGACAGTTATCCAGGCCTTTCCATTCCGCTAGCAAAAGCTAATGGTCAATGGCGGAGTTCGGGCGTGTCAGGCTCTCATGGCCCCACCGGAGTTGAGGTGTTACAGCGTCCCGGCTGAACGTGGGGAGCGGGATGGGGGGTCCGAGAGGGGGGAGCGGGAATGATGGCGGCAGATGTGAGAGACGCGGTGTAATCCTGCAGTGCTGCGTTTCATCTAGCTCTCCTAGCTCTCACTGCAGCTGTGAGGCCTGGGGAATCTCGCTCAGGGGGGGAAACAATTGCGGATTACATCTTTAGATTATTTTATTTATTTATCTATTCACTCTTTTTCTATTTATTTATTTCATTTTTATTTCATTTGTCTGGGGATGGTAATCCCTCCCGCTTAACCTTTTTCCCTCCATGTGAAATAGTTTAATTAAGAAAGATGATGCCGTTGTCGGGCAGTGGGGGGTGTGGGGTGCAGGGCAGATAAACCCACAGAGAAAAGCGAGAAAGTAGAAATCTGTTTTTAAATTCCTTTGGGAGAAGGAAACCATTTTTTCGGCGGGGACTTAGTAGAAAGTCTGTGAGGAAATCTCTCCCCCCCATTCTATCCCTCCCTAACCCTGCTCTCATATGCCACCTGAGGGATCCTGGATTCCCCAGTGTGATAGGGTAATCCCACGAAGGGAAGGGGGGTGGGGGGGTTGAACTGAATGTCAAATCCTGTCATGGTTCCCTAGCACCCACCCACGCACACAATCATACGCATGCACACCAACGTGCACAAACACACACTCACACATGCATGACGGAGAGCATACTTGCAGAAGGGCAGACGTACACATACAGACACAGGAAAAGATCAAGAACCTATTATCCAATAATATATCCATTTCAGACAGAGAAAAGTGGGAGGGGGGGTGGAAAAGAGGAGGGTAACCATGGTTACTCACCTATATCTGTCTCTTTGTGTTTCTTGACCAGTTCGGCCAGTTCAAAGTTCCCCGCGATGATGGCCACCTGTGAGAGGGAGAGAGAGGGGGGAGGTGGATCAGGGGAATCGCAATTTGAGGGCCACATTCTCTCTCTCTCTCTCTCTCTCTCTCTCTCTCTCTCTCTCTCTCTCTCTCTCTCTCTCTCTCTCTCTCTCTCTCTCTCCTTTTCTTTCCTCTCATCTTAATCTCCTCTCTCATCTTTCTTGTTCTCTCCTCTCTCTTCCCTTTCTCTTCATTACCATCACACTTCTCCTTCAGCAAGCAGCCATGACAGTGTTTAAGCCTTATGGCACCACAGCGCCACCATCAGCCGGTCAACATGTCAGCATGGGCAACTATGGGTTGGTGACAATAACGTAAGTCACCCCCAGTCTTACCCACTGGAGGAAAAAGCGCAATATCATAGTGTCTCCAGGGGGCAGGGGAGGTACACATAGTGTACAGTGAGAGGGACAGCGCTTTGATTCCATTACAGGAGAGCTCATTCCTGGGAGAGGGAGTAGGGAGGAGGAGGGGGGAGTAGGGAGGAGAGGGGGAGGAGGGAAGAGGAGGAGGAGGGAACATAACATGCCCTTGTGATAGGTATAACTCCAATTGCAGATCACTGGGTATCATAATTGAACACTGGTGAACTGAGAGCGAAAGCACTGTGAGGCGATGGAAGGTACAGAGTGAAGCCTACAGCTGAAGTGTACACTTTTAGAACCAAAAATGGTTATTCGGCTGTCCCCATAGGAGAACCCTTTAAAGAACCCCTTTTGGGTTCCATGTAGAGCCCTTTCCACAAGGGTTTTACATGGAACCCCAAAAAGTTCTACCTGGAACCAAAAAGGGTTCTCCTATGGGGACAACTGCAGAACCCTTTTGGAACCCTTTTTTCTAAGAGCCTAAAGACCACATCTAACCTACATGGCTGCAGTGTAGTGCACAGCCTTGTATAGGGGGAAACCACCCCACTCACACCTTCATTGCCACCCCCTCCTTCATGTTCCCAGAGCATAGGAATGCTGGGAATGACCCCTTGTTTCCATGAAGACAAATTGTTGTCTATGTTGGTGAATGAGGAGGAGGAGGAGGAGGAAGAGAAGGAGGTAGGGGAGGAGGAATGGGTGGAGAATTGTGCCTGAAGCTATATTTAACAACTCAGGGAGGAAATTAATTCTGATTCAAGATCAGGGAGAATCCTTAAAGGGCCAGGCACATAGGAGAATGTGAGTAGGGAAGATGGAGAAGACAGGAGGAGATTAGAAAGGAGGAATTGTTAGAGATACAGAGAGAGCAGAAATACTCTCTTTCCCTTCCCCTCGTTCTTGAATTTGCATATTCTTGTTTCTCATCATGAGTTTCTCAATACTGATAAACATCAGCCCGTACCCTGGGCTAAAGGGGTAGACTTTCGCTGAGAGACAGATAGCGATTGGAGCTTCAGTATAGAGTTGAACACTTCTGCATGTTTCACTGATTCCAGTGTTTCATCTCATTCCAGTTTCTTATTCCACATCCCACTGGGTACAGACGGTTCAACGTAATTTACATGAAATTATGTGGAAACAAAGTTGAATCAACCAGTGTGTACCCAGTGGGATTCCAGTCTCATCAGAATGCAACACAGTGAAATAAACTGACTCACCACAGGTGACAGAATGAAAGAGGGAGAGATGGAAAGAGAGAGAGAGAGAAAGAGAGAAGGTAAAAATAAATAGGAGAAAGGAAAGACAAGAAAGCAGAACATTTAAAAAGAAAGAGAGGAGAGAAAACGAGAGAAAATGTGAGAAATGAAAAGAGACAGAAGGAAGCTGAGGGAGAGGAAAGGAGAAAGAACGGTAATACTGAAGAAATAATCAAATAAGAGACTGACAAGGAGAGAGCGCGCAAGAGAGAGAAGAGAACATGAAAGGAGGAGGGAACTATAAAGACACTGACACATCACACCTGTGAACAAGGGAGCGAGAGAAGGAACAGGGGGAGTTAGAGAGTGATGTTGAAATAGGCAAATGCTGAATAGAAGAATCTTGTGAAACACCTACATGCAGAGTCTGGACCAACAGAGGAGGGGGAGGGATTTTGAGCTACTCAGCAGAGCTCTAATTGATGATCTCATTGTGCTGATGGGACTCTATTTTTAGCTACAGATACACAGGCGGTGCAGTGGAGACACACACTATCACATATTTCCACTCCATTGAACTCTGCCCCAATAAGTGACATTACTTGATTAATTAATTGGCAACATTGAGAGTGACACTTATATTCAGTTTCTGTGGTTCATTCGGGAATTGTACCAACAACCATGATATTGGGAGCACCTTGTTCTAACCCACTGAGCCATCCTCTGCTTGTGTCTTTTCCTTGTCTCCTCTAGATATTTCAAGTATAAAAGACCAGTGCGAGTGGAAAAGAATAGGAGACAATTAGACAAGTTAAACTTCTGGGACCAACCCCACTAATGAAAGCCAGAGTAATAATTAAGAGGGCCACTGAAGTGCCTGTGGGGGGACATCGAGGATCCGAGGACTGCCTTACATAAAAGCCTGCTTCAAAACGCTCCTTTGTGACTCAGACGCAGGAATCTCATTGGAATCAATAATGTCAGCTGCACTGCCTTCTGTGTATTCAAGCAATTACATATTATCTCTGCAAGACACACACAAACTATCTAGCTAACCCATGGACGTATGCAGCTTTGTAAGATGTCTACAACTGCATCACACACACACACAACTATGTAGCCTAGTAACAATGCCCATTCCCTTCAGCACCTGCTTTTCAGATGCAGATAAAGGAGAGGAGTCAAGTAGAGGAGCTAGGTAGAGGAAGCCACTTCAGACTATTGAGATGCATCCTTGGTATTACTTGGGACTTGAAACGTGTGTTTTTCTCAACAGAGTCCCATTCACGCTGCCATCTCTGACCCAGGTTTTACCTGCTGATAAGAAAACTTTCCCACAGCAGCACATGAAAGAAGTCTGAGACTGTACACATTCTCTCTCTCCATCTGAACCAATGTCATAATACTATGAGAGCATTAGTTGAATGTAGAAGGAACATTGGAGGACATTAAGCTGTTAGCTAACAGGCAGAAAATGGCCCTGACCTTTATCCTAGTTGACACGGTTACGATGGTGGTGATTATGGCCATTTCTGCTGACATTTTTATTCCCAGTCAGTGACTTACTGAAAACACATTCTGTATCTATTCTGTATATTGGATAAACTATGTAGCCCATGAAGGAATCAAACCCACAGCTCTGGTATGTCAGAACTACAGTAATGGTTTTGGATGAGAGGATGCATTACAGGTCTCACCTGGAAGGGACTCTGGCTGTTGTAGTTCTTCACCTCTTTTTCGGCTCCACGGACCAGCAGCACCCTGGCACAGTTATCCTGGGAAAATACAGGGAAGAACAGTAATCTGAGGAGCGGCTCTGAATTTGTTGGGAATTATCAATCTCTATTAGTCCCATGCTTCCCATACGACCCCCTGTATCACAAAGACTAGACAGAACACTTATACAGTAACCCCAAGAGTCCAGAAGCAAGTTTTTGATTACTTGAACCAGCAGTAAACAAGTAGAGTGGAAAAAGGCAATATAGGTCCTCCTTTGAACCCCTAGCTTTTAAAAACAAGAATTAGAGAGAGAGAGAGAGAGAGAGAGAGAGAGAGAGAGAGAGAGAGAGAGAGAGAGAGAGAGAGAGAGAATAAAATAGATATTGACAGAAACAGAGTGCCTGCTACCTATATGAAGGAAGATTATGTGTGAAGGAAAGAAAAATAGCTGTTGAACAGAAAGAGTGTGAAAGAGAGAGACAGCTAAATTGTCTGAATGTGCTGCACAACTCGCCCACAGAGTGCTCAACCACGCATGAATAGTATTGTATACAGAAACACACACATTAAAAACACACACACACACACAAACACACACACACAATCAATTCTGTACTCATGCCAGTTTGCAAAGTAACTAACATGAAGGATGTAAATTCTGGCATTTGTAGCATAATACGTTCTCTATATTTTGACACGTTCAGCAAACTAACAATCCCAGGTATTGGCATTTTAGAACCTCCATTTGCACTGAAGCTCATTTGGAAATAGACATGGATGACATGTAAACCTCCCTCTCTCTCTCATTCTGCCCGTCCTCTTTCTCTCCCACTGTCTCTCTCACTCTGCCCCCCTCCCCCATCTCTAATTGTAGCCCTGTCACAGGATAATACGACTTGAAGGTTTAAATACCAGGAGAACAGTGTATGTGTGTACAGACACTAACCTACAGAACATTAGGAGACATGGGGATTCCGCCTCCACAGTTTGCAGAAAAATCCCCAAATGTGAAAGGGATAGAGAGAAATAGAGAGAGGAAGAGACAGAGAGGAGGAGAGATACAAGATATGATAGAAGAACGTGTTCAAACATTTATTCGTTCCTGTTGGACTACTAAATGCAAAGTCAATTGTATCGTTATATGTACTATCCAGTGCAGTTGGGACAGCAGTCGGTTGTGAGTGAACGTATTATTGTCCTGTATGTTTTTAGTGTATGCAACATGTACTGACTGGTTTAAATGTGTATGATGTGAGAATGTATGTGTGTGATCCTTTTAATGGAAAGTGATGCCAAACAAAAATGTCCATCCTGGATGGACAATCAAGTTTTCATCTATTCTATTCTATTCTAGGCCATAGTGCTAATTGAGTCAGATGATTCTGAATAAGGATATTTTGGGAGAGCAGAGAAACAAGTGGGTTGAGATGTGAAAGGCTTTTCAAGCAAGAGAGGGGTCAGGACTCAAATTCATTTAAGAAATGCTATGATGTAAGATTTGATTTTGAATAGAATACATTTAGCTAATGAACATCTACACATTTGGAGCTGAGTGGTGGGAATGAGAGACAGACTTAACCCCTTGTCACTCATTCTCCACCCTTACTCACGATCCTCTCCTCCAATTTCTCTTAATTCTGGAAAAGCATTATGCTAACGAGAATAACTGCCGTTTAACTGTAATTTACTTCGATCTCATACGAACGGAACGAGAAGCAGATGTTTGTGTGTATGTGTGTGTAAGGTCAATGATGAGTGTTGGTGTGTTCAGTTCATTCACTCAGACACTTACAGACTTTAACAAGTAGAACAGGTTAACGGAGAGTCATCAGGGAGACCTCCAGGCCTACAAAGTCCGGGTGGAAGAAGGGCAGTTACACTTGTATGAATAAACACACGTGCGCACACACACAGCTCACCTGGTTGTAGAGAGCACAAATGTGCAGCGCTGTGTTCCCTGAGGCATTCTGTGCGCTCATGTCTGCCCCGTAGAACAGCAGATGCTCCAGGTGCTGGACATAGCCATTCCGACAAGCCTGCACACACGCACACACACACAAACACACACACACACGCACACACACACACACACACACAGAAAACAATAAATGTTTATTATAATTGATTATTTATTATATACAGTGCCTTGTGAAAGTCTACACACTGCTTTCACGGTTGTCACATTCTAAACCTATACATTTCTTTACTACAGACCTGCTGCACATTTTCAAAGTGAAAGAAAAGGTAAAGAACATTTCAAATGAAGATTGGGTATGTCTTCACACCCCAGAGTTAGTACTTGGTGGAAGCACCTTTGTCAGCAATTACAACTGTATATCATTTTTTATATGATTCTGGGAATCATAGCTTGACAGCAATTGATGATAAAAAGATTGTGGGGACTGTTTTGTGCGGCTTTTGACATTATCGATCATAGTCTGCTGCTGGAATGTGTTATGACTTTACAACCCCTGCTATATTGTGGATAAAGAGTTACCTGTCTAACAGGAATTCGCCAGAATCAGGAATTCACCAGGGCAGCTGTTTAGGCCCCTTACTTTTTTCAATCTTTACTAACGTGTGTCTATGTATGCAGATGACTCAACACTATACACGTCAGCTACCACAGCGACTGAAATGACTGCAACACTTAACAAAGAACTGCAGTTATGTGTTATGACTTTACAACCCCTGCTATATTGTGGATAAAGAGTTACCTGTCTAACAGGAATTCGCCAGAATCAGGAATTCACCAGGGCAGCTGTTTAGGCCCCTTACTTTTTTCAATCTTTACTAACGTGTGTCTATGTATGCAGATGACTCAACACTATACACGTCAGCTACCACAGCGACTGAAATGACTGCAACACTTAACAAAGAACTGCAGTTAGTTTCAGAATGGGTGGCAAGGAATAAGTTAGTCCTAAATATTTCAAAATCTAAAATCATTGTATTTGGGACAAATCATTCACTAAACCCTAAACCTCAACTAAATCTTGTAATGAATAATGTTGAAATTGAGCAAGTTGAGGTGACTGAACTGCCTGGAGTAACCCTGGATTGTAAACTGTCATGGTCAAAACATATTGATACAAGAGTAGCTTAGATGGAGAGAAGTCTGTCCACATTTATATATAAAACAATTGGAAATATCACATTTACATAAGTATCTCTCCTTTCCCAGATGTTTAGTTCATTTCATTCCGATCTCCTCTGCCTATCCCTGTTCTCTCCTCTCCGCACAGGCTACACAAACGCCTTACACCGCGTGGCTGCTGCCTCTCTAACCTGGTGGTCCCTGCACGCACCACACACCTGGAGTTCCAGGTCTCAGGCAGCCTCTGGAACTGCCGTTCTGCTGCCAACAAGGCTGACTTCATCCCAGCCTATGCTACCCTCCAGTCCCTCGACTTCCTGGCGCTGACGGAAACATGGATTACCACTGAAAACACTGCTACTCCTACTGCTCTCTCCTCGTCTGACCATGTGTTCTCGCATACCCCGGAGCATCTGGTCAGAGAGGTGGTGGCACAGGAATCCTCATCTCTCCCAAGTGGACATTCTCAATTTTTCCCCTAACCCATCTGTCTATCTCCTCATTTGAATTCCATGCTGTCACAGTCACTAGCCCATTTAAGCTTAATATCCTTGTCATCTATCGCCCTCCAGGTTCCCTTGGAGAGTTCATCAATGAGCTTGACGCCTTGATAAGTTCCTTTCCTGAGGATGGCTCACCCCTCACAGTTTTGGGGGATTTCAACCTCCCTATGTCTACATTTGACTCATTTCTCTCTGCCTCCTTCTTTCCACTCCTCTCCTCTTTTGACCTCACCCTCTCACCGTCCCCCCCTACTCACAAGGCAGGCAATACGCTTGACCTCATCTTTACTAGATGCTGCTCTTCTACTAATCTCACTGCAACTCCCCTCCATGTCTCCGACCACTACTTTGTATCCTTTTCTCTCTCGCTCTCCTCCAACACTACTCACTCTGCCCCTACAGAGATGGTAATGCGCCGCCGCAACCTTCGCTCTCTCTCTCCCACTACTCTCTCCTCTTCCATCCTATCATCTCTTCCCTCTGCTCAATCCTTCTCCCTCCAATCTCCTGATTCTGCCTCCTCAACCCTCCTCTCCTCCCTTTCTGCATCCTTTGACTCTCTGTGTCCCCTATCCTCCCGGCCGGCTCGGTCCTCCCCTCCTGCTCCGTGGCTTGATGACTCATTGCGAGCTCACAGAACAGAGCTCCGGGCAGCTGAGCGGAAATGGAAGAAAACTAGACTCCCTGCGGACCTGCCATCTTTTCACTCCCTCCTCTCTACATTTTCCTTATCTGTTTCTGCTGCTAAGGCCACTTTCTACCACTCTAAATTCCAAGCATCTGCCTCTAACTCTAGGAAGCTCTTTGCCACATTCTCCTCCCTGCTGAATCCCCCCTCCTCCCTCTCTGTGGATGACTTCGTCAACCACTTTGAAAAGAAGGTTGACGACATCCGATCCTCGTTTGTTAAGTCTAATGACACTGCTGGTCCTGCTCACACTGCCCTACCCTATGCTTTGACTTCTTTCTCCCCTCTCACTCCAGATAAAATCTTGCGACTTGTGACTACAGGCCGCCCAACAACCTGCCCGCTTGACCCCATCCCCTCCTCTCTTCTCCAGACCATCTCCGGTGACCTTCTCCCCTACCTCACCTCGCTGATCAACTCATCCTTGACCGCTGGCTATGTCCCTTCCGTCTTCAAGAGAGCGAGAGTTGCACCCCTTCTCAAAAAACCCAACACTTGATCCCTCTGATGTCAACAACTACAGACCAGTATCCCTTCTTTCTTTTCTTTCCAAAACTATTGAGCGTGCCGTCTTTAGCCAACTCTCTTGCTATCTCTCTCAGAATGACCTTCTTGATCCAAACCAGTCAGGTTTCAGGACTGGTCATTCAACTGAGACTGCTCTTCTCTGTGTCACGGAGGCTCTCCGCACTGCTAAAGCTAACTCTCTCTCCTCTGCTCTTGTCCTTCTAGACCTGTCTGCTGCCTTTGATACTGTGAACCATCAGATCCTCCTCTCCACCCTCTCCGAGCTGGGCATCTCCGGCGCGGCTCACTCTTGGATTGCGTCCTACCTGACCGGTCGCTCCTACCAAGTGGCGTGGCGAGAAGCTGTCTCCGCACCACGTGCTCTCACCACTGGTGTCCCCCAGGGCTCAGTTCTAGGCCCTCTCCTATTCTCGCTATACACCAAGTCACTTGGCTCTGTCATATCCTCACATGGCCTCTCCTATCATTGCTACGCTGACGATACACAACTAATCTTCTCCTTTCCCCCTTCTGATAACCAGGTGGCGAATCGCATCTCTGCATGTCTGGCAGACATATCAGTATGGATGACGGATCACCACCTCAAGCTGAACCTTGGCAAGACGGAGCTGCTCTTCCTCCCAGGGAAGGACTGCCCGTTCCATGATCTCGCCATCACGGTTGACAACTCCGTTGTGTCCTCCTCCCAGAGTGCGAAGAGCCTTGGCGTGACCCTGGACAACACCCTGTCGTTCTCCGCTAACATGAAGGCGGTGACCCGATCCTGCAGGTTCATACTCTACAACATTCGGAGAGTACGACCCTGCCTTACACAGGAAGCGGCACAGGTCCTAATCCAGGCACTTGTCATCTCCCGTCTGGATTACTGCAACTCGCTGTTGGCTGGGCTCCCTGCCTGTGCCATTAAACCCCTACAACTCATCCAGAATGCCGCAGCCCGTCTGGTGTTCAACCTTCCCAAGTTCTCTCACATCACCCCGCTCCTCCGCACACTCCACTGGCTTCCAGTTGAAGCTCGCATCTGTTACAAGTCCATGGTGCTTGCCTATGGAGCTGTGAGGGGAACGGCACCTCCGTACCTTCAGGCTCTGATCAGTCCCTACACCCAAACGAGGGCATTGCGTTCATCCACCTCTGGCCTGCTGGCTCCCTTCCTCTGCGGAAGCATAGTTCCCGCTCAGCCCAGTCAAAACTGTTCGCTGCTCTGGCACCCCAATGGTGGAACAAGCTCCCTCACGACGCCAGGACAGCGGAGTCACTCACCACCTTCCGGAGACATTTGAAACCCCACCTCTTTAAGGAATACCTAGGATAGGATAAAGTAATCCTTTTACCCCCCCCCACCCCCATAAAAAAAAAAAAAAAAAAAAAAACATGTAAAGTGGTTATCCCACTGGCTATAGGGTGAATGCACCAATTTGTAAGTCGCTCTGGATAAGAGCGTCTGCTAAATGACGTAAATGTAAATGTAAATGTATTCAGACCCTTTACTCATTATTTTGTTGAAGCACCTTTGGCAGCGATTACAGCCTCGAGTCTTCTTGGGTATGACGCTACAAGCTTGGCACACCTGTATTTGGGGAGTTTCTCTCATTTTTCTCTGCAGATCATTTCAAGCTCTGTCAGGTTGGATATGGAGCATTGCTGCACAGCTATTTTCAGGTCTCTCCAGAGATGTTCGATCGTTTCAAGTCCGGGCTCTGGCTGGGCTACTCAAGGACATTCAGACACTTGTCCCAAAGTCACTCTTGCATTGCCTTGGCTGTGTGCTTAGGGTTGTTGTCCTGTTGGAAGGTGAACCTTCGCACCAGTCTGAGGTCCTGAACGCTCTGGAGCAGGTTTTCATCAAGGATCTCTCTGTACATCCCCACAGCATGATGCTGCCACCACCATGCTTCACCGTAGGGAGGGTGCCAGGTTTCCTCCAGACGTGATGCTTGGCATTCAGGCCAAAGAGTTCCATCTTGGTTTTATCAGACCAGAGAATCTTGTTTCTCAAGGTCTGAGAGTCCTTTAGGTGCCTTTTGGCAAACTCCAAGCAGGTTGTCATGTGCCTTTTACTGAGGAGTGGCTTCCGTCTGGCCACTCTACCATTAAGGTCTGTATGGTGGAGTGCTGCATAGATGGTTGTACTTCTGGAAGGTTCTCCCATCTCCACAGAGGAAATCTGGAGCTCTGTAAGAGTGACCATCGGGTTATTGGTCACCTCCCTGACCAGGGTCCTTCTGCCCCGATTGCTCAGTTTTGCCGGGCGGCCAACTCTAGGAAGAGTCTTGGTGTTTCCAAACTTATTATATTTAAGAATGATGGAGGCCACTGTGTTCTTGGGGACCTTCAATGCTGCAGAAATGTTTTGGTACCCTTCTCCAGATCCTGTCTCGGAGCTCTACGGACAATTCCATCGACCTCATGGCTTGGTTTTTGCTCTGACATGCACTGTTAACTGTGGGACCTTATATAGACAGGTTTGTGCCTTTCCAAATCATGTCCAATCAATTGAATTTACCACAGGTGGACTCCAATCAAGTTGTAGAAAGATGCACCTGAGCTCAATTTTGAGCCTCATAGCAAAAGCTCTGAATACTTATGTAAATACGGTTTTCTGTTTAATAAATTAGCAAAAATGTCAAAAAACGTATTTTCACTTTGTCATTATGGGGTATTGTGTGTAGATTGATGAGGATATATATATTTTTAAATCAATTTGAGAATAAGACTGTAAAGTAACAAATTGTGGAAAAAGTGAAGGGGTCTGAATACTGTCCGAATGCACTGTATATTTTAGGCACTGTATTATTATTAAGCAGTAATGCCAGAGGGGGTGTGGTATATGGCCAATATACCACGTCTAAGGGCTGTTCTTATGCACGACTCAACGCAGTGCCAGGATACAGCCCTTAGCCGTGGTATGTGGTATATTGGTAATATACCACAAACACCCGAGGTTGCCTTATTGCTATTATAAACTGGTTACCAACGTAATTAGAGCAGTAAAAATACATGTTTTGTCATACCCTTGGTATACGGTCTGATATACCACAGCTTTCAGCCAATCAGCATTCAGGGCTCGAACCACCGGTTTATAATTATAAACAGATACCACGTGTATGACAAAAAAGTACTATTTACTGGTCTAATTATGTTGGTAACCAGTTTATAATTGCAATGTTTGTGGCTCTGTCGTAGCCGGCCGCGACCGGGAGACCCATGGGGCGGCGCACAATTGGCCCAGCGTCGTCCAGGGTAGGGGAGGGAATGGCCAGCAGGGATGTAGAGCATGGCGTTTGCAACGCCAGGGTTGTGGGTTCGATTCCCACGGGGGGCCAGTATGAAAAAATACAAAAATAATGTATGCACTCACTAACTGTAAGTCGCTCTGGATAAGAGCGTCTGCTAAATGACTAAAATGTCAATGTAAAAATGTATATGGCCAATATACCACGGCTAAGGACTGTATCCAGGCGCTCCGCATTGCGTCGTCCCTAAGAACAGTCCTTATCGTGGTATATTGGCCATATACCACACCCCCGAGATGCCTTATTGCTTAAATATACCACATATGATACACATGGTGAAACAAGCTATATAATAGTCTCCGCCTTCGCTTTGCACTAGATTCAGGCTGCAGTTACATGCCATGTCCGCTAGATGTCAGTGTGCTGCAGAGGAGGCAGCACAAAGGCCCAGGAGTTTAGGATATTACGTCCTTAGTTTGAACCCAGCCATCAGATGGAATAATCAGTTGTAGGGGGATGTAGTGAACAGATGTAGAAAGACACCAGTGCTAAATAAGGAAAGGAAAATGTATCAAAGTATAATTCGAAAACCTACACAGATCCAAAGTAATTCTGAGTATCAGGTTGACAGAGAGTGAGCGAAAGAGTCAGTGGGGGAGCGAGGGAGGAGAGAGCAAAGGAAGCAGAGGCATTTCCGTAGCCCATGGGCAAGGCTAGTTTTTGGAGGATGTAAATGCGTTTTGATGATAGTTAATTGATAGGCTAACCTAGAGGAGAGTTGTGTTTGATATGCTGACAGTGCCATGTTCTAGAGGAGAGACAGTACAGTACGTCAGGAAGAGTGACGTTACTGCTGGCTAGAGCTGATAGCAATCAGAGTAGAACAGGAAGGGAGAGGGTCTAGGAGAGCTATCAACCATCTGTACACACACACACACACACACACACACACACACATACACACACACACACACGCACACACACACACACACACGCACACACGCACACCAGAATGAGTGGTGAATTTGCTTGATTGAGTGCTGCAGGCATCCAAAAATTGTTCTCTCCTTAATCGGCTTAATCCACACTGAGTGTGAACAGTTGCCAAGCCACACGCCTGCAGGCATGGAAAAAGTATGTGTGTGTGTGTGAGTGTGTGTGTTCTCAGCCTATGTGTGTGTGCGTATGCCTGTGTGTGTGTTTTTCCTCAGCCTCTGTGTGTGTGTGTGTGTGTGTGTGTGTGTGTGTGTGTGTGTGTGTGTGTGTGTGTGTACCTGGTGGACTTCGTGCCAGCCGTTTTCGTCCTGGCAGCAGACAGTGGCGTGTTCATGTAGCAGCAACTCACAGCAGAATGGGTCTCCTCCCACCATGGCTGTGTGGTAGAGCGCTGTCAGACCCCGACTGTCCTTATAGTCTGGAGATGAACCAAGCTCCAACAGGGTCTGCAACACACATGCATACACACAGATGCATGCGCGCAGGCAGGCACACACACACGTTGACATTAGATTTAAAAAACAGATCAAAATACACCTTATGGAACAGCGGGGACTTTGAAGAGACACACACACAGGCACAAACACATTCATACACACACACGATAACATACGCACTATAGACACACGTAAACATGGATTTTGTGTTGTAGATATGTGGTAGTAGAACAGGGGCCTGAGGGCAAACACTTAATCTGTTGTGAATGGATTGTAATGTTTTTAAAATTGTATAAACTGCCTGAAGAGTAGCAGCTAATGTGGCTCCATAATAAATACAAATACAAATACAATCCTTATCAATGCAATGCATGGGTGACCGTAAGAGTAGCAGGGTTAATGTTGTGTGTGTTCATGTGCATGTGAGTACGCATGCGCGAGTGGGTGCGTGTGGGTGTCCGTACCATCAGAGTAACCTGGTTCTTGGACCTAGCAGCTTTGTGTAGGGCCGTCATGCCGTCTTTGGCCCTGAAGTCCAGGTGGGCCCCTCCATTCTTTAGTACCTTTAAAATCTCCACCACGTTATCCAGGTGGGACGCAAATGTCAGGGGGGTCTCTGTAGAATGACATAGATGGGATAGAGTGTAGATCATGGGTCTCAAACTTATTTTGTCTGGTGCCACATTCTGTTAGCCTGATCCACCATCCTGACTGCTGCACTCTCATTTCATTTCAGAATGTAAGCTTTCTCATTTGCGATGGTCGAACGAGGCTAACATTCTGTCTCTATCCATAATTTTTTCAACAATTATGATGTTCCCCAACGGTCTACAGTAGCTTTCATTTTGGTGATTGTGAATGGGCTGGACACAGTGAACAGACTGTTTGTGAGTCCTGTAGTAGAACACCACAGACAAATTAGAAGAGAACAGAGAAGAAAGGGACCAAAGATGGATCAGAGCACAGAATGGAACATAACACAGTCGGAATGGAACAGAAACAGAACAGAAAACAGACGAAATGGAACCATAAAGGAATTATAGGCCATAGAGGCAGTGGTGGAAAAAGTACACAATTGTCATACTTGAGTAAAAGTAAAGATAACTTAATAGAAAATAACTCAAGTAAATAGTAAAGTAAAGTACAGATACCCCCAAAAACTACTTAAGTAGTACTTTCAAGTATTTTTAATTAAGTACTTTACACCACTGCATAGAGGAACCACAACACAGACACAACAGACAACAGAACAGAAAAGAACAGCCAACAGAACAGATCAGAACAGCCAACAGAACAGAACAGAACAGGACAAGACAGAACAGACAAGAGAACAGACAACAGAACAGACAACAGCAACGACAAAAGAACAGACAACAGAACAGAACATAGAAAGGGAGAGAATAAGGTGCATCAATTAAACTCAGATCAGCGGTGATGGTAATAACACCATCCATTACTCTGTGCTTACACAGTCATATTTTCTCAGGAATCGAAGTGGTTCTCCCATCACTCTATTGTTCATCTTCGCTGTCAGTGTCATTCATCATCCAATCACCGCAGTCATATGGAATCCCATCAATTCATCCACACTCGGCCACTCATCCATCTACACTGATGTCTGTCCATTGGTCAATAAGTGGATTTATAATGGCAGTGGCAGTGACACATTGGTTAAAAGTCCAATGTAGCCCTTTTTATTCCTTTTTTCTCAACACCATTTCGGGTAACAATTAAGTGCCTTACTAACCACGTTTCCATCCAACCATTTCATGAGGATGAATTACCTGACGCATGAAAAAAGTCACGACCGGCCTGATGGAAACATGAAATACTGGTACAATTTCATATATGCCGACAGATCATTCGTTCCTTCGACATGGTGGGATCTTTTTGTGTCGGTAAAATGAATAACGCGAGAAATGGCGATGGAAAAACCTTTATGATCAAATATTTATATAATAACCATCATATCCAAGCTTCCTGCCATCCAGGACCTCTATACCAGGCGGTGTCAGAGGAAGGCCCTCAAAATTGTCAAAGACTCCAGCCACCCTAGTCATAGACAGTTCTCTCTGCTACCGCACGGCAAGCGGTACCGGAGTGCCAAGTCTAGGTCCAAAAGACTTCTCAACAGCTTCTACCCCCAAGCCATAAGACTCCTGAAAGAGCTAATCATGGCTACCCGGACTATTTGCACTGCCCCCCCACCCCATCCTTTTTACGCTGCTGCTGCTCTGTTAATTATTTATGCATAGTCACTTTAACTCTACCCACATGTACATATTACCTCAACTACCTCAACTAGCCGGTGCCCCCGCACATTGCAACGGTACCCCCCTGTATATATAGCCTCCCTACTGTTATTTTAATTTACTTCTGCTCTTTTTTTCTCAACACTTTTTTTGTTGTTGTTTTATTTTTACTTTTTTTGTTAAAAATAAATGCACTGTTGGTTAAGGGCTGTAAGTAAGCATTTCACTGTAATGTCTGCACCTGTTGTATTCGGCGCATGTGACCAATAAAATTTGATTTGATTTGATTTGATATCGAAGTAAACTTGGAGTCACGCGATGATTTGTTGTGTGGTCCTCTCACTACAACACGGGAAAGCACAGAGTTTAAAAGACTACAGATTACATAAATTATGATGAACTTCACAGGATGGTGAATGTGCAAGGTGATGAGCTTGATGCTCCTTTCCAATAAATATTGATAGTCTTATTCTGGTGACATGATGATCAATACTTGGCTGCCTTTTGACAAATACAAATAATATCGCTTTTATAATAATCTCATAATGTAGGTAGCCTCCCTGCACTGTATCTGCGAGCTGTTGGCTAAAGCGCACGTGCCAAGACCAGAGTGGGCACATTTGCTATATAATGCAACAGTTTTTGTGACAAAACCATCAGTAGAGTTGAAAATGTGATGGAAACCCATTTAACTTGTATTTTTCATTCGGTACATGGGAATTTACCCAAAAAGGTATTTCTATGTGCACTACTATGCGCACCGTCTTTTATCTGCAAAAAATATCTGTTTGATGGAAACACATCTCTGGTGGGAAATGCGCATATTGTTTTATACAAATTTGTTCATATTTGTGTGAAAATCTGTTGCAAATTGGATCGAAACCTGTGATTGTTTTCAATTAAAATGGTCAAAAAGAGACAAAAATAGCTTCTTAGCAAAGAGCAATTTCTCAAGCAAGAATTTAACTAGGACTGTCTGGGAGTGGTCTGAGTGGGGAGGGGTTTGGAAGAGGTTTGGAAATCTCTGTCTTATTGGTCTATTAAACAAATTTGATTTCACCAGGCAGGCCAAAACTCCCTCCCACCAAAACAGGCAGAAATTTCAGGCAGTCTTTTCAAATAGCTCTTACACTACAAGGGGCATTATCATCTTTTTCACAATTTCACAGTATTGTTCCAACCTCATAGTGTGGAAATATATATAAAACACAGGAAAATCTTGTTTTTGAATGCACGTGGCCTTTAACATACTCTACTGTATTATTAAAAGACCTGAACAATATAGAAAAAAAAAAACATATAGCAGGCTTTGACCATGTTCTACTGTACAGCGTTATAAGGTTATTATGAATGATACTGCAACATGGCTAAGTGTGTTCATTTAAAGGGGAAATCTGCAATTCAATCAACAACAAAGTGTGTTTTGGTAAACAGCGGAGGAATGGCTGGAGAAATGTAACCACTCTCAAATGAATGGACAGAGCTATGGATGCAAGGTCTGACCATCCATGAGATCAAAATGATAGTTTAAACATGTCATAATAGTAAACAGTGTTTGTTTACAATTACATTCTTTACAAACAATGGAGTAAAACAGGCTTATATTGTGGCTTCTGATGGGGTACGACAGTAAACTCATGAGGCATTTCTATGTTATATTCTTCAAGAATCAATGGCTATATATCATTCATTCAAAAGTCAAAAAATGGATGTAGCAATCACACATTGCACCTTTAAGACAGGCATACAAAGATACCAATTCCTCTGTGAGATCTTGAAATGAATTCAATGAATTCAAATGAATATGGAATAGAAAATAGTTGTATGAGACACAGAGGGAGGGGGCATGGTAGGGGGTGAATGGGCGTCTGGGCGACACAGTGGGTGGAAATCTTCGGGATCAGTTTGTGTCGACCTACATCTGAGCCCCATGTAATTGTGATATAATTAGCTTGGGATTTAGAACAGAACATGCGTGTGCGTATGCCTATGTCCATGTCTGTGTATGTACTTCTACAGCCAAAATCAATGGTGAGCCAGAGCTCTATAATTGAGCGCTATTCTACAAGCTGCCCTTATCCCTCAATCTCCCAGCAACAAGGCGTAATCTACCAATACTACTTATATTCCATAAATACCCCTTCAATTACCCTGCTACGAGCCCTAACACCCTTAGGTACTTCTTTATTAGCCTTAACTGAAAGGCTGCATTTTTATCCAGCATGTCCAGTACTTTATTCACACAATGCTGACTGTGTCCCCAGCTCTTAAAATGCCGTAATACCTCTAACTAACTAACTCATTATATTATTTAGAACCCTTACAGCCCTAATACCCATAATAGCTGCACAGATTGCCTTAAAACCTCAACTAACCCCCCCCCTTAGCCCCCAAATTTCCTCCTGCGTTTGTTAATTGATGCTCAGAGCATTGGAGTACATTCTGGCAGTACATAATGCCAGTTCAATGATGCTTCCTAGGAGAAGGAGTACACTGGGTTGGAATGATAGCGAACATAGTTTGCGAAGTTCTAAAAGAGCATAAGAAATAGCAATCTCAAACAGATTTTTCTGAGCTCTGTATGTTCATCTCTGCTCCCTCTTACCCTCTTCTTATCCCCTGTTGCTAACTCTGTGTACACCCCACAGGGAGGCTTATGGCCACTCTCCCCTACGCTAATGATACGGATCTCTGAGTAGAGTTGAGTAGAGTTGCCATTGATCTGTGTGTTAATTTAAAAATCAATGGGATTGATCAGGGGCTAGGTTGTGCTGCCTTGGTAGTGGGTGGGAGAAATTATCAGACAGGATTTAAATGTGAGGAGCCACGGGGGTATTTCTCAGCAGTATCTATCTTGTTAGCACTGTGATTATGTCAAACCACCTGTGTTCATGATGTGTGTTTGTGCATGTGTGTAGTATTACCACCGGTCTCTGTATCCTGATAGTTGGGGTCCAGCCCTCTCTCCAGCAGCCTAGAGACTTTCTCCACCTGATGGTGCTGGATGAGGTCCATAAACTTCCTCAAGTTGGCCTGGAGATGGAGAGCGAGAAAAAAAGTGGAGTTAGAGAGAGAGAGAGAGAGAGAGAGAGAGAGAAAAAAAGTGGAGTTAGAGAGAGAGAGAGAGAGAGAGAGAGAGAGAGAGAGAGAGAGAGAGAGAGAGAGAGAGAGAGAGAGAGAGAGAGAGAGAGAGAGAGAGAGAGAGAGAGAGAGAGACTATAAAGAGAGAGAGTGTGTGTGAGAATGTCAGAGAGATGGAGGGGAGAAGGTTAGAAAAAAGAGAGAAGGAGAGAGAAAGAGGGACAGAAGAGGGGGGAGAGAGGACAATAGAGAGAGAGAGAGAGAGAGAGAGAGAGAGAGAGAGAGAGAGAGAGAGATAGATTGAATGATTGGGGTGTGCTGATTGGAGCATGAAGTGCACGGTGGGATGAGTGTCCTCGTCTGAGTTCCAGGCCAGATATAAATAGATACGAGAACAGCTCCCTAAACACTATAGGAAGAGAGGAGAGGAGGAAAGGAGGAGGAGGAGAGAGGAGAAGAGGATGATGATAGAAAAGAGGGAGGAGGGAGGAGGGAGGGAGGGAGGGGTGATGGGGCGGACAGGGTGAGGGAGAGAAGGAGGGGAAAAAAAGAAGAATCTTTGAAGAGATGGAGGTAGAGAGAGAGAGAAATGTAGGGAGGAGGAAAGAGCAGAACATAGTAGAGGGTGGACCTGTATACACCTACATATGCTCCATCACAGAGTAAATCTATATGTGTCAGAAATAGAGTACATGGAACTGTACACCAGTATAGAAACCAGCATGTGTTCACTTCCCACCCTCTCTTTTTTCACTCTCCCTTCGTTTTCCGTCAGATACTGCTCTCTCAATTCAGTGATGTTATATTGGCACAAAATACAAAGGTGTGCAGCCTTAGCATAAATTCATTTATAATGACATAATTAGAAAGGAATATGACACACCATCAAGTTACTTTTATCATTTACTAATTATGATTATATATGATGTATTCATCATTTTTTCCTCATACAGTCAGTGAACATTTACCAGGGACAGATATGCAAAGTGCGTATTTTGTGTGCTTATGTGTGTTCGTGCATGTGTGAGCATATGCACAATGATCCAGGTAAACTGGGCACAGGTGAGAAATGAAATATACAGTGGCTTGCGAAAGTATTCACCCCCCTTGGCATTTTTCCTATTTTGTTGCCTTACAACCTGGAATTAAAATAGATTTTTCAGGGGTTTGTATCATTTCATTTACACAACTTGCCTACCACTTTGAAGATGCAAATTATTTTCTTTTGTGAAACAAACATGAAATAAGACAAAAAAACAGAAAACTTAAGCGTGCATAACTATTCACCCCCCAAAGTCAATACTTTGTAGAGCCACCTTATGCAGCAATTACAGCTGCAAGCCTCTTGGGGTATGTCTCTATAAGCTTGGCACATCTAGCCACTGGGATTTTTGCCCATTCTTCAAGGCAAAACTGCTCCAGCTCCTTCAAGTTGGATGGGTTCTGCTGGTGTACAGCAATCTTTAAGTTATTCCACAGATTCTAAATTGGATTGAGGTCTGGGCTTTGACTAGGCCATTCCAATACATTTAAATGTTTCCCCTTAAACCACTCAAGTGTTGCTTTAGCAGTATGCTTAGGGTCATTGTCCTGCTGGAAGGTGAACCTCCGTCCCAGTCTCAAATCTCTGGAAGAATGAAACAGGTTTCCCTCAAGAATTTCCCTGTATTTAGCGCCATCCATCATTCCTTCAATTCTGACCAGTTTCCCAGTCCCTGCCGATGAAAAACATGGTGGTGGATGGTGTTCTTGGGGTGATGAGAGGTGTTGGGTTTGCGCCAGACATAGCGTTTTCCTTGATGGCCAAAAAGCTCAATTTTAGTCTCATCTGACCAGAGTACCTTCTTCCTTATGTTTGGGAGTCTCCCACATGCCTTTTGGCGAAGACCAAACGTGTTTGCTTATTTTTTTCTTAAACAATGGCTTTTTTCTGGCCACTCTTCTGTAAAGCCTAGCTCTGTGGAGTGTACGGCTTAAAGTGTCCTATGGGCAGATACTCCAATCTCCGCTGTGGAGCTTTTCAGCTCCTTCAGGGTTATCTTTGGTCTCTTTGTTGCCTCTCTGATTAATGCCCTCCTTAATGCCCGCCTGGTCTGTGAGTTTTGGTGGGCGGCCCTCTCTTGGCAGGTTTGTTGTGGTGCCATATTCTTTCCATTTTTTAATAATGGATTTAATGGTGCTCCGTGGGATGTTCAAAGTTTCTGATATTTTTTTATAACCCAACCTGATCTGTACTTACATTTCTCCACAACTTTGTCTCTTTTGAGAGCTCCTTGGTCTTCATGGTGCCGCTTGCTTGGTGGTGCCCCTTGCTTAGTGGTGTTGCAGACTCTGGGGTCTTTCAGAACAGGTGTATATATACTGAGATCATGTGACAGATCATGTGACAATTAGATTGCACACAGGTGGAATTTATTTAACTAATTACGTGACTTCTGAAGGTAATTGATTGCACCAGATCTTATTTAGGGGCTTCATAGCAAAGGGGGTGAATACATACGCACGCACCACTTTTCCGTTATTTATTTTTCAGAATTTTTTGAAACAAGTAATTTTTTTCATTTCACTTCACCAATTTGGACTATTTTGTGTATGTCCATTACATGAAATCCAAATAAAAATCCATTTAAATTACATGTTGTAATGCAACAAAATAGGAAAAATGCCAAGGGGGATGAATACTTTTGCAAGGCACTGTACGTCCATTGAATAATTTACAGGCCAATTCCACCTTTGCCACAGCATCCTGACTCAACTCGCCAACAGATAATGGACCTCAATTACGAACCTGTCTCTCACACTTCCTCCAAAGCTTGTTGGCCTAATAGACTTGCTGTATAATGACATCCACGACCCTGTTTTACATCTTAGATTTATATTCATGTTTTTGGGGCTTCCTTCCACCTGCTACCGGTTCAATTTCAGACTGCTGCAAAACTCTGTGTGATTGAGTGTGGTTATAAGGTGTGAAATGCCAGGGTTGGATGTGGCATTTAAAAGGTACGAGACAGGTAAATTTCCCTCAATGTGTCTCTCTGACTCCAACAGGATCTCTCTCTCTCTCTGTCTCTCTCTGTCTCTCTCTGTCTCTCTCTGTCTCTCTCTCTCTCTCTCTCTCTGTCTCTCTCTCTCTCTCTCTCTCTCTCTCTCTCTCTCTCTCTCTCTCTCTCTCTCTCTCTCTCTGATCAATAATATAATAATACTTTTAGCAGAAATGTTTATTTTCAATTTATAATCTGTAGAAACAATGAGAATAGAAGGGTTCAAAACTTTTGTGAAACATCACAGTACAGTTGAAAAATATATGGCAAATAGAAATCCAATATGGATGGTGTTAAGGGATAGATGGGAGGTGTTGAATGGAGCTGAAGGATGGGACTAATAAAAACAACTAATAACAACAAGATAACTAGTGTAAGACATGCTGTGTCCATAAAAAGTATATAGGTTATATATTGTGAGCTTTTGTGAAAGAGCACAGCTAGAAAGATATGGCATATAGAAGCATACCAGATGGACATCATGAAAATGATCGGAGGAAGTTCAGGAGTAAAAACAAACAAAATATAATTATTGACTGTGTCCATAAAATGTATATAGTATGTATAAGTAGTGTGTATGTATGTGTGCATATATATATATGTGTATGTATGTATATATATATATATATATATATATATATATATATATATATATGCGAGAATAAAAAAACATATGGGGTATTGGAAGTGATGCAGACAATTACATTGATGGAAGTTACAATCTATCTGCAATATTAAAGCTGATCTACCCCCTAAACATTTTAATTAAATATAAAAAAAGGCACTGTTTGTTTTAGTGGTACCCACTGTTTTTATTTTCAAAGTTAGGGAGGAAGAGGACAGAGGTTTAGTTTCCTGGGGTTTTGAACGGTGAGGTGTGAGCGATGACTTCGCAGCCTAGCGCGGAGGAGACGCTGTCGTTACGGCATGGATTCAGGTGTGTTCCTAAGAATGGAATTAAGGTGGAGGAGGTTCTGCTCGCGGTCGGCGAACAGGTAGGAGCTGAATTTATACATTCCGCATCCAGAATGAACAAAGCTGTGGTTGTGTTCATGAAAAGAGCAAATTTGGTGGGTCAACGTGCAGGGGGCCATGAGACGCAGGCAGCAGAGGCTGGACCTAGTCATGCGACAGATGGTAGTGTAGCTAAGGCTGGGCCTAGTCATGCTACAGATGGTGGGGTAGATGAGGCTGGGTCTAGTCATGCTATAGAAGGTGGTGTAGGTGAGGCTGGGTCTAGTCATGCTATGGATGGTGGTATAGCTGAGGCTGGGTCTAGTCATGCTATAGATGGTGGTGTAGATGAGGCTGGGCTTAGTCAGGTTATACTAGTGGATGAGGAGAGTATAGTGGGGAAGGGTAAGCGACTGGGGGGGTGGAGGAGGGGATCAATCGTCGTCGGGTGAGGTTGTGTCTCTCTGGCGGGAGGTAAGCTTGGCTTATATGGCTTATATACATAGTTTGGGCTTTGTCGAGTAAAGCTTAAACTATGTATTTAGATTGTAGTTAGGTATTGTAGGTAGTTATCGTGGGTTGTTGTATGTAATT
Organism: Coregonus clupeaformis; assembly: GCF_020615455.1. Lineage (NCBI taxonomy): Eukaryota > Metazoa > Chordata > Actinopteri > Salmoniformes > Salmonidae > Coregonus > Coregonus clupeaformis. The sequence continues at coordinate 43,340,097 of NC_059194.1, read as the reverse complement.
ATTGTAGGTTAGTATTGTATTCGGCTGAGCCCGGTGAAGCACGAAGCTAGCTAACCCACTACCTGGACTAGCTAGCGGGTAGCTACTGGTAACTATTAGCAACTGTGGATAGTTGTTTCACGCCTGAGAGTACCTGTAATTACGCCAGCTAGCTGCCTACAATAATTACATACAATAATGCCTACCATTCAGCAGTTTTTCTAACCTCATTGTCTGAAGCGTTAACGTTAGGTAGTAAGTGGCTACTGTGCTTGAAATTTAGCTAGCTTGTTGCTACCTGGATAGCTACTAAACAATAGCTGGAACGACCTGGCGAACAGACGCAAACTGGCTGAGTTAATTCAGTGGCTAGCTTTGCACTTGGCTAGCTAACAGTAGCTGCTAGGGGTAAGTTACAACCTACATTTGTGTTTTGTTTTTACATACTGGTAGCCAGAGTCGTTCAAGGGATTTCGGGACATGGGTGACTAGTTAACGTTAGCTTGGCTCTCTCTGTGTGTTCGTGCCGTGGGAGGAGGGGTTTCTTCGTTGTCTGAAAGCAATGGCTAGCTAGTATGCTAACTATTCTAGCTAACTAACTGGCTGAATAAGTTGACGACGGACTCGCTCAAGCTGTCGGGACTAACCCACAACGTTAGACACGGACACAAATGATCTGCTTGGCGTGTTGACACACTGGTGGTTTGTTGTGGCCGAGTATTGGTGCTAAACCGTGTTGTTGGAGTCCGGCATGATAGTTGGCTGTGGCGTCATATGACTAGGTGCCCTGGACGATTTTCACGGAAGAATACTGTACCAAGTTAGCTAGCTGAATAAACTAAGTTAGTCTATTCCTAGAAAACATTGAACCGCTGTAGTTTACAACAATTATAGTTTCTGAGGTGGAAGTTGGGAGAGTTATATTTGGGTGTTTCAGTGAAACGTAAGTGAGGGAGGCCCCGCTCTCTCCTTTCCCAGATGTTTAGTTCATTTCATTCCGATCTCCTTTGCATTATTGTAGCCATTTTCTGTAGCCTGTCAACTATGCCTCTGTCTATCCCTGTTCTCTCCTCTCCGCAAAGGCTATACAAACGCCTCACACCGCGTGGCTGCTGCCTCTCTAACCTGGTGGTCCCTGCATGCACCACCCACGTGGAGTTCCAGGTCTCAGGCAGCCTCAGGAACTGCTGTTCTGCTGCCAACAAGGCAGAGTTCATCTCAGCCTATGCTACCTTCCAGTCCCTCGACTTCTTGGCGCTGACGGAAACATGGATTACCACTGAAAACACTGCTACTCCTACTGCTCTCTCCTCGTCTGACCATGTGTTCTCGCATACCCCGAGAGCATCTGGTCAGCGGGTGGTGGCACAGGAATCCTCATCTCTCCCAAGTGGACATTCTCTCTTTTTCCCCTGACCCATCTGTCTATCTCCTCATTTGAATTCCATGCTGTCACAGTCACTAGCCCATTCAAGCTTAACATCCTTGTCATTTATCGCCCTCCAGGTTCCCTTGGAGAGTTCATCAATGAGCTTGACGCCTTGATAAGTTCCTTTCCTGAGGATGGCTCACCCCTCACAGTTCTGGGTGACTTCAACCTCCCTACGTCTACCTTTGACTCATTTCTCTCTGCCTCCTTCTTTCCACTCCTCTCCTATTTTGACCTCACCCTCTCACCGTCCCCCCCTACTCACAAGGCAGGCAATACGCTTGACCTCATCTTTACTAGATGCTGTTCTTCTACTAATCTCACTGCAACTCCCCTCCATGTCTCCGACCACTACTTTGTATCCTTTTCTCTCTCGCTCTCCTCCAACACTACTCACTCTGCCCCTACTCAGATGGTAATGCGCCGTCGCAACCTTCGCTCTCTCTCTCCCGCTACTCTCTCCTCTTCCATCCTATCATCTCTTCCCTCTGCTCAATCCTTCTCCCTCCAATCTCCTGATTCTGCCTCTCCAACCCTCCTCTCCTCCCTTTCTGCATCCTTTGAATCTCTATGTCCCCTATCCTCCCGGCCGGCTCGGTCCTCCCCTCCTGCTCCGTGGCTTGATGACTCATTGCGAGCTCACAGAACAGGGCTCCGGGCAGCCGAGCGGAAATTGAGGAAAACTAGACTCCCTGCGGACCTGGCATCTTTTCACTCCGTCCTCTCTACATCTGTTTCTGCTGCTAAAGCCACTTTCTACCACTCTAAATTCCAAGCGTCTGCCTCTAACCCTAGGAAGCTCTTTGCCACCTTCTCCTCCCCCCTCCCTCTCTGTGGATGACTTCGTCAACCATTTTGAAAAGAAGGTTGACGACATCCAATCCTCGTTTGTTAAGTCTAATGACACTGCTGGTCCTACTCACACTGCCCTACCCTATACTTTGACTTCTTTCTCCCCTCTCTCTCCAGATAAAATCTTGCGACTTGTGACGGCCGGCCGCCCAACAACCTGCCCGCTTGACCCTATCCCCTCCTCTCTTCTCCAGACCATCTCCGCTGATCTTCTCCTTTACCTCACCTTGCTCATCAACTCATCCTTGACCACTGGCTATGTCCCTTCCGTCTTCAAGAGAGTGAGAGTTGCACCCCTTCTCAAAAAACCAACACTTGATCCCTCTGATGTCAACAACTACAGACCAGTATCCCTTCTTTCTTTTCTCTCCAAAACTCTTGAGCGTGCCGTCTCTAGCCAACTCTCTTGCTATCTCTCTCAGAATGACCTTCTTGATCCAAACCAGTCAGGTTTCAAGACTGGTCATTCAACTGAGACTGCTCTTCTCTGTGTCACGGAGGCTCTCCGCACTGCTAAAGCTAACTCTCTCTCCTCTGCTCTTGTCCTTCTAGACATGTCTGCTGCTTTTGATATTGTGAACCATCAGATCCTCCTCTCTACCCTCTCGGAGTTGGGCATCTCCGGCGCGGCTCACTCTTGGATTGCATCCTACCTGACCGGTCGCTCCTACCAAGTGGCGTGGCGAGAATCTGTCTCCGCACCACGTGCTCTAACCACTGGTGTCCCCCAGGGCTCAGTTCTAGGCCCTCTCCTATTCTCGCTATACACCAAGTCACTTGGCTCTGTCATATCCTCACATGGCCTCTCCTATCATTGCTACGCAGACAACACACAGCTAATCTTCTCCTTTCCCCCTTCTGATAACCAGGTGGCGAATCGCATCTCTGCATGTCTGGCAGACATATCAGTGTGGATGACGGATCACCACCTCAAGCTGAACCTCGGCAAGACAGAGCTTCTCTTCCTCCCGGGGAAGGACTGCCCGTTCCATGATCTCGCCATCACGGTTGACAGCTCCGTTGTGTCCTCCTCCCAGAGTGCGAAGAACCTTGGCGTGACCCTGGACAACACCCTGTCATTCTCCGCTAACATCAAAGCGGTGACCCGATCCTGTAGGTTCATGCTCTACAACATTCGGAGAGTACGACCCTGCCTTACACAGGAAGCGGCACAGGTCCTAATCCAGGCACTTGTCATCTCCCGTCTGGATTACTGCAAGTCGCTGTTGGCTGGGCTCCCTGCCTGTGCCATTAAACCCCTACAACTCATCCAGAATGCCGCAGACCGTCTGGTGTTCAACCTTCCCAAGTTCTCTCACGTCACCCCGCTCCTCCGCACACTCCACTGGCTTCTAGTTGAAGCTTGCATCTGCTACAAGACCATGGTGCTTGCCTACGGAGCAGTGAGGGGAACGGCACCTCCGTACCTTGAGGCTCTGATCAGTCCCTACACCCAAACGAGGGCATTGCGTTCATCCACCTCTGGAATGCTGGCCCCCCTACCTCTGCGGAAGCACAGTTCCCGCTCAGCCCAGTCAAAACTGTTTGCTGCTCTGGCACCCCAATGGTGGAACAAGCTCCCTCATGACACCAGGACAGCGGAGTCACTCACCACCTTCCGGAGTCACTTGAAACCCCACCTCTTTAAGGAATACCTGGGATAGGATAAAGTAATCCTGTGTTGGTTGTGGGAGTGTGTTGGACAGGCATAGCAGTGTCAGCATATGCAGATGACGTTTCTGTGATGGTCAGGGATGGTCAGGATATGCAGGCACTAGAGAATAGTCTAAAGGTGTACGAGGGAGCTTCGTCAGCTAAGGTAAACTGGGGCAAGAGCAAAGCTATGTTATGTGGGGCATGTGGGGAAAGGGCCCCTCCTCTGCTTCCAGGGGGTTTGCAGTGGGGTTGTGAAGGGCTTAACATTTTGGGGGTGTACCTGGGCTCGGAGAGGTGGGTCAGGAGGAACTGGGAGGGGCTGTCACAGGCAGTGGTGTCAAGACTGGCCAGGTGGAGGTGGCTCCTGTCCCAGGTGTCATATAGAGGGAGGGTGCTGATAATCAACAACCTGGTGGCATCTTCCCTGTGGCATAAACTGGCTGTCCTCAACATCAATCAGATTCCAAACTCTCCACCATGGCCAAGACCAAAGAGCTCTCCAAGGATGTCAGGGACAAGATTGTAGACCTACACAAGGCTAGAATGGGCTACAAGACCACCGCCAAGCAGCTTGGTAAGAAGGTGACAACAGTTGGTGCGATTATTCGCAAATGGAAGAAACACAAAATAACTGTCAAAATCCCTCTGCCTGGGGCTCCATGCAAGATTTCACCTTGTGGAGTTGCAATGATCATGAGAACAGTGAAGAATTAGCCCAGAACTACACGGGAGGATCTTGTCAATGATCTCAAGGCAGCTGGGACCATAGTCACCAAGAAAACAATTGGTAACACACTACGCCGTGAAGGACTGAAATCCTGCAGCGCCCGCAAGGTCCCCCTGCTCAAGAAAGCACATATACATGCCCGTCTGAAGTTTGCCAATGAACATCTGAATGATTCAGAGGAGAACTGGGTGAAAGTGTTGTGGTCAGATGAGACCAAAATCGAGCTCTTTGGCATCAACTCAACTCACCGTGTTTGGAGGAGGAGGAATGCTGCCTATGACCCCAAGAACACCATCCCCACCGTCAAACATGGAGGTGGAAACATTATGCTTTGGGGGTGTTTTTCTGCTAAGGGGACAGGACAACTTCACCGCATCAAAGGGACGATGGACGGGGCCATGTACCGTAAAATCTTGGGTGAGAACCTCCTTCCCTCAGCCAGGGCATTGAAAATGGGTCGTGGATGGGTATTCCAGCATGACAATGACCCAAAACACACGGCCAAGGCAACAAAGGAGTGGCTCAAGAAGAAGCACATTAAGGTCCTGGAGTGGCCTAGCCAGTCTCCAGACCTTAATCCCATAGAAAATCTGTGGAGGGAGCTGAAGGTTCGAGTTGCCAAACGTCAGGCTCGAAACCTTAATGACTTGGAGAAGATCTGCAAAGAGGAGTGGGACAAAATCCCTCCTGAGATGTGTGCAAACCTGGTGGCCAACTACAAGAAACGTCTGACCTCTGTGATTGCCAACAAGGGTTTTGCCACCAAGTACTAAGTCATGTTTTGCAGAGGGGTCAAATACTTATTTCCCTCATTAAAATGTAAATCAATTTATAACATTTTTGACATGCGTTTTTCTGGATTTTTTTGTTGTTATTCTGTCTCTCACTGTTCAAATAAACCTACCATTAAAATTATAGACTGATCATGTCTTTGTCAGTGGGCAAACGCACAAAATCAGCAGGGGATCAAATACTTTTTTCCCTCACTGTATATGTCCGTAAATGAAGGAGGACAGGGCCTGGTGGAACGCAGGGTGGCTGCATTCCGACTAAAGGCGGCGCAGAGACTGCTGTACCATACTGATGTCGGATGGAGGGAGCCAGCATGCGCGCTGCTGAGGAGAGCTGGCGGATTAGGGTTGGACCGGCAGCTATTCCTCATGAGGCTGGAGGGGCTGAGTACAGCAGGTCTCTCTGATTTTTACTCTGCGGTGCTGAGGGCCTGGCAGCTACTAAGGCCCACACGAGAAGGGGGTGTGGAGCCTGGGCTGTGGGTGTGGGAGGAGCCTATCTTCCATAACCCAGCCATCCTTTTGAGATCGGTTCAGTCGGCCACCCTGAAGAGGAGACTGATGGCAGTGGGATTACTAAGGCTGGGTGACCTGCGACTGCTGGGAGAGGAGGGGTGGAAAACCCCAGAAGTCCTAGCACAACAAACAGGACTAACATCTCTTAGGCTGCTGGAGATATTCCTTGGGGAAGTCCAGGAGGTACTGTCTGAGCCGGTAAAGGGGGTGTTTGAGTGGCCAAAGGGGGAGGGGCCACCAATGTTTCCGCCACTGCATGTGACGGCAGAGACTGGGGACTGGCAAGGGGGTCTGGAGGACTTGTTAGAATTTAACACTCCGAGCCTGGGGAAGTTTGAAGGGGTAGGAGGTAAAGCCCTCTACAACCTCTGCGTTAAGGTAAGGAACATCAGGAGCCTAACAGGAGTGAAGGCACATCAGTGGCAGGGGGTATGTGGGGCGGAGAGTATGGTGGGTTTTAGATGGAGGGGGCTCTACAAACTTCCAGTACCAAAGAGGTCAGGGGACCTCCAGTGGCGGGTTTTACATGGAGCCATGGCCACTAACAGCTGGTTGGCACGGGTTGAACCGGGAGTCGGACAGGGGTGTCCTTTCTGTGTCATGAGTGAAACTGTGATTCATGTGTTTTCTGTGTGCGCCAGGTTAATGCCTTTAATGTCTCTGTTGGAATGTCTGTGTGAAAGGTTGGGGGTGGAGTTTACTGTCGGGATGTTTATAATGGGGTACAGGTATTCAAATAAGGAAAAGGCTAAATGTGTGATGTTGAATTTTCTGTTTGCTCAGGCAAAGTTAGCTATTTGGATAACAAGGAGGAACCGGGTCAAAGGTGGAGGGATAACAGACCCTTTACTATTATTTAATGAGATGGTCTCTGCGCGCCTTAGGGTGGAATTTGAGTTCTATAAAATTATAAAAAGTGTGGAGATGTTTCAAGAGATATGGTGTGTTGGGGGGGATGTCTGTATAGCTGGGGAAGATGGTCTGGATATACGGTTGTAGAAGTGGTGAGGTTTGGGTTATTGTGATGTGTGGTGTTGTTTTTGTATCGTGGGGTATAGGGAAAGGTGAGTATGCAGTACAGGGGATATTGGTAATTTTTATTTTGTATTTTAGGGGGTGGGGGGGGGTGAGGTTTAAAAAAAAGTATCTCTCTCTCTCTCTCTCTCTCTCTCACACACACACACACACACACACACACACACACACACACACCCCATTAGGGGTGAGCTGCTCCAGTCCTAACCCAGAAATGTCACCTGTCAGGAGAAAAAGAGAGAGAGAGCACAGGTGTACTGGTCCCCCACAACAAGGGCTCTTAGAGCCACACACCTCGACACCCATACCCTAACACAGTGGTTTTCAATTCCAGACATGGGCCTTCCCGGGCTGCACATTTTTGCTCCAGCCCAACACTATCAAACCTAATAGTTTATTCTGAAAACTGAGTGCGTACTGTAGGTGGCACTAATTTAACTCTATGCAGTACATGATTGAATTACACAAGGGTTTTATGATCAGTTGAATAAGTTAATGGTGCCATCAGGCTCTCTCCATATCACCATCTCTTCGCCTCCTTGACTCTTATGGAAAGTAAAGAGTAGACATGCAGACAGGAGGGTAGAGATAGACTGCAGAGGCTTACAGTGATAACAGCTGACATAGCTCAAGATGTTTGTGTGTCTGTGTGTTGACAGTGAGATCAAGTGAGATCAAGTGAGATCAAGTGACACTCCAGCATCTCTGTTTCTCCCAACAGTGTGTGTGTGTGTGTGTGTGTTTGTGTGCATGAGTGCGTGCATGTGTTCAGTGAGACCCCAGCTGGTTGTTAGGAGAGAGTGTAAAGTTTGTTGACACCACTCACCTTGGTGTGAAGTTTGGCAATCTGCTTCTCTTCCACATGGGGATGCCTGTAGACTCGGCTCTTGTAGCGGAACTGTGGAAAAGAAGATAGAGAAAAAATTGGATTTGGGTCAGTCGGTTATGTATGACATGGTGTCATGTAGCAATGACAGTTGTTCTTATTGGATGAGAAGGTAATTGTCTCCCTAGAGATGCCCATGCTAATTGGTCAAGACTCGGGAGTAAAACTCTTTCAAAAATTGATTGGCTAAAACAACGCGTCTAGAGGAGTGGCGCCTTTATCGATTGGCTGAGGGATACTGCAACAAAAAAGCTGTGATGAGTGTGATGGAAGGAGTCAGGCGCAGGAGGGTAATCACCAAATACAGAGTTTATTCCTTCGTTACACAAAATACGCTGGAATAGCGACAAACGAAACAGGCACAGGGGAAACTATCTACCCTGGCAATACACTGTAACGGTATCTCCATACAATACATAGGCACAGGGGAAATATCTACCCTGGCAACAAAATGGTACGAGTAGCTCCACCGAGCTACACTACTCTCACATTCAAACAATCACCCACAAGGACAAGGGGGCAGAGGGAACACTTATACACAGACTAATGAGGGGATTAGAACCAGGTGTGTGTGATTGACAAGACAAGACAAATGTGATGATGATAATTGGGGCGGCAGTGGTTAGTAAGCCGGTGACGACGATCACTGAAGCCTGCCCAAACAAGGAGGGGATTCAGCCTCGGTGGAAGTCGTGACAAAAGCTCTGGTACTGATTGGCTCACATAATTGGAATAAGATGCTTATAACATTAGAGTTGTGGGTTTGATTGATCCACACGGACCAATTATTCTGTTTTATTGATTGGTTGAGGGGTACAGCACCCCATCTCTAACAATCAAACAACTTTACTCATTGGCTGAGGAGTACTGGCCTTGGAGGTTGCCGCACAATCGTCCTCTACCCTGTTTCCAACCCAGGGGGATCCTACCTCGGGTTCAGATCTTCAGCGCTCCCCCCTCATCGGACCGTGAGGGTGTCTGAGACTTCGTCAGCCACGATAGATTCTACGGCTGACTCGGTTCATCGGGCCCAACCTCCCATCGGTCCTCGAGGTGTCTCCTAAACCACTCGAGACGAAAAACGTCCGGTCTTCCTCGGCCATTTCACCAGCTGTCATCATCGGCAGCTCTATGGTGAGAAACATCGCGGTTCCCAGGGCAAAAACCCTGTGCTATCCTGGAGCATGAGTACAGGACATTACAAGGCTGCTTCCTACCGTTCTACGACAGATGCCAGGGGCTGACGCTGTTGTAGTCCATGTGGGGTCAAACGACATTAGGAGGATTAGCTCGGAACTGCTAAAACTGGATTTGAAAGATTCTATCACTGAAAGACTCAAAACGCGGTCGATTACCATCGCTGGGCCGCGGTTGCAAAGGATTCAGCAGGCTACTGGCATTACACATCTGGCTAAAAGACTACTGTTGCTCTGCTGGCATAACTTTTAAAGATAACTTTGACACATTTTGGAAACAGAAGATGCTCTACGGACCATCCTAATCATCTTGGTGCACGCATTTCAAGGCCGTGTGGAGACAATGACTTATCAGTGGCAAACCCTGCACAGATAATCCTTATCATTGTGTTGCTGAGTTGTCGTAGTGCTGCTGAAAATGTACATTGTTCAAGGGGTGTTGTAAATCATTATGTAAGTGACCTAATGTATGTTCCTCTAATTCTCCTGAATGCCTCTGTCAATCCAATAGCTATTGTCAGCAGTAATCATGTGCCTATGAACCTGAATTATACTGTTAGCACTGAGGCGGTTTGCCCTAGTAGGAAGCCCACTGTGTGCAGTTCACCCTCCACTATCAGCTCAAACATAAATATCACTGTCTGATAAGCCTCAGAGTAAAGCAATAAAACAATCAAGAATCCCAGAAAAGTGCTAAAAATAGCCCACATTAACATATGTAGCCTAAGAAACAAGATTCATGAGACTATTTTCCGGCCCTTCCTTTCACACCACCTGATACAGAGGTCCTGGATGGCAGGGAGCTCGGCCCCAGTGATGTACTGGGCTGTCCACAACACCCTCTGTTGCGCCATGCGATCGAGGGTGGTGCTATTGCCATACCAAGCAGTGATGCAGCCAGTCAATATGCTCTCAATGGTACAGCTGTAGAACATTTTGAGGATTTAAAGGCCCATGCCAAACCTATTCAACCTCCTGACACGTGTGGGCCATTTTAAGTTCTTAGTGATTTGGACACCGAGGAACTTGAACCTCTCAACCTGGTCCATTGCAGCCTTGTCGATGTGGAAGGGGGCCAGCTCCTTGGTCTTACTGACGTTGAGGCAGAAGTTGTTGTTCCAGCCCCACAATGCCAGGTCACTGACCTCATCCCTGTAGGCTGTCTCATCGTGTTCAGGCCTCGTGTCATAAGCAAACTTGATGGCGTTGGAGTCATGCGTGGCCAGGCAGTTGTGGGTTAACAGGGAGCACAGGAGGGGACTAAGCACACAACCCTGTGGGGCCCCCCTGTTGAGGGTCAGCGTGGTGGTGTTGATGTTGCCTACCTTCACCACCTGGGGTCGGCCCATCAGGAAGTCATTCAGACTCATATTCCTGTAGAGTTTAGACAGGATCTCATGTCAAATATTGTTGAAGTAATATGGCTACAGGTTCACCTGCCTCACCTAAAGCCTATTATTGTGGGAAGTTGCTATAGACCACCAAGTGCTAACAGTCATTATCTGGATAATATGTGTGAACTGCTTGATAATGTATGTGATATGAATAGAGGTATGTTTTCTGGATGACCTAAATATTGATTGGCTTTCATCAAGCTGTCCACTCAAGAAAAACCTTCAAAATGTAACCAGTGCCTGCAACCTGGTTCAGGTTATCAGTCAACCTACAAGCGTATTTACAAAAAGCACAGGAATGAAATCATCCACATATATTGATCACATCTTTACTAATGCTGCAGAAATCTGCTTTAAAGCAGTATCCAAATCCATTGGATGTAGTGATCAAAATATAGTAGCCATATCTAGGAAAACCAAAGTTCCAAAGTCTGGCCCTAATATAGTGTATAAGAGGTCATACTTGAAGTTATACAGCGCATTCGGAAAGTATTCAAACCGCTTGACCTTTTCCACATTTTGTTACGTTATGGCCTTATTCTAAAATGGATGAAATTAATGTTTTTCCTCATCAATCTACACACAATATCCCATAATGACAAAGTGAAAACAGGTTTTTAGATATTTTTGCATCCTGAGATGTTTCTACAACTTCATTGGAGTCCACCTGTGGTAAATTCAATTAATTGGACATGATTTGGAAAGGCACACACCTGTATATACACAGTGAGGGAAAAAAGTATTTGATCCCCTGCTGATTTTGTACGTTTGCCCACTGACAAAGAAATGATCAGTCAATAATTGTAATGGTAGGTTTATTTGAACAGTGAGAGACAGAATAACAACAAACAAATCCAGAAAAACGCATGTCAAAAATGTTATAAATTGATTTGCATTTTAATTAGGGAAATAAGTATTTGATCCCCTCTCAATCAGAAAGATTCCTGGCTCCCAGGTGTCTTTTATACAGGTAACGAGCTGAGATTAGGAGCACACTCTTAAAGGGAGTGCTCCTAATCTCAGTTTGTTACCTGTATAAAAGACACCTGTCCACAGAAGCAATCAATCAATCAATCAGATTCCAAACTCTCCACCATGGCCAAGACCAAAGCGCTCTCCAAGGATGTCAGGGACAAGATTGTAGACCTACACAAGGCTGGAATGGGCTACAAGACCATCGCCAAGCAGCTTGGTGAGAAGGTGACAACAGTTGGTGCAATTATAAGCAAATGGAAGAAACAGAAAATAACTGTCAATCTCCCTCGGCCTGGGGCTCCATGCAAGATCTCACCTCGTGGAGTTGCAATGATCATGAGAACGGTGAGGAATCAGCCCAGAACTACAAGGGAGGATCTTGTCAATGATCTCAAGGCAGCTGGGACCATAGTCACCAAGAAAACAATTGGTAACACACTACGCCGTGAAGGACTGAAATCCTGCAGCGCCCGCAAGGTCCCCCTGCTCAAGAAAGCACATATACAGGGCCGTCTGAAGTTTGCCAATGAACATCTGAATTATTCAGAGGAGAACTGGGTGAAAGTGTTGTGGTCAGATGAGATCAAATTAGAGCTCTTTGGCATCAACTCAACTCGCCGTGTTTGGAGGAGGAGGAATGCTGCCTATGATCTCAAGAACACCATCCCCACCGTCAAACATGGAGGTGGAAACATTATGCTTTGGGGGTGTTTTTCTGCTAAGGGGACAGGACAACTTCACCGCATCAAAGGGACGATGGACGGCGCCATGTACCGTCAAATCTTGGGTGAGAACCTCCTTCCCTCAGCCAGGGCATTGAAAATGGGTCGTGGATGGGTATTCCAGCATGAGCCACAACAAAGGAGTGGCTCAAGAAGAAGCACATTAAGGTCTCCAGGCCTTAATCACATAGAAAATCTGTGGAGGGAGCTGAAGGTTCGAGTTGCCAAACGTCAGCCTCAAAACCCTAATGACTTGGAGAAGATCTGCAAAGAGGAGTGGGACAAAATCCCTCCTGAGATGTGTGCAAACCTCTGTGATTGCCAACAAGGGTTTTGCCACCAAGTACTAAGTTATGTTTTGCAGAGGGGTCAAATACTTATTTCCCTCATTAAAATGCAAATCAATTTATAAAATTTTTGACATGCATTTTTCTGTATTTTTTCGTGTTATTCTGTCTCTCACTGTTCAAATAAACCTACCATTAAAATTATAGACTGATCATGTCTTTGTCAGTGGGCAAACATACAAAATCAGCAGGGGATCAAATACCTTTTTCCCTCACTGTAAGGTCCCACAGTTGACAGTACATGTCAGAGCAAAAACCAAACCATGAAGTCGAAAGAATTGTCTGTAGAGCTCCGACACAGGATTGTGTCGAGGCACAGATCTGGGGAAGGCTACCAAAACATTTCTGCAGCATTGAAGGTCCCCAAGAACATAATGGAAGAAGTTTGGAACCACCAAGACTCTTCCTAGAGCTGGCTGCCCGGCCAAACTGAGCCATCGGGGGAGAAGGGCCTTGGTCAGGGAGGTGACCAAGAACCTGATGTTCACTCTGACAGAGCTCTATAGTTCCTCTGTGGAGATGGGAAAACCTTCCAGAAGGACAACCATCTCGGCAGCACTCCACCAATCAGGCCTTTGTGGTAGAGTGGCCAGACGGAAGCCACTCCTCAGTAAAAGGCACATGACAGCCCGCTTGGAGTTTGCCAAAAGGCACCTAAAGACTCTCAGACCATGAGAAACAAGATTCTCTGGTCTGATGAAACCAACATTGAACTCTTTGGCCTGAATGCCAAGTGTCACGTCTGGAGAAAACCTGGCACCATCCCTACGGTGAAGCATGGTGGTGCCAGCATCATGCTGTGGGGATGTTTTTCAGCGGCAGGGACTGGGAGACTAGTCATGATCGAGGAAAAGATGAACGGAGCAAAGTACAAATAGATCCTTGATGAAAACCTGCTCCAGAGCACTCAGGACCTCCGACGGGGGCGAAGGTTGACCTTCATGAAACAAAGATACATGATATAAAGAATGACAATAAAAAGCTTTGGAGCACCTTAAATGACATTTTGGGCAAAAGGGCAAATTCCGCTTTTATTGGCAAGATTAGCAAAGTTAGGCATGACATACAAACAACAAATTGACGGTATTTGACGGTATTTGATGTTTTTGAATAATACAAGTTATAAATTTGCTTCATGAGTAGTGCGTGACCCTAGGGTGGCAACACATACATTCTAATTGATTTCAATGGGTCTTTCTCCATTCTGATAGTTTTATACTTTTCAATTCAACTTCAACCAAAAATAATGTTCAGCATTGTCATCAATTTCTGCATTTACTGTACTCATTTAAGATCCTTTCCACACTGCCACGTAGGGCTGCACAATATGGGCAAACAATCTAGGCCTTATTTTTAACCAAATGTTGCAATTTTGATTTTACTTGCGATTTAGAGCAAAACACTTGGGTGAATTTTTGGACTCATGGATATAGAATGATTATTTTAATTATTTAGTTAGAATATAATAGTGGGCACTTTGAATATTGTAATGTTTGACATGAAAACGAATGAAAATGCCAGGGAGGAGTTATTGTGACAGGGTAGGAACCAAAGTGTTTCCTAGGGGACACTATAATCCTTTGGCTACATTGAATGTTTTCTCTTAGCTACTTCATGTAGCTAGCATATTCATGTTTTGCACATTCTTCTTTGATTTAGAAGATACTGTTGCACAAACAACATGTTGATTTAGGTCTACACCATCACTGGTATTATCAGGCAGTATAGCTAATTCCGTTTGCTCTGACTCAGTACATTTATTAGCTAGCTAGCTAGCCAGCTAACTAGCGATTAGCATTAACGGCTAACAAGATTTAGGCCCAACTTGCTAAGACAAACTAGATGTTTGCAGATGTAAGAAACACAAACAAATCGTTTAGTTAGGGAACGCTAGTGGATTTATATTAAGAAGCAATGTGAAAACAGCATTGTTGTCATCAACATTGTTGCATGTGCAGCATTCACCATGCAGACTGAATGCAAGTGTCTCATGGTCGATGAACAACAAAGCGGAAAGCTGTAGAAAGGATGACTCAAGTAGCGAAGTAAACTATAAAAATGGACGTTATACACAGAGTAGCCCATTTAACAAACCAAACATTCAAATACCGTTATAGAAGGTAAAGTAAAAACCGAAACCGGTCCATGCATCAATACCAGTATATCGTAAAATACGGTATACCGCCCAGCCCTAAACTCTCCTGGCTCAAAGTAGAGGAGAGATTGACTGCATCACTACTTGTCTTTGTGAGAGGTATTGACATGTTAAAATAAACTAACTGTCTGTTTGTACGACTAGCGCACAGCTTGGACACACATGCATACTCCACAAGACAAGCTACCAGGGGTCTCGTCACAGTGCCCAAGTCCAGGATAGACTCTGGGAAATGCACAGTACTACACAGAGCCATGACTACATGGAACTCTATTCCACATCAAGTAACTCATGCAAGCAATAAAATCAGACTTTAAAAAACGGATAAAACTACACCTTATGGAACAACGAGGACTGCAAAGATACTAACACACTTCTTTTACACACACGTACATTTTTTATATTGTTGTGTGGTGATATTATACTGCATTGGCAGCAGCTATTGGGGATCCATAATAAATACATATACAAATACCACACCTTTTTAAATACGTAACAACTTCAGAGATTGGCTGGCACTCTACCTCCAGAGACGGAACTCCTTTGCTAATTGGCTGTGGGTATTCCATGAGGAGGCGTTCCTCGTCCAGGAACTTCCCGTCTCGTCCGTTCATGGCGGGCTGGAAGAGGCCGTAGTTCAGCACATCCTTCAGACTCTGGCTCAACGTGCACAGGATCCTCTGCTTGGCAACCCACACGGTCGCATTGGGGTTGAACCGCATACATTTCTGTGTGAGGGGTTTGGGTTGGGGTTGGGAATAGGGGTGTTGAAAGGGGTAGGGTTAGAGAGGGGGGAAAGAGAGAATCATGGTAAAAAAAAAAATTGTTCGAAGACTTTCAGTTGTAGGCCAAGAGCCTGGGCTTGAGCATTACCCACGCAAAACCGTAACCAACATTTCCTTTACAAACACTTACAAAAAATTACACATTGGCTTCCTTACCCTGTAAGCAGTCTATGGACAAGGTATGACAGCAATCCATGCTTTGGTTTAGTTCCCCTGGCACTGTTTCCACATGCTAAAATGTTAGCATTTGTGGCACAAATCCCATTCAAGTCATGGGACTGATCTTAGCATTTCTTACTCATCATGTCCAAATCACCCGAAAGTATCTACAATTGATTGTTAAGTTCAACAAAGTCACTTATAAATGATTTGAAAAAATGCTAATATCGTAACTTGAATTGGATTTGTGCCACAAATGCTAAAACGTTAGCATATGGAAACAGTGCCAGGGAAACTAAACAAAAGCATGGATTGCTGTCATACCTTGTCCATAGACTGCTTACAGAGTAAGGAAACCAACATCTTTTTTGTAATTTGGGTGAACTATCCCTTTAAAAAACATTGCCCATACAAACACTTACCCATACAAACACATTTCCCACATCTTCTCTAAGTGCCACACAGCCTCAGCTATGGCACGGGTACAGCATGACTCAGTCACACCACACCACCCCACTGACCCCCTCTCCTGCACCCAGCCAGATTACCTCCGAGCTGGACAAACAAACAATACAGCAGCATCCGCCAGACCTGGCTGAATCAGAGAGGATTATGGGCCACGGGCCGTGGCATTCAGTGTTTGTGTGTGTGTATGTGTGTTTACCTCCGGATCTGCTGCTCAGCTGGTGATAGTGGACCTGTGCCTGTGATAAAGACTGAGGTTGATGAACACGCTCTGAACTCTACCCATAATCCTCCCTGGCTGGCAGCGAGGAGGTGAGGAGGAGATGCAGGGATGGAGGGAAGGATAGAGGTGTACAGGAACAGATGTCTGGCATCTGTCTGCGGAGAGATAATGGGCTGTTTCCGCCTGGCTGGGGACCATCCCAACAGTATAGTAGGTTACTTTGCTAGTACATCTCCCATCATGTTACATTATGCTCCAGCTTTATCATGAGTGCATCTCAGAACAGTAAATAGAAAGGTTAAGTTTCAGGAGAAACTTTATGAAGTGTGGTCCTGTGTGGCTCAGTTGGTAGAGCATGGTGCTTGCAATGCCAGGGTTGTGGGTTAGATTCCCACGAGAGACCAGTATGAAAATGTATGAACGCAGTACTGAAAGTCGCTCTGGATAAAATAAATGTAATGAAATAGAACAGTGAGGTTTCAGGAGAAACTTTATGATTATAGTGAAGTAGCTATTCGAAGCCTCTCTGACTGTGAAATGGGTTTGAAGTGCAACCCCAGCAGGGGTGGTATAGGGAAACAGAATAGAAGAGAAAGAAAAAACTGAGGCTGTTTGTCACTGGGGAATACATCAACATACATGTAATCCTCTCTTCAATTCAAAGGGCTTTATTGGGATGGGAAACATATGTTTATATTGCCAAAGCAAGTGAAATAGATAATTAACAAAAGTTTCAAAGGAATAGAGACAATTCAAATGTCATATTATGGCTATATACATTGTTGTAATGATGGGAAAAGGGAAAATAAATATGGGTTGTTTTTACAATGTTGTTTGTTCTTAACTGATTCTCTCTCTCTCTCTCTCTCTCTCTCTCTCTCTCTCTCTCTCTCTCTCTCTCTCTCTCTCTCTCTCTCTCTCTCTCTCTCTCTCTCTCTCTCTCTCTCTCTCGCTCTCTCTCTCGCTCTCTCTCTCTCTCTCTCTCTCTCTCACATACATATATATATAACATACACACAGCCCACTGGTGTTACAACTAGTCACCAAGCGGTAAACCGAGCTAATAAAATCATCCAGTGCAGTCACAAGCCCATGCTAGTATAATGAGTATATGATGACTCAAAATGAATGAATTGTAATTCAACCTAATACGTTATTTTAATATATAAGAGAGAGGAGGAACAGTTAATCCCAGTACTTTGATTTATTCAATACTATAGAGTAAACAACCGCCTCATTTCAGAAGCTCTTATGTGGGTGGTCTTGTACTGTACTGCGTAATTTGTGTGTGTGTGTGTCTTGTACTGTGGGGAACGTGTTGAATTATTAAACCATGTTAGTTTTCCTAGTGGATTGTGTGACACATCATGTTATTAATCACCACAGCTGACCACTCAGTGGTGATGAATATGGAATTATGGTCATTAGCACATACATGTGTGATCACACATGAACACACACAAGTGAACATACACGCACACAAACAAACACACGCACGCATGTGCACGCTTGCGCGCGCACACACACCTTTCCCTCTACGTTCTGTACTAAAGCCCAAGTTAATTACATCACAATTACATCAGGTTCAGATGTAGATCAACACAAATTGACCCCGAACATTTCCACCCACTGTGCGGCCCACTCACCTCCTCTCTATACCTATCCCTAACCATAGGG
This sequence comes from Coregonus clupeaformis, assembly GCF_020615455.1. Lineage (NCBI taxonomy): Eukaryota > Metazoa > Chordata > Actinopteri > Salmoniformes > Salmonidae > Coregonus > Coregonus clupeaformis. Next base: position 43,322,128 of record NC_059194.1, on the reverse strand, counting down.
AGTCATAACCATTCCATATTTCAACAACATGTTTCCCATTTATAGTACATACATGGAGTGAGCAGAGAGATAGAGAAAAATATAAAGAGGGGAGACAAAGAAACAGTTAAGATTCCAAAGAGAAAGAGAGACTGACAAAGAAAAAGTGAGAGATGGACATACTGTAAAAGCAAGAGAGAGTAGTGGAGGGACAGAATTAACTGTTGTTCATTGCAGCTGTTACCTCTCTCCCTCCCTCCCTTCCTCCCTCCCTCCCTCCCTCTCTCCCTCCAATAATGGCTTTATTGGCATGGGAAACGTGTTTACATTGCCAAAGCAAGTGAAATACACAATAAACAAAAGTGAGAAGATGCAAAACATTAACCAAAAAATATTTGAATTGAACAGTAAATATTGCACTCAAAAAGGATATAAAAATATAAAGACATTCAAATATTGGTGGTATTTACAATGTTGTTAGTGTTCCACTGGTGTGCTGTGAATGCACACTGCAGTATTTTGCCTAACAGATATGGGAGTTTATCAATGTTTGATTTTGAAATTCTTTGTGTGTCTGTGTGATTTGTGGGAAATATGTATCTCTAATGTGGTCATACATTTGGCAGGAGGTTAGGAAGTGCAGCTCAGTTTCCACCTCATTTTGTGGGCAGTGGGCACATAGCCTGTCTTCTCTCGAGAGCCAGGTCTGCTGTGTGACCCTATCATGTGACGACCTCTCTCAATAGCAAGGCTATGCTCACTGGTTGATTCTTTCCAGTGTGTCAAATAGTTAACTTTTAGCTTTCTCGTAATTTGGTTGGTTCTAATTGTGATGCTGTCCTGGGGCTCTGTGGGGTCTGTTTGTGTTTGTGAACAGAGCCCCAGAACCAGCTGTCTGAGAGGACTGTTCTCTAGGTTCATCTCTCTGAGGGCTTTGTGGTGGAATGTGTGGGTATCGCTTCCTTTTAGGTGGTTGCAGAATTTAACAGCTCTTTTTTGGATAACTAGCAGGTATAGTTCCAATTCAGCTCTGCGTACATTATTTGGGGTTTTGCGTTGTACACAAAGTATATTTTTGCAGGATTCTGCATGCAGTCTCAATTGGGTGTTTGTCCCATTTTGTGAATTATTGGTTGGTGAGTGGACCCCAGATCTCACAACCATAGAGGGCAATGGGTTCTATAGCTGACTGAAGTATTTTTTGCCAGATCCTAATTGGGATGTCGAGTTTTATGTTTCTTTTGATGGCGTAGGCTCTTCTTGCCTTGTCTCTTTGATCGTTCACAGTCTCCTGGAAGTTACAGTGGGGGAAAAAAGTATTTAGTCAGCCACCAATTGTGCAAGTTCTCCCACTTAAAAAGATGAGAGAGGCCTGTAATTTTCATCATAGGTACACGTCAACTATGACAGACAAAATTAGGAAAAAAATTCCAGAAAATCACATTGTAGGATTTTTAATGAATTTATTTGCAAATTATGGTGGAAAATAAGTATTTGGTCAATAACAAAAGTTTCTCAATACTTTGTTATATACCCTTTGTTGGCAATGACACAGGTCAAACGTTTTCTGTAAGTCTTCACAAGGTTTTCACACACTGTTGCTGGTATTTTGGCCCATTCCTCCATGCAGATCTCCTCTAGAGCAGTGATGTTTTGGGGCTGTCGCTGGGCAACACGGACTTTCAACTCCCTCCAAAGATTTTCTATGGGGTTGAGATCTGGAGACTGGCTAGGCCACTCCAGGACCTTGAAATGCTTCTTACGAAGCCACTCCTTCGTTGCCCAGGCGGTGTGTTTGGGATCATTGTCATGCTGAAAGACCCAGCCACGTTTCATCTTCAATGCCCTTGCTGATGGAAGGAGGTTTTCACTGAAAATCTCAGGATACATGGCCCCATTCATTCTTTCCTTTACACGGATCAGTCGTCCTGGTCCCTTTGCAGAAAAACAGCCCCAAAGCATGATGTTTCCACCCCCATGCTTCACAGTAGGTATGGTGTTCTTTGGATGCAACTCAGCATTCTTTGTCCTCCAAACACGACGAGTTGAGTTTTTACCAAAAAGTTATATTTTGGTTTCATCTGACCATATGACATTCTCCCAATCCTCTTCTGGATCATCCAAATGCACTCTAGCAAACTTCAGACGGGCCTGGACATGTACTGGCTTAAGCAGGGGGACACGTCTGGCACTGCAGGATTTGAGTCCCTGGCGGCGTAGACTGTTACTGATGGTAGGCTTTGTTACTTTGGTCCCAGCTCTCTGCAGGTCATTCACTAGGTCCCCCCATGTGGTTCTGGGATTTTTGCTCACCGTTCTTGTGATCATTTTGACCCCACGGGGTGAGATCTTGCGTGGAGCCCCAGATCGAGGGAGATTATCAGTGGTCTTGTATGTCTTCCATTTCCTAATAATTGCTCCCACAGTTGATTTCTTCAAACCAAGCTGCTTACCTATTGCAGATTCAGTCTTCCCAGCCTGGTGCAGGTCTACAATTTTGTTTCTGGTGTCCTTTGACAGCTCTTTGGTCTTGGCCATAGTGGAGTTTGGAGTGTGACTGTTTGAGGTTGTGGACAGGTGTCTTTTATACTGATAACAAGTTCAAACAGGTGCCATTAATACAGGTAACGGGTGTAGGACAGAGGAGCCTCTTAAAGAAGAAGTTACAGGTCTGTGAGAGCCAGAAATCTTGCTTGTTTGTAGGTGACCAAATACTTATTTTCCACCATAATCTGCAAATAAATTCATAAAAAATCCTACAATGTGATTTTCTGGATTTTTTTTCTCTCAATTTGTCTGTCATAGTTGACGTGTACCTATGATGAAAATTACAGGCCTCTCTCATCTTTTTAAGTGGGAGAACTTGCACAATTGGTGGCTGACTAAATACTTCTTTCCCCCACTGTACTAATGCTACAATCTTAGGGTTTGACTCGGGTTACTTTCTTGTTTATATTTGATTTCATGTGACTGTAATGCCTTTGTTTGTTTGATTGAGTGGGTGTTTGGATATATTTAGCTTTCGCCTCTACGGAGGTTCATGGACGTTGGAATATTTTGGCATTCGTGTTTGTGGGGTGCATTCCCTGCTTTGGTCTTAGTGGTCGCGCTGCGCCTGAGTATCCTATTTTACTCCTTGTGGTTGTGGACACAGTTGCGCGGTGCGGCTGCAGGAGCGTGGCGTGGAGCGCGCCCCTAACACAACCCATGGTCGAAGTCTTGACTAACAGAAGCATTTTATTTGGCTATCTGCGTTTGTTAAAGCCAATGGAGGATGTAACTGATCGACTATTAAGTGACACTGTTAATATTTGAGTTTAAACAATTTTAAACTGGCGTTGTAAATAATTATGTTAATAATTGGGAGCCCTCTTGTGTAGGGTAAGTTAAGTGGCAGATGGTTAAAAGGGAGTTTGACCTTATTTGGGGACGCCTGCAGTCCACCCTAGAGGCAGTGTTATTTTGTACTGGGTTTATTTTGTTGTGTTATTTTGAGGGTTTTATGTCAGAGGGGGTGGGGGGACGTTGTTTGCCTTCATTAACCATTTGATTGTTACATATTCTACTTCAACAGTATTCTGTCTAACTTTTCGGTACATGCTTTTTCTTTTGTCACAGGATATGATTGGTGGTCTTATACATGTTTTTAATCTCTATTCCAGTTATAATTTTGGAATCTCAATTTTTAATGACTGACAATTCAGATATTGGGGTGGGAGTTGGGGGGTCAGCTATTAGGTTTACAAGCTGGAACGTCAAGGCAATGAACTGCCCGGCTAAACGGGCTAGAGTATTTGCTCATCTTAAGAATTTAAAAACTGATATACACTGCTCAAAAAAATAAAGGGAACACTTAAACAACACAAGGTAACTCCAAGTCAATCACACTTCTGTGAAATCAAACTGTCCACTTAGGAAGCAACACTGATTGACAATACATTTCACATGCTGTTGTGCAAATGGAATAGACAACAGGTGGAAATTATAGGCAATTAGCAAGACACCCCCAATAAAGGACTGGTTTTGCAGGTGGTGACCACAGACCACAGGGGGTCAAATACTTATTTCCCTCATTAAAATGCAAATCAATTTATAACATTAATGACCTTTATATTGATGGCACCTTTTCCAATTTCGAAGACCTCGCTATCAAGTTTTTTCGCACTCAAAGCCCAACCTTTCCAATTCTATCACCAGGATCGGGTCTGGATGCCCTTTTGAAAACACCTTTTCAACTAAAGGGACTCATATCCCGTAATTTTGAGATAATCATGTCCCTTGATAACCCATCACTCAATAAAATCTGATCTGAATGGGAAAGGGAAGTTAGTGGAGAGATCTCTGATGAAGTCTGGAATGCTACCTTACTTAGGGTAAATGGAAGCTCCTCTTGTGCCCGGCTCAGCCTTATACAGTTTAAGGTACTTCACCGTATCCATTTCAGTAAGGCCAGATTGTCCAAATTCTACCCAAATATTGATGGTACATCTGACAGGTGTAAAGGCTCCTTGGGGGACTTGACCCACATGTTCTGGGCCTGTCCCTGTCTGGCAGATTATTGGTCCACTATATCTAAAACCCTTTCTGAAGCATTTGATATAAAGTTGCAGCCTAGTGCAGAAATTGCTATTTTTGGAGTACCAAACAACAATCCTTCTCTGACCAATTGACAGCTGGATGCCATTGCCTTTGCCTCCCTGTTAGCCCGCAGAAGGATTGTATTGGATTGGAAATCTATCAATCCTCCCTTAGCCTCTCTTTGGCGCAAAGATCTGATGCTGTTCCTAAAATTAGAAAAGTATATCATCCGAGGGTCAACCAACTCATTCTATTCCACCTGGGACCCGATGATATCCTATTTTGAACAGCTCCAAACACTTCCTCCAGATTAGTACTCTTGGCCCCACCCCCACCCCTTGAGATTACTGCTATAGACCTATAAAATCACCTAATCACCTGAAATTGTTAGGCTATTACATTTTTGCTTGTATTGAAGTAACATTGATGTATACTTTTGTTTTGTTTTCTGACATGTAAACTCAATGACTTTTGCTTTCTTTTTAAATGTGTTTGGAGGGGGGCAGAAAGGGGAAATAATGTACAATGTCTTTAAATGTTATCTTTCATTCATTGTGAATAAAAATATATAAAAAAAGAATAAAAAATATGCCACATTAAATTAAATATTTGTTTTGATCAAATAACATGGAAAACAACCACTTTGTGTGCAATATTAATTTACCATACTTACAAATCACTTAATGTAAATGTACATCATTGTATTGTACATATTCAGACCCCTTGACCTTTTCCACATTTTGTTACGTTACAGCATTATTCTAAAATCGATTAAATGTATTTTTTTCCTCATCAATCTACACACAATACCCCATAATAACAAACCAAAAACAGGTTTTTAGATATTTTTGCAAATATCTTCAAAATAAAAAAACGGAAATATCACATTTACATGAGTATTCAGACCCTTTACTCAGTATTTTGTTGAAGTACCTTCGGCAGCGATTACAGCCTTGAGTCTTCTTGCGTATGACGCTACAATCTTTGTATCCAGTTCTGTGCCTCAACACAATCCTGTCTCGGAGCTCTCCGGACAATTCCTTTGACCTCAGAGCTTCGATTTTGCACTGTCAACTGTGGGACCTTATATAGACAGGTGTGTGCCTTTCCAAATCATGGCCAATCAATTGAATTTACCACAGGTGGACTCCAATCAAGTTGTAGAAAGATCTCAAGGATGATCAATGGAAACAGGATGCACCTGAGCTCAATTTCGAGTCTCATAGCAAAGGGTCTGAATACTTATGTAAATAAGGTATTTTTGGTTTTTATTTTTAATTAATTTGCAACAATTTCTACAAACCTGTTTTCGCTTTGTCGTTATGGGGTATTGTGTGTAGATTGCTGAGAAAAATGTTTTATTGAATCAATTTTAGAATAAGGCTGTAACGCAACACAATGTGGAAAAAGTCAAGGGGACTGAATATTTTCTGAAGGCACTGTATGCATGGATGTGTAGGTTAAGAATGTGTTGTTGGCATGTCATGCCTAAGTTTGCTAGTCTTGCCAATAAAAAAATAATTAAAGTAGTTGGCAATATCAAGGGGTTTTGTGATGAATGAGCCATCTGATTCAATGAATGATGGGGCCGAGTTCGCCTTTTTGCTCAACATTTCTTTTAAGGTGCTCCAAAGCTTTTTATTAGCATTCTTTATATCATTTATCTTTATTTCATATCACATTTTCTTATTTTACTTCAGTTTAGTCACATGAGTTCTCAATTTACAGTACGTTTGCCAATCGGTTGTGCAGCCAGACTTATTTGCCATTCATTTTGCCTTATCCCTCTCAACCAGACCAATGTCTCTTTTGGGTAAATCCTTTTGAATTAAATTACTTTTTGACAGCACACCTTTTGATTTGAACGAAACCGTCCATACATATTTGCCCATTGTAAAAGTGCTCAGAAAGTTTTTTTGAACCTGAATGCCAAAACTTTCAAGAGATAAAGGTGCTCAACGTTGACCTATTTTGCAAACCCCGCAATACCATAAGACATCCATGTCTTCATGACTGGAAAAGACAAATGGTTGAGACTGATATCATTTAAAAGCTTACAAATAGGGTTGTCAAACTATCTTCATTAAAAAATTTTCATGTCCTTTTTATTTTTTTCTTAAACGTCAATTATCTAAAAACGGGCAAAATGTGCATATGTTGTAGCTTAAACCCTATTTGACATCATTTGAGGTTTTTGTGTTGTGCGCACCATCAGTTGAGACACAACATGCTTTTGAATACAAGGGTGGGTGTCATGTTTTGGCTGATAAATGTACTAAAATGACATCCACCCTGTATTCAAGAGCATGTTGTGTCTCAACCAATGGCGGGCACAACACAAAAACCTCAGATGATGTAAAGTAGGGTCTAAGCTACAACATATGCGAATATGAAAAAAATCCAAGTTTACTTATTTTTAGATAATTGACGTTAAATGTTTAAAAAATCATAACTTTTTTTTATGACAATTTGTTTGACAACCCTGTTGGTAAGCTTTTAAATGATATCAAACTCAACAGTTTATATTTTCCAGTGATGAAAAATGTGTAAACTTTGAGCACCTTTATCTCCTGAAGTTTTGGGCATTCAGGTCCAAAAAGTCAATTCTGACCACTTCTTACATGTATGGATTATGTTTTTTTTATCAAAAGGGAAGCTATCAAAAAGAGATTGCATTCAAATGGAATTCAAAAGCAGCAAATACAGTACACAATAAGGATTTAGTGATACAATTACATAAATCAAAAGTGGGAGCACAAGAAACACAAAAATACAAAAACACAACTATAATTAAGCAGATAATAAGCAGAACTGGTTTCAAATGCTATTTGAAATCTTTAAAATACTTTTAGTGTTTGCTTTAACCTGCCTGGAGTGACAGATGGGCAGGGTTTATAGTTTTGCAGCTATTCTATTGGCTCCATTTCACCAGGCACGGTCAGTCAATCCCAGCTCAAGTATTTTATTTTATTTATTTATTTATTTTGGTGTTGGCTTTGTTTTATTGACACAGCCTCATAAATATTCATGTTTGTATGATTTTTTCATTTCAGCTGTAAACTCAGCCAACCAGGGGCATGAGGAGAATTCTCAATATTGTTCACTTTTGAACAGAGGCACTCACATTGATAATGAAATAAACAAATCCAAGTCATTCATTTTAAACTGTGTGTATGTCTCTAGTCTTCTACAAGCAAACCCATTTTTGTTTGTTTTTAAACCATGCTTGGAGTGCATCCTGAATGAAGTGATGTGTCCCAGCTACTCAGTGCTATTCAGCAGACACAACGGCCCACAAAACAGAACAGCTCCACTTTTTATTTTGTCCTGTGACAGCTGATTTTAATATACATGTACAGTTCTGGGGAAGGATACCAAAACACCTCCGCAGCATTGAAGCTCAAGTATTTGAAATGATTCCAAATAGTATTTGAACCCAGGTCTGGTAATAAGAGAGGAATGCATGTCCCCATTCATTTGCGAGATACACACTCCCCACTGCCTTATCTTTTCTATTACGAAACGAGGGTTAATAGAAGCTTCCCCTAGAGGAAAAGGTCTATACATCAACGCCCACAGATCGTTCACACAGCATGTGTTCTCCGACAGGCAAAAGGATGCAACACAGCCAGCTTAATAAATGTCCAGAGCTGGCTTAAATCAAAGGCATTATACCAAAGGGAAATGAGAGAAAAATAGAGGATGTTAACAAGTGTAATCTAAGACTTCATCATTTGAACTTCTTTTGCAAGCCAGACATTAAACCCTATGAGTTAGTCTATACGTCTAGGATGAAACAGTTCTATCCTTTAAAAAAAAAAAAATGGGTGTAAAAAAACCCTCCAAAGGTAACCCATAAATTGGCACATCAAACAATAGGGTCTTTCTGACTCATACAAACATACAACTCCTTCGCACGTTCCTGAGTAAACCTAGGCAAGCATACACACACACACACACACTCACTGTCTGCTGCAGGTCGGGGATGAGGATGCGGATGACCAGGGAGTGAGTGTGTATGTCGTCCATGCGTCTGGGGGCCGGCTCGGCGGTGGCTCTTATGGTCTCATAGATAGTCTCCTCACGGGAGCTGTCGGAGGCGGAGTCCTCGGAGTAGTCAGAACAACTCTGGGCCATCTCATCCTCACTGGACGTGGGACTCCTGGGCATAGTCAGTAGGCCGGACGAATTCAGCTATGGAGGAGCAGAAAACGATGAGTAAACAACTTAGAAAAAACTACTTTGAGACGAATCCTAAATTCCACTTGTCAAATGTTCACTTCGTCTCTCTCCCATTGACATCAATGCATGGCTAAGTGAAAATCCGACGTTAGAATTCGCCCCTTGTAGAAGATAAGCTCTAATAATGATCTATGTAGCCATATAGTCATGTTCATGATGTGCTTATAATCAAATGAAATTACCGTGAAATGCTTACTTACAAGCCCTTAACCAACAATGCGTTCAAGAAATAGAGTTAAAATAAATATTTACTTAATAAACTAAACTAAAGTAAAAAATAAAATAAAAAGTAACACAATAAAATAACAATAACGAGGCTATATACAGGGGGTACCGGTACTGAGTCAATGTACAGGTTATAAATGTGCAATGTATGTATGTACTTAATAGAATAGAGATTATACTGTAGACTGGGCTGATTGTACTTTTCTCTCACTTTAAAGTGGTCTAGTACAAATATGATTCAGCCAGTCAAGATTCAGATTCAGGGCAGTTCTCTCAATATTTACATTTTACATTTACATTTTAGTCATTTAGCAGACGCTCTTATCCAGAGCGACTTACAATATTAGGCTACTGGGCAGATTGTACAATTCTCTCAGGTCAAAGTGGCCTACTAACAAAAATTACTTGACATACCTAAACAATGGCTAGTCAACCTTTCAGAAAATGACCATAGTAAGATTATACAATACATTACATTTTATTTTACAGTACAGGCAAGCAACATACAAAGACATCATCAGATGTCTCATTCAACATGGCACTGTATGTTAAAAAAGCAATGACATGTGAACTAAGAAAGTATGTCTCTATCCTGTCAATAAATGCTTTTTGACACTTGCGGGGCACAATTGTTATCTGTGTTCCATAAGGATTGATGTGAGGGCATTAGGCTGTGTTTAGACAGGCAGCCCAATTGCAATCTTTTTTCCACTATTTGGTATTTTGACCAATCACATCAGATCTTTTCACATCAGATCTTTATCAGAGCTGATCTGATTGGTCAAAAGACCAATTATTGGAAAAAAATATCAGAATTGGGCTAGCTATCCAAACACAGGAGTGACACACTCCTCATCAACCCTCTACATTTCTCTTCCGTTTCTCATTTCAGTGAAATAGGAGACAAGTGCTTAGCCCTGATCGAGGAATCTCTTCTCTCTTCACTCTCAAAACCAATAAAACATTGCTGAAACATTGTCTGACGGTTGTATGGATGGAATCAGACAGGTAAACATACTCTTTCCATGGGCAACATCTGTGACATCCATCATTCTGATGACTTCAAATATTTTTATTTGTGTTGATATTGTACAGATGTGGAACGCTATCAAATAAATTGGTACAATATGGCTTTAGGCACCAGAGTTTGATAGCTGGCATTTTGAGATGACCATTTAGTTTTCTGTCTTTGTATTGCACTTCACCAAAGAGGGTTGTGGCTAGAGTAGAGCTATGGACCAGAAGTTGCATGTTCGAGTCGCGCCGTGGACAATTGTAGCATTTTATCTTACCCTACCCCTTTTCCTAACCTTAACCTAATTATCCTAACCTGCTACATTAATTATCCTAACCTGCTACGTTAGTTCTCATTACCTGCTACGTAAAGTCACCTCTGTCCATAGCTGCAGTCCAAAACCCACAAAGAGGGATCTTTCTCCCATTTTCTTTCTCACTCCCCCTCTCTCTTTTGCTTTCTCTCTAGCCACGACACAGATCCCATATGACTTAGATGGGCAGGAAATATGCGGGCAATTAGTGACACATTTTTCTCTACTGCTCAATGGTTTAGCACAAACACTGTCTCGTACACACAGTCACAGGTATCCAGGAAATGAACCAGTCTGGCCTAATACTCCACTCAGTGTAACCACTCCTTTGACCATATGGTTATTATATAATAATAATATACCATTTAGCAGACGCTTTTATCCAAAGCGACTTACAGTCATGTGTGCATACATTTTTACGTATGGGTGGTCCCGGGGATCGAACCCACTACCCTGGCGTTACAAGCGCCATGCTCTACCAGCTGAGCTACAGAGGACCACCATTATATTACAGCTTATCCCATTAACCTTAATAAAACAAATGACACAGTCACTCACTCACTCTCACACACACTCACATACTGATTCATTAGACAGTTAAGACGTCAAACCCATTACAATAATCACCAGAGAAAATAACAATCCATTTATAATTCCTGATCTCCAATGGTAATCAGCACTCATTGTTTAAACATCGGCTAAAAAATAAAACAAATAAACCGTCAAGCCCTTCCTTTAAGTCTTCTCATCTCGTGACGCAGAAAGGAAGATAATTAATCATACAATTAGCATGTGAACGTTAATACTGTGTAGTGGAAACTAGCTTTTGGAGGTGATCTAAAAGATCAGTGTCATTGAGTTCCTCTTGTAGAGTACTTCTTTGGCACTGACGAGAGTTCTAATGTAGTATCGACTGAATTAAATCAGTTTCAAGAGACTGCACTGCGATCAATTTGAGCTTTTCTCGGTCCAATTGACCTGATTCTGGATCAGTAGTCTGTAACTGTTAGCTATCTCATTTTCAGGACATGATTCAATATATTATATAATATAATATAATACTGGGTGGCAGGTAGCCTAGTGGTTAAGAGCGTTTGGCCAGTAACTGAAAGGTTGCTGGTACGAGTCCCTGAGCCAACTAGGTTAAAAACCTGTCAATGTGCCCTTGAGCAAGGCATTTAACCATACTTGCTCCTGTAAATCGCACTTTAACCATGTGTTATTGTGTGTGGAGGTAAAGGAGATGTTTTTACTTCTAACAGACACTTACTGTTGTACAAGTCTCTTTGGCCAGAGCCCAAGCCCAGACAAGCCCAGTCTCCTATGAGCCGGAGGTTCCCGAACTGTGTGTCCCTGTTACAGATGGTGTTACTATAGTGACCAGAGGCTTGTCAATAACACAGCATACATGAACAAGTAAACACAAGTCAATGTAGGGTAATATGACTGTGTTGTTGAATGATGACATGTACAACGATGAATCATTACAAGTAGTATAAGCACCCGATGGCTAGTACATTAGTCTGGTCCCAGATCTATTTGTGCTGTCTTGCAAACTCCTTTATGGTCATCTATTCTATGTGTATAACAATGGCCATTATGAGATTAAGTAAAACAAAACTCAATGTTTCTTTGGGAGGGAAAAAAACCCTCACATATCACCTACACTATAGTGTTTGAAAGCCCAAGGAGAAAGAGCAACGTTTTGCTAACCTTCAAAAATCTTTCCTCTCGGGGGGTTGCTAGAGGCGCAATGTGCGACTGACGTGTATTCCGTTTGCTCTCGCTGTATTCTTTAAATGTATGTGAATTTTACAGTAAAACCATATTTATTTTCAAATATTACTTTGGTGATCCCTTTCTGAAGTACCCAAGACTACTTTATTTCCAAATGTTAGAATGACGACGAAACATACTGTAAGACCAAAAACCTGACCTTGAGAAAAGTCAGCCTACAAGGCCCAGTTTCATCACCGCCCTCTCCTGAGCCTGACAGCCAGGAGACTCGCGCCTTGCCTGGGGATGCAGCTCTACCTGGGAGCGATGAAATTAACGTTCGAGGCCATCAAGTTACTACGCTTGGAGATAGTTGAAATGAAAACAGATATAGTTGCTACGATTGAGGCCGGAAATCAAGAGGTTTCTGAAACATTCAAAGCTGATTGAACTACTCTTAGAAACGAAACAAAGCCTGTTATCGCATCGCTCAAAACAACAACAGAGTTCTAACATTCCAATTGCTGCGCTGGAGACCCCCGCTACCAGTGTCTCCGACCTGACTACCTCTCTGGAGGCCAACGTGAAATGCCTGACTGCGGATCTGAGAAAAGGTGCAGGAGAGCTGTGTAAGCTTAGAGTAAATTGAATCAGCACAAATGCCTCGAGCCTTTGGATAGTAAGTAAGTAACCTACTTGTGGTATAACTGTGTTCAGTTATAACTATAACTATACCCTTTCTGTATTGTTTAAAAGTTGGCGAACCCACTGTCATTTGATATGATTGAATGTTTTGATCATTTAGTTTGCTTGCCTTAAAAGCATTCAGTCACTTTTATTTCCTTTTATTAAGGGTTTATGTAATTCCTTTGTTTACATACTGTCTCATTGACCTAACAAGAGTTTGTTTACATAGTCTCATTGACCTAACAAGAGTTTGTTTACATAGTCTCATTGACCTAACAAGAGTTTGTTTACATAGTCTCATTGACCTAACAAGAGTTTGTTTACATAGTCTCATTGACCTAACAAGAGTTTGTTTACATAGTCTCATTGACCTAACAAGAGTTTGTTTACATAGTCTCATTGACCTAACAAGAGTTTGTTTACATAGTCTCATTGACCTAACAAGAGTTTGTTTACATAGTCTCATTGACCTAACAAGAGTTTGTTTACATAGTCTCATTGACCTAACAAGAGTTTGTTTACATAGTCTCATTGACCTAACAAGAGTTTGTTTACATAGTCTCATTGACCCAAAAATATTTTGGGTTATTTGTTCCATCTCATCCTTTTTCTTGACAGTAAAAATCCAAATCAAATCAAATTATATTGGTTACATGCGCATGTAATACCCTTGCTAAAACTAAGTATAGAGTTTATTTGTTATAATTAATTGGTATTAGATTTAAAAGGTGATCGAATTGCTCCTGATTTGTAATGTCGCTAATGCATTTATTTTGAAGCAAGGTTTCAAAAATGTACAAGTGAATAGGTTGGTTTACTTTTAAGCTTAAGTTTCCCATGTATCTTGTTAAAGTGTTGACCAATGAGGTAGCTTGTTAAGTTGTGGCCAATGGGAGAGTGGACTGGTTGCTGGGAAAGAAAAGAGAGGGAAAGGTTGAAAGAAGAGAGAGGAGAGACGTTAGTGGGGTTGGTGAAGGAAACGACTAAAGGAAACAATAGAGAGAACAAAACCATACCTACAGAGTTTTGAAGGGAAATCCTGATTTTATTTCTATAAGAGAGTGTTATTATTTTGTTAAGAAAGACCTAGTGGAGACTGAAGCTGCCTTCGCTTTGTGGAGACATTCGACATCCTAGAGGTTAGCCTAGCATCGAGAATTGCTTGTGACGATCAACGAGTTCGGGTTTCCACGGGATGTCTGTTGCTGCTACGGAGTACTGGCTGCATTGATAGCTGTGGATCTTGTGAGGACATCTGCACGGAACTGCTATACTTTGCTGAGGCATTATCTACGAGTAATGAGTAACTACAAATGTGGGGTGGACTTTGGGACTTTATGTATGTCGTAATTTTTTTTTTAGCTCCAACGCGTGCCCAGGGTTTAAGCAAGCTTGCAAGTAATTTGGACATGGGTTGTGGAAAAATCATTGGGGTTTATTATTTTTATTTATTTTTATTTTTATGTGGTACATTGAAAATGTGATAATATAGATCTTGAACCTTATGTCTGTTGTATTGGTGGAGTCATTTACTGTTTCAGTTTCATTTAATGCATTGGAAGGCATATCCTTATAATAATAACCAAGTCTATAATAATTTAACTGAAGTTTATACCCTATTTGTCATTCACCCTAGCGAGTTTACAATAGGGATTCTAATTGGAGATGTCCTTCTCACCTAATATCCCATGCTGTTCAGATATTCTAAGTAAGGTAATATCATGAGAGTCAAATTCGAGCCTGGTGAGAAGGTTACACGCAGAATACAACAGGTGTAAACTTTACAGTTAAATGCTTATTTACGAGTCCATTCCCAACAGTGCATAGTTAAAAAGACAAATATTTGCTAAATAAAAAAGGAAATAGTAACACAAAAAACAACAATAAAGAGGCTACATATACAATATACAGTACCGAGTCAATGTGCAGGGGTACGAGGTAGTTGAGGTAATTGAGGTAATACAGTATGTACATGTGGGTAGGGGTAAAAGTGACTAGGCAAACAGAGTAGCAGCAGTGTACAGTATGTAAAGTGTGTCCATTTGTGAGTGTGTATGTGTGTGTGTTTTGTGTGTGTGAGCATATGTAGTGTGTGTGTATGTGTGTGTGTGTGTGTGTGTTGGAGTGTCAGTGTAGTACATATGAGTGTGTGGGTAGAGTCTAGTGAGTGTGCATAGAGCCAGTTCAAGGGAGTCAGTGCAAAACAACTAAGATAAATCAATAAATAATAAAGGGGGTCATTATAAATAGTCCAGGTTGCCATTTTATTAACTGTTCATCAGTCTTATGGCTTGGAGGTAGAAGCTGGTCAGGTGCCTTTTGGTCACAGACTTGGCGCTTCGGTACCACTTGCAGAGAAAACAGTCTATGAATTGGGTGGCTGGAGTCTTTGACCATTTTTTACGGCCTTCCTCTGACCCCTCCTGGTATAGAGGTCCTGGATGGCAGGGAGTTCGGCCCTGATGTACTGGGCCTTACGCACTAACCTCTGCAGCGCCTTGCGTCGAAATCCGAGCATTTGCCATTCCAAGCGGTGATGCAGCCAATCAAGTTGCTCTCAATGGTACAGCTGTAGAACTTTTTGAGGATCTGAGGGCCCATGCCAAATCTTTTCAGCCTCCTGAGGGGGAAGAGACGATGTCGTGCCCTCTTCACGACTGTGTTGGACCATGATAGGTCCTTAGTGATGTGGACACAGAAGAACTTGAAGCTCTCGACCCGCTCTATTACAGCCCCGTTGATGTGAATGGGGGCGTGTTCGGCCCTCCGTTTCCTGTAGTCCACGATAATAATTGTCTTGCCCATATTGAGGGAGAGGTTGTTGTCCTGGCACCACATTGCCAGGTCTCTGACCTACTCCCTATACGCTGTCTCATCGTCGTTTGTGATCAGGCCTACCACCATTGTGTCGTCAGAAAACTTAATGATGGTGTTGGAGTCGTGCTTGGCCACACAGTCGTGGGTGAACAGGGAGTACAGGAGGGGACTGAGCATGCACCCCTGAGGGGCTCCCGTCAGCGTGGCGGATGTGTTTTGCCTACCCTCACCACCTGGGGGCAGCCCATAATGAAGTCCAGGATCCAGTTGCAGAGGGAAGTGTTCAGTCCTAGGGTCCTTAACTTAGTGATGAGCTTGGACGGCACTATGGTGTTGGATGCTGAGCTGTAGTCAATGAACAGCATTCTCACGTAAGTGTTCCTTTTGTCTAGGTGGGAAAGGGCAGTGTGGAGTGCAATAGAGATTGTGTCATCTGTGGATCTGTTGGGGCGGTATGCGAATTGGATTGGGTACCAGGGTTTCTGGGATGATGGTGTTGATGTGAGCCATGACCAGCCTTTCAAAGCATTTCATGGCTACAGACGTGAGTGCTACGGGGCGGTAGTCATTTAGACAGGTTACCTTGGCATTTGTAGGCACAGGAACTATTGTGGTTTGCTAGAAACAAATAATCTGTATATTAAAGACTGGGTCAGGTTTGATCCTGGTAATCCATCTAGCCCTGCGGCCTTGTGAATGTTAACCTGTTTAAAGGTCTTACTCACATCAGCTACGGCGAGTGTGATCATACAGTCATCTGGAGCAGCTGGTGCTCTCATGCATGGTTCAGTGTTGCTTGCCTCGAAGCGAGCATAGAAAGCATTTAGCTCGTCTGGTAGGCTTTCGTCACTGCGCAGCTCTCGGCTGGGTTTCCCTTTGTAATCCGTGTTAGTTTGCAAACCCTGACACATCTGTGGCGCGTCAGAGCCGGTGTAGTAGGATTTGATATTAGTCCTGTATTGGCGTTTAGCCTGTTTGATGGTTCGTCAGAGGGCGTAGCGGGATTTCTTATAAGCATCCGGATTAGTGTCCTGCTCCTTGAAAGCTGTTGCTTGTAATCCATGGCTTCTGGTTTGGATTTGTACGTATGGTCACTGTGGGGACAACGTCGTCAATGCACTTATTAATGAGGCCGGGGACTGATGTGGTAAACTCCTCAATGCCATCGGATGAATCCTGGAACATATTCCAGTCTGTGCTAGCAAAACAGTTCTGTAGTTTAGCATTCGTATTGAGCGTGTCACTAGTACTTCCTGTTTGAGTTTTTGCTTGTAAGCAGGAGGATAGAGTTATGATCCGATTTGCCAAATGGAGGGCGGGGGAGAGCTTTGTATGCATTTCTGTATGTGGAGAAAAGGTGATATAGAGTTTTTATCCCTTTAGTTGTACAGGTGACATTCTGGTAGAAATGAGGTAAAATCGATTGCAGTTTTCCTGCATTAAAATCACCATCCACTAGGAGCTCCGCCTCTGAAGCGCTGCCTTGTCTTGTTTGCTTATGACCCTATACAGCTCGTTGAGTGTGGTCTTAGTAACAGCATCGGTTTGTAGTGGTAAATAGACAGCTACGAAAAATACAGATGAAAACTCTCTTGGTAAATAGTATAGTCTACAGCTTATCATGAGGTTTGCTAATGTTAGAGATCACGCACCAGCTGTTGTTAATAAAGAGACACCACCGCTGATCTTAACGGACTCTGCTGTTCTGTCCTGCCGATGCATAGAAAAACCAGCTGGATTTATATGATCCATTTCCTTAACTCCGAGAAGCATAGTATATTACAGTTCTAAATATGCCAAAGCTACGTTTTTATGTTTGTTCTTTACTTCAATGGTGTACATCTTGAACGTAATTTATACCAAGCAAACTTTCAATGTTGCACAGAAATGGTTTTGGCTGTACTTTGACACAATGTCCAACTAGTTTGATTTTGGTAATTTTACTAGAGAGTGAATTGTTTAGTTTTAATGTTGTCATTCTCTCCTTTTTTTCAGTTTATTTTTCCATACTTGTTCCAAGTTATCTTACATAATTATTCTGAGACAAGTTATCCTGGGGTTTTTGGGTATTCATTGCTTTTTCACTCTGTGCTCTAATGACAGGGATGTATAACGGGGGTGCTCAGGGTGGCCAAAATAATACCACCAAGAACATTTAATGGAATGTCAAAGGGGCTGTGACGATCGTCCTATGATCTCCGTTACATCATCTAAAGACATGCCTTGTATCAATAATCAGACACTGCAAACGGTTAATGCTTTATGAAAAGCACATATACAGTACCAGTTAAAAGTTTGGACACACCTACTCATTCCAGGGTTTTTCTTTATTTTACTATTTTCAAAATTGTAGAATAATAGTGAAGACATCAAAACTATGAAATAACACATATGGAATCATGCAGTAACCAAAAAAAGTGTTAAACAAATGAAATTAGATTTTATTTTGTATATTATTTTATGTAGCCACCCTTTGCCTTGATGACAGCTTTGCACACTCTTGGCATTCTCTCAACCAGTTTCATGAGGTAGTCACCTGCAATGCATTTCAAATAACAGGTGTGCCTTGTTAAAAGTTAATTTGTGGAATTTCTTTCCTTCTTAATGTGTTTGAGCCAATCAGTTGTGCTGTGACAAGGTAGGGGTGGTATACAGAAGATAGCTCTATTTGTTAAAAGACAGAGTCCATATTATGGCAAGGACAGCTCAAATAAGCAAAGAGAAATGACAGTCCATAATTACTTTAAGACATGAAGGTCAGTCAATACGGAAAATGTCAAGAACTTTGAAAGTGCAGTCGCAAAAACCATCAAGCGCTATGATGAAACTGGCTCTCATGAGGACAGCCACAGGAATGGAAGACCCAGAGTTACCTCTGCTGCAGAGGTTAAGATCACTAGAGTTACCAGCCTCAGAAATTGCAGCCCAAATAAATACTTCACAGAGTTCAAGTAACATCATCAACATCAACTGTTCAGAGGAGACTGTGTGAATCAGGCCTTCATGGTCGAATTGCTGCAAAGAAACCACTACTAAAGGACACCAATAAGAAGAAGAGACTTGCTTGGGACAAGAAACACAAGCAATGGACAATAGACAGGTGGAAATATTTCCTTTGGTCTGATGAGTCCAAATTTGAGATTTTTGGTTCCAACCACCGTGTCTTTGTGAGACGCAGAGTAGGTGAATGGATGATCTCTGCATGTGTGGTTCCCACCGTGAAGCATGGAGGAGGAGGTGTGAAGGTGTGGGGGTGCTTTGCTGGTGACACCAAGAAGGAGAGTGATGGAGTGCTGCATCAGATGACCTGGCCTCCACAATCACCTGACCTCAACCCAATTGAGATGGTTTGGGATGAGTTGGACCGCAGAGTGAAGGAAAAGCATCCAACAAGTGCTCAGCATATGTGGGAACTCCTTCAACTCCTTCATTCCAGATGACTACCTCATGAAGCTGGTTGAGAGAATGCAAAGCCGTCATCAAGGCAAAGGATGGCTACTTTGAAGAATCTAAAATATAACACATCTTTTGATTTGTTTAACACTTTTTTGGTTACTACATGATTCCATATATGTTATTTCATAGTTTTGATGTCTACACTTTTATTCTACAATGTAGAAAATAGTAAAAAATAAAGAAAAACCCTTGAATGAGTAGGTGTGTCCAATCTTTGACTGGTACTGTATTTATTAATGGTATATCGTGGGGTTAGCAATGTCCTTTTGGTAAATTATTACCTGGTATTTGATTGTAGAGGGTTATCTGTTAATTTCCTGGTCAGAGAGTTGACGGGCAATGGGAAGCGCTCAAGTGCGCATTATTTATTCAGTGTATGGGGATAGCGGAAGTTTCGTATCCCGGGTGAACGTACATATCCCAGATTGTATATATGCTAAGCATGGTTGCACCGTTATTGATATGTGTGCTCAAGGTTATTAATGTGTGTGTAGCATCTGAAGACGTTTAGATGTTAATTCATGAATGTTAATTGAAAAGGATGTAAAAGGGCTTCTTCCCATTGGTCAGATGCATGATGGGTATTGGTATTTAAACGCTGTCATTTCTATGTTTGAGAGACAGATCGGGACAAGACACAGTAAGATCGGCATGCTGCCGAGTATAGGAATGATTGAAGCCTGGCTTTTTGTTTGAGTTGATTAGGCCTACTTTTTGTTCATTGTATTTTTTATTTTTTTAGTCATTTAGCAGACGCTCTTATCCAGAGCAACTTACAGTTAGTGAGTGCATACATTTTTCATACTGGCCCCCCGTGGGAATCGAACCCACAACCCTGGCGTTGCAAACGCCATGCTCTACCAACTGAGCTACACAGGGCCTGTTTACTTGTTTTGTAAATACTTGTACAGTCCCCGGCTATATTAATTCTTAATTCTTCACCTGCTAATAGAAAGCCTTACTTTGGCAAGAAAAAACACCTTCTGCCTCCTGTTCCAATCCAACCGCATGGTCAAACTCACAAATGGTGTCAGAAGTTCCGGAAAACCCTGTCACAGTGAGTGCAGGCAAATTCTACTAGATTGAGGTTGGCAACGTGACAGAGGAGTTGCAGGAAGCGGCTAATTACTGGTGGTGCTGGCTAAACGCCGAGGACTACCTGATCTGGGCGGATGCTAAGCTTGTGGAGTGCATCATCAAGGACTTCCCACAGCCGTGGCAGCGCTGGGCTGATGCCTACCCAGCCAGTAATCCATTGGCGAGGCTGGGCCAGGTGGAGCGGTTCCTAGTGGAGGTGCTGGAGGTCGACCTACCATTAGAGGGGGCTGTCCCTGAGCCGGAGGCTGTTCCGATGTCCGAGTTGCCCTCTTGGTCTTCTCCTGAGTGGGAGAAGACCAAGTTCCCTTTACCGCTGTCCACTCCTGGAGGAGAGAATGAGCTTTCCCTTTCTACTGGGGAGGTCCCTGATCTACCTGTCCCTGGTCTACCTGTCCATGATCTACTGCTCCCTGCTGAGTCCGAGCTTTCTGCATGTGAGTGATTTGAGAATGTTTTGGTCCAGTGGATGGTCAGTCTTTGTGGCCATGACAGTCTGTGAATGTGAGAGTGGTTGCATTTCTCCACCCCACCCCTCGGCTGATTATAAGAACAGGGATGGGGTTTGTTCTTGTTTGAACTACAGATTGCCCTTTGTACCTTTTTGCCCGGTGTGTATTTAACATGTCTAAAGAATGGTATCTTTA
This sequence comes from Coregonus clupeaformis, assembly GCF_020615455.1. Taxonomy (NCBI): domain Eukaryota; kingdom Metazoa; phylum Chordata; class Actinopteri; order Salmoniformes; family Salmonidae; genus Coregonus; species Coregonus clupeaformis. The sequence continues at coordinate 43,301,358 of NC_059194.1, read as the reverse complement.
TAGTTTTTTAAATTAGTTTTTGAGTATTACTTATATTGTCTATATTGTGTTGTCTAATTGTGTGTGATGTGATTTGTGTGCAAACTGAATAAACAGAGTAAAAAAAAGTTTAAAAAAAAAATCCCTCTCACCATTCTTGCCTCAGGACCACCCCCCCCCCAAATAATAAATATCAGTGAGTTTTGTGATGAATGACCCATCTGATTCAATGAATGATGGAGCTGAGTTTGCCTTTTTGCCCAACATTTTATTTAAGGTGCTCCCAAAGCATTTTACTATCATTCTTTATATCATTTATCTTTGTTTCATAGTATAGTTTCTTCTTCTTTTTATTCAGTTTAGTCACATGAATTCTCAATTTACATTTACGGTTGTGCAGCCAAACTTATTTGCCATTTATTTTGCCTCATCCCTCTCAACCATGCAATTTGTCAATTCCTGATCAATTCAAGGGGATTTAACAGTTCTTCCCATTATTTTCTTAATGGGTGCATGCTTATTAGTAACTGGAATAAGCAATTCCGTAAATGTTTTAAGTGCAGCGTCTGGTTGCTCCTCATTACACACCACAGACCTGCAAATATTATTTAAATCATCAACATAGGAATCACTACAAAATGTATTGTATGACCTCTTATACACTATATTAAGCCCAGACTTTGGAACTTTGGTTTTCCTTTATATGGCTATTACATTTTGATCACTACATCCAATGGATTTAGATACTGCTTTAAAGTAAATTTCTGCAGCATTAGTCAAATGTGATCAATACATGTTGATGATTTCATTCCTGTGCTGTTTGTAACTACCCTGGTAGGTTGAATGATAACCTGAACCAGATTGCAGGCACTGGTTACAGTCTGAAGCTTTTTCTTGAGTGGGCAGCTTGATGAAAGCCAGTCAATATTGAAATCACAGAGAAATTATAACTCTCTGTTGATATCACATACATTATCAAGCACTTCACACATATTATCCAGATACTGACTATCAGCACTTGGTGGTTTGTAGCAGCTTCCCACAAGAATGGGCTTTAGGTGAGGCAGATTAACCTGTAGCCATATTACTTCAACAGTATTTAACACGAGACCTTCTCTAAGCTTTACTGGAATGTGGTTCTGAATATAGACCACAACACCACCTCAATTGGCATTTCTGTATTTTCTGTAGATGTTATAACCATGTATTGCTACCACTGTATCTTCAAAGGTATTATCTAAGTGCGATTCAGAGATAGTAATAGATTACATTCATATTCTGACTATCAAGTCATTGATTTCATGAACCTTGTTTCTTAGGCTACATATGTTAATGTGGGCTATTTTTAGCACTTTTCTGGGATTTTTGTTGTTTTTATTGCTTTATTTGGAAGCGTATCAGAAGTAGGCATGCTCATGTCATTTATGTTTGAGCTGATAGTGCAGCACACAGTGGACTTCCTACTAGGGCACACCACCTCAGTGCTAACATTATAACTCTGGTTCATAGGCACATGATTACTGTATACAATAGCTGTAGGATCCACAGAGGCATTCAGGGCAGAGTCAGAAGTGTAAAACTGCTTTACAAATACATCACAAAGTTATGTTTAGTTTATTATAAATGTTATGTATTCAACTAATATTTTATGTGTTGAATACAGTCGTGGTCAAAAGTTTTGAGAATAACACAAATACTAATTTTCACAAAGTCTGCTGCCTCAGTTTTGATGATGGCAATTTGCATATACTCCAGAAAGTCATGAGTGATCAGATGAATTGCAATTAATTGCAAAGTCCCTCTTTGCTATGAAAATGAACTTAATCCCAAAAAACATTTCCACTGCATTTCAGCCCTGCCACAAAAGGACCAGCTGCCATCATGTCAGTGATTATCTCGTTAACACAGGTGACAGCGTTGACGAGGACAAGGCTGGAGATCACTCTGTCATGCTGATTGAGTTATAATAACAGACTGGAAGCTTTAAAAGGAGGGTGGTGCTTAAAATCATTGTTCTTCCTCTATTAACCATGGTTAAATGCAAGGAAACACGTGCCGTCATCATTGCTTTGAACAAAAAGGGCACCACCAGTGCAGAGCTTGCTCAGGAATGGCATAAGGCAGGTGTGAGTGCATCTGCACGCACAGTGAGGCGAAGACTTTTGGAGGATGGCCAGGTGTCAAGAAGGGCAGCAAAGAAGCCACTTCTCTCCAGGAAAAACATCAGGGACAGACTGATATTCTGCAAAAGGTACAGGGATTGGACTGCTGAGGACTGGGGTAAAGTCATTTTCTCTGATGAATCCCCTTTCCGATTGTTTGGGGCATCCGGAAAACACCTTGTCCAGAGAAGACAAGGTGAGCGCTACCATCAGTCCTGTGTCATGCCAACAGTAAAGCATCCTGAGACCATTCATGTGTCGGGTTGCTTCTCAGCCAAGGGAGTGGGCTCACTCACAATTTTGCCTAAGAACACAGCCATGAATAAAGAATGGTACCAACACATCCTCCGAGAGCAACTTCTCCCAACCATCCAAGAACAGTTGGGTGATGAACAATGCCTTTTCCAGCATGATGGAGCACCTTGCCATAAGGCAAAAGTGATAACTAAGTGGCTTGGGGAACAAAACATCGACATTTTGGGTCCATGGCCAGGAAACTCCCCAGACCTTAATCCCAATGAGAACTTGCGGTGGACAAACAAAAACCCACAAATTCTGACAAAGAATGGGCTGCCATCAGTCAGGATGTGGCCCAGAAGTTAATTGACAGCATGCCAGGGCGGATTGCAGAGGTTTTGAAAAAGAAGGGTCAACACTGCAAATATTGACTCTTTGCATAAACGTAATGTAATTGTCAATAAAAGCCTTTGACACTTATGGAATGCTCGTAATTATTATTCAGTATACCATAGTAACATCTGACAAAAATATCTCATAACACTGAAGCACTGAAGACCAATACGTGTCATTCTCAAAACGTTTGACCACGACTGTACTAGCCTAGCCTAAAAACACCAAAAGAGCACACAGAGGCAAAGTGGCAAGGAAAAACTCTCTAGAGAAGACCATTGACCATTACATAACCATGTAATGGTCAATGGTTTACTCTAGATAGTTTTTCCCTTGCCACAACCAAAGATTAACCACAGAGTGACCAATCAACTACATATGTGTCCTATGTCCCACTAGGCGAGACCTGGGGATGAATCAATCCATTTGCTCCAATTGAGCCATTGCACACAATTGCCACGCATCCAAAGAGCAACCACAAGGTAGAAAAGAGAGGGGAATATGATTTGGACAACAGGGGAGATAGTGTGTGGACTAGATGTTTTTCAAAACCAAGAAAGTGGAAACATCACTTTGTATTCCTCTCATATCCGTTCTGCTGGTAAATGGTCCTTATGCTCAGTGGAGTAGTCTGTTAGAGTGTGTTAACTTGGTTGAACTGGTGAATGGTCCGTAAAGTGCATTTTCACATTTTACAGCCTGCAAAGTGCATTTTCATAATTTTTCTCACTTAGCACAAAGATAATGTAAGCATTCAGTTATTCAAATTGCCACCATGATTTGAAAGATTGTTTGGAAGTGCGTTGTACTGACTAATGATGTGCTCTGAAGGGTGAATGTTGTGGTAAGATTAGCATGAAGACACTTCCTGTCTGAATGCTAATTTGGATAGGTTTTTACTTCCCCTTACTTATTACAAACCCTACATACACCCACACGTGTCTATATGAACAAATTTAATAGGTATAAGTAGGGCTGTGGACGGTCACGAAATTTAATCAGCCGGTGATTGTCAAGCAAATAACTGTAGGCCTCACGGTAATTAACCGTTAATTAACATAAACACATTTAGCATCTCCTGGCTTCCACACAGCCTACAAGCCACTGATGCAGACCTTTTGGAAAATCTACATTTAAAAAAGTCTAATAAATCCATGTAATATAGCCTACACCTTCACAATAAATCCATTATTTATTTTAGACAGGTCTAAAGAAACATGATATGAAGAAAATGTAGTCTATTTCAGAAGAACAGAATAGCATACTCTGAGTTGTCCTTATGTTAGGTCCTGATGTGGCTATGCCAAATGGCTGTGGGCTACACTCGTTCATTTAGCAGACAAGATTTGCTTAGAATTCCATGGCATTATTTTATATTATTTTATAGTATGAAGAATACAATACAATATAAATATTTTCTCCAAACGATTTGAGGGAGTGCGCACATGTGGCTATTCTGTGTTGAGCAGTTAACAAAGAAATAGGTACTCCTGTATGCTTAATTTAGAGTGATTAATGTAACTTTAGTTGTTCTACAAACGGTGGGCTATATGTTTTCATTTTTAATACATTTTAAGGCTGCATGATGCGACTCTAATGATGATTTGTAATAAGTTGCTTGAAAGGCATGAGCTCTGCTTTGTTTTCTGCGCAGGCTGTATACACTTCATTAGTCTCTCATTCACAATTTGACAAGCACTTGATAATGCCTTGAATTTCACTGCGGCATCCCCTTTGTGGCCATAATGTCTGCTAAATGACTAAAATGTAAATGTAAATGTATAATGCACCCTAAAAATATATATGCCTTTGTTGTGCCCTTCTCCCTGAGTGCTGCGCTCTCTCCATCACGTGATCGGGTCTTTCTCACAGGCTACAAGTGAACACGGTTACGAAAACCCTACCTGTCCCAGACCTGCTGTTTTCAACTCTTAATGATCGGCTATGAAAAGCCAACTGAGAGACCTGAGCCCTAGGACCATACGTCGGGACTACCGGCCGTGGTGACTCCTTGCTGTCCCCAGTCCGCCTGGCCTTGCTGCTATTCCAGTTTCAACTGTTCTGCCTGCGGTTATGGAACCCCTACCTGTCCCAGACCTGCTGTTTTCAACTCTTAATGATCGGCTATGAAAAGCCAACTGAGATTTATTCCTGATTATTATTTGACCATGCTTGTCACTTATGAACATTTTTGAACATCTTGGCATGGTTCTGTTATAATCTCCACCCGGCACAGCCAGAAGAGGACTGGCCACCCCTCATAGCCTGGTTCCTCTCTAGGTTTCTTCCTAGGTTTTGGCCTTTCTAGGGAGTTTTTCCTAGCCACCGTGCTTCTACACCTGCATTACTAGCTGTTTGGGGTTTTAGGCTGGGTTTCTGTACAGCACTTCGAGATATTAGCTGATGTAAGAAGGGCTATATAAAAAAAAAAAAATTGATTGAACACAGACACATGGGGACGCAACTGCGGGTGTCTCCAATTCCGAGGTGCAAATTGAAGATATTGGAAGAACTGTCCACATTTACTTTTCGTCAGCCAAGACGATGAGTAGGCCTAACGAACAGCAAAAGCACTAGCCTATGTTAATCTACTACCCCCCATAGTACAAAAGTCAACCTATTCTATTCTGTGTGATAAATAAATATTCCAAACATAGTCTGGGACAGTTGTGGGATGCAACAGATCCCAAATTAATACAACCACTAGCATAAAAAAAAATGTTGCTGACACAACAGATCAGAACATTTAGCTTAACATTTTCATAAACTATAAGGCTATTTCTTCACATTATAACCGCAGCAATGCACACATGGCAGTAGGCTATAAGCGGGAATGTTCCATTAGCGGGAAAACACCATTATCAAAAGAGACCGCAAATGCAATTATGCATGTAATGCTTTTATTATAAAGGCTCATTTTTATGGTGAAAATGATCTTCTCCAAACTTGAAACTCGCGCTCTGCTTATGTATGCCAGTTAGACTCTAAACCCCTTGTAAAGCGGATGAATGTGCTTCATTTTAATACGTTTTTTGGCCACTTTAGTTGTGGCATGGGTCCTCAGATCCTCAAAAAGTCCTACAGCTGCACCATCAAGAACATCCTGACTGGTTGCATCAACGCCTGGTATGGCAACTGCTTGGCCTCCGACCGCAAGGCACTACAGAGGGTAGTGCGTATGGCCCAGTACATCACTGGGGCAAAGCTTCCTGCCATCCACAACCTCTATACCAGGCGGTGTCAGAGGAAGGCCCTAAAAATTGTCAAAGACTCCAGCCACCCTAGTCATAGACGCACGGCAAGCGGTACCGAAGCGCCAAGTCTAGGTCCAAAAGGCTTCTTAACAGCTTCTACCCCCAAGCCATAAGACTCCTGAACAGCTAATCAAATGGCTACCCAGACTATTTGCATTGATCCCCCATTCTGTTTTCTCATGCAATTGCATAGCCTATAGAAATGTTGCGCAACATGAGCTCATGGGCTCTCAGTATTCGATTTTCAATTACATTTGCATTGATGTCAGAGTGATTAGAGGGACAATAGAGTGCTGAGTTCCAGGCAGTTAGCCAGTTTGGTAGGCTACTAATGACCATGAGCAGCATCAGAGCTTGGAGAAGCCTAGTTACCGTGGAAATGTACTGCCTTCATTACTTGTGACCGATGGCGTATTGCAAGCAATACGATAAGCAATACGATAAGCACATTGCTCTGTTGGTGGTCATCTGTTGTTTGACCTTCATTGTTTAGATCTATTATTTGAAGAGACTATATGTTTGTTACTCTACACTAGTTTTAAAAGCTCATCATGTTGACCTCACATTGACTCCCAAGCCCAACTACCTTGCTAAAGATACTACAACCTAACTGTGGTCCTTGCCAGCATGCCAGGAGCAGCCAGAGGCTTTGTGAAAGAGGATCTAATGATGAGAGATTCTTGTAACCTCTCTCTTGGTAACCGGCAGTCTGACTCACAACCGTCTCATTTCCAAAGCACTTTAGACTGTTAGGAGTGTGTTTTTTCCCACTCTGCCTTCCGTATAGCTTCTCATGCATATTCAGCAAGCACTGGATCTAGGCTCCAGATATTGGTGATAGGCAGAACTGGGTTGTATGTCCATTATTGAAACATTGCATGAAAATATGGCATTTCTTCATAGATATAGAAGGTCCCAGTGAGTAATGTATTTGTGTGTTCATGGCTTTTACATGCCCTGTACAGATGTGAAGTCTCGTAGTGTAAGGGAAGGGGTGTATTTGGTTGAAGACAAATACAGTACATGTATTGACACTTGATTGAGAATTCAACAAACATGAATTAACCTAAATGAGAGATAAAATAAGGTAATACTTTATTTGGATAGTCCCAAGTAGATGGTTTGTAGATGTTCAGTAGATGTTAAATAACTGTCAACAACATTAAAATGTATTATCCACTAACCCCAGCCCTAACCCTTATCCTAACCCTAAACTTAACCCTTACCCTAACCCTAGCCCTAAACCTTACCTTAGCCCTTACCCTAACCCCTATTCTAAACCTAACTGTAACCTTAGCAAGCATTTGCTTATCAATAGCTAGTTTGTTGATAGTATGACCATCTGTAGATCATCTATATGGAACTATCCAAATAAAGTGTGACCTTAAATAATGTTTCAAACCCTATATTTAAGCCACAATGCGTAAGATTCCCAGCCGTTCATTGGTAACTTAAACTAATTTACCCCTTCATTTTCAAAGAATAACTTTTAAACACCTGATTTATTAGCAGCATCTGACACTCCTGAGGGGTATATCACAAACCAGGATCAATGAGTTAGCTAATATCGCTAAAAACTCTCAAACCTCTTTATTTCCTTTTTTTTATTTAATTTTTTATGTTGTTTTTGTTTGTTTCATTGGGTTTTTGTTTTTTCCCTGTTTTGTTTAGTTGCTCAGGGGTATGAAATCTTTCATATTTTATTCAGGATTATTGACAAGTTTATTGTTCCAAACATGGAACTGTAATGCCTCTAAGAATAGTCTGGTGTGTGTGTGTGTCAGTGGAGGCACCTCAGGGGAGGACCATCCTACTCAGTGAAATTCAGATAACATTTAAATAATGAAACATAAAAAGTTATTATTTATAGATAAAACTATACTAAATATATTCACGTCACCAAATACCTGATTAAAACGCAATGAAGGTCTACAGTAGTCTGAACAGCACCCTCTAGGGTAGCACCATGGTATAGCCGGAGGACAGCTATTTTACATCATACTCTGGCTGCGATTTTTTTTACATTTTAGCAGACGCTCTTATCCAGAGCGACTTACAGGAGCAATTAGGGTTAAGTGCCTTGCTCAAGGGCACAGACAGATTTTTCACCTAGTCAGCTCAGGGATTAGAACCAGCGACCTTTCAGTTACTGGCACAATGCTCTTAACCACTAAGCTACCTGCCGCCAATACAATACAATACTAAGGAGGCTTGTGGTTCTCACTCCCTTCCATAGACTTACACAGTAATTATGATGGCTTGGGGAGGACGTCCTCATACCAAAGTAAAAATATCAGATCTGTTACAGTAGGAACTAACATCTTGTCGATCCAATCAAAGGAGCAGAAAATGAACCTACTACTACGCATGTGTGATTTAGAAGCGTGGTAAAGTAAAATGTGCAAAACACACTTTTTGCCTATGGCTGCTCGCTGCGCTTTGCTACCACTGAAAAAAATAAGGAAGATTTCCCATTATTTCGTTTTCGTAAAAGACCCAAAGAACGGAGGCAGTGGGAGAACCTATTCAATAATGCCAAGAGTGTCCAAAGCTGTCATCAAGGCAAAGGGTGGCTATTTGAAGAATCTCAAATATAAAATATATTTTGATTTAACACTTTTTTGGTTACTACATGATTCCATATGTGTAGGGTTCCCAGCAATAACACACCTGATTCAACTTATCAAACCTAATGAGTTGATAATCAAGTGTGCTATTGCTGGGCAGGAACAGAAGTCTGCTCACCCAGTAGATCAGGGATCAGTGGAGCAAGGTTGGCCACTGTTTTTTTGTTGTTGTTCACCTGAAATTATGCTTTAGTAATAATAGCCTGTTATTATCCATTGTTGTTTAGACTAATCTTTACATATGAGTTAGCTTATTTGTACATTTTAAAGTGATGAAGTGTTGATTCTTTGAAGTGTTTAAATGTGTTTTCATTGTTAAACTATTTTCCAAAATGAACTAGTGTCAATGTTGATTAATCACAGATCACAATCCTGCAATAAAGAGGGGAAAGGGTGATAACATTATCACTTATGTGTTGGATGCTTAGTCTAACTGCACATCTTTGTGGTGTTTGTCTTCACAGTACAATCCTGTCCTGCCCTGAGTGGAAGAGTTTAGCTCTTCTCCAACACCATCCATCCATGATGAACCTGTCCTGCACACTGCTACTACATTTACATTTTAGTCATTTAGCAGACGCTCTTATCCAGAGCGACTTACAGTTAGTGAATACATATATTTTTTTTATACTGGCCCCCCGTGGGAATTGAACCCACAACCCTGGTGTTGCAAACACCATGCTCTATCAACTGAGCTACATCCCTGCCGGCCATTCCCTCCCCTACCCTGGGCCAATTGTGCGCTGCCCATGAGTCTCCCGGTCGCGGCCGGCTGCGACAGAGCCTGGAATCGAACCAGGATCTCTAGTGGCACAGTTAGCACTGCAGTGCCTTAGACCACTGCGCCACTACCTAGACGAACTGGCCTTGTCCCATTCCCCATAATATTTTACTATTAATGCCTTAAATAAATGTTTTAGGTAAAAATCATTTGTCTTAGACAATTTTTCAAACGAGATTTGCCGTCTTTGCCGTCCATGCCTGTACGGTGAGTCTCCCATCCTCCTAAATGCTTCAAGTCACCAGCCTCCACTGATGTGTGTATGTGTGTGAACATGTTTTCCTACCTTATCAGGACCACAATGTGTGTGTGTGTGTGTGTGCATGCTTACGACTGTCAGTCAAAACTCAGGGAATGTCCAATGCAACATGTGTCACACCATGCCCTGTACACATTGTACAAAACATTAGGAACACTTGCTCTTTCCATGACATAGACTGACCAGGTGAATCCAGGTGAAAGCTATGATCCCTTCTTGATGTCACCTGTCAAATCCACTTCAAATTAGTGTAGATGAAGGGGAGGAGACAGGTTAAAGAAGGATCTTTAAGCCTTGAGACAATTGAGACATGTATTGTGTATGTGTGCCATTAAGAGAGTGAAGACAAATTATTTGAGTGCCGTTGAACAGGACATGGTAGTAGGTGCAAGACACACCAATTTGAATTCAAGAACTGCAATGCTGCTGGGTTTTTCACATTCAACAGTTTCCCCTGTATATCAATAATGGTCCACTACCCAAAGGACATCCAGCCAACTTGACACAAGTTGGGAAGCATTGGAGTCAACATGGGCCAGCATCCCTGTGAAACGCTTTCGACACCTTGTAGAGTGCATGTCCCAACGAATTGAGGCTGTTCTGAGGGCAAAAGGTGTTCCTAATGTTTTGTACACTCAGTATATGTTTCCAAGACTACTAAGGAGTCTCTCTCTCTCTCTCTCTCTCTCTCTCTCTCTCTCTCTCTCTCTCTCTCTCTCTCTCTCTCTCTCTCTCTCTCTCTCTCTCTCTCTCTCTCTCTCTCTCTCTCTCTCTCTCTCTCTCTCTCTCTCTCTGAGTGTGTACAGAAGGAGGAGAAGCAGGGGCCTCTTATGTACATCTGCCGTCTATCCTCTCCGCTGTGAAGGCAATAATTAATTTTTGATTACTGTCATCCACTGTGGGAGCTTCTTCAAACACAGCCTCTGCAATGGACGAAAACAGTGTGTTGTTTGTGTGTGTTCGCGTCTTGCAAAGCCAGCACTGCTATCTGTAAAGGAAGTCAGCAACCCATCTCCCATTTTGACTTCTATATATGAAATCACCAACGTATTCATGCATTTGATTCAAGACTCTAAAAGGTAAATTCCTATCACCCTGAAATTAACGCACACACGAAATTAACACGCGCACGCACGCAGGCACACACACACACAGCGGTGTGATGCTGACTCTTACCCAGCCTTGTCTCCTGTCTGAAACATCATCTAGCAGGGACATCATGCCCTTCACCATCCCCCCTGCCTGGCACAATCAGTGTGCATAGAGAGCCAGGGATGAGCAGTGTGGGCGCCCTACCACAACAAGGACAGGGGCGAGGAGGGGGGTTAAGGGATGGAGTGGATGGGATGAGGGGAAAGAAGGAGGGAATGATGAGGCAGAAGGGGGTCTGTGCACTTGAGTAATAAGTAATAAGGACGCAGCATGATCTGGAGTTTTCTGAACTTTTTAACTAGGATGAAAGTAAAGAAATCAGTGGTGTAAAGTACTTAAGTAAAAATACTTTAAAGTACTACTTAAGTAGTTTTGGGGGGTATCTGTACTATTTATATTTTTGTCTACTTTTACTTCACTACATTCCTAAAGAAAATAATGTAGTTTTTAATTCATACATTTTCCCTGACACCCAAAAGTACTCATTACATTTTGAATGCTTGGCAGGACAGGAAAATGGTCCAATTCACACACTTGTCAAGAGAACATCCCCGGTGTTCCCTACTGCATCTGATCTGGCGGACGCACTAAACACAAATGCTTTGCTTGTAAATTATGTCTGCGTGTTGGACTGTGTCCCTGGCAATCACTAAATAAAAAACACAAGAAAATGGTGCCGTCTGGTTTCCTTAATATAAGGAATTTGAAATGATTCATACTTTTACTTTTGATACTTAAGTATATTTGAGCAATTACATTTACTTTTGATACTTAAGTATATTTAAATCAAAATACTTTTAGACTTTTACTCAAGTAGTATTTTACTGGGTGACTCACTTTTACTTATTTTCTATTAAGGTATCTTTACTTTTACTCAAGTATGACAATTGGGTACTTTTCCCACCACTTAAAGAAATACAACCCTCCTTCTCTGCAACAGCTGAACATCCTAGCCCCTCCTGCAACTTCCCTCACATTCTTGCCCTAGCATTTTATCAACTGGCTACTTTTTGCTTTTGTTTGACAGACCACCACCTCTGTCCATAAAACTCTTGGAATGTAGTGTGTGTGTGTGCACATGCGTGTGTGCTTGTGTGTGTCTGTCTGTCAGTGTGTGTTCACCCCACAACACCACTTCTTGCATCCCTAACTTTATAGGGAAACCCTGAACTACAATGTGGGAGTCAAGTAAAATCCTCCCAAGGAGTAGGAGGAGGACACATTCATGGTGGACATGGCTTGTAAAGTTACCACCAAGCCAGAACACAAAATCCCATGTTGAAGCTTCATTCTGCGAGAAGTGCACTGAAATCGGGTCTGAAAGATACTCAGACATGAAGCTGGGTTCTTGCCTTTCTCTGAGGTGAAGAGGGAAAAACAGCACTCAATGCACTAAATAATCATATCATTTCTGCTACATTATAAATGGGACCAGTAATATTAAATGGAGAAAGATAATCTACATTTCAACAACTGCTATGCCTCCTCAACGGTTATTGAGATTCAGCCGGCACACTCCAGTCTTTGTCCTTAAGGAAGACTAGTATAAACAGAGAGGTACATTAATTAAGATATGATGAATCATCTCACATCTCACTAATCACTGCATTAGGGATTATGTTGTGTTACGTGTTGTTGGATAAGATGCTGAGGTATGTCGTGTGTGTGTGTGTGTGTGTGTGTGTGCACGAGCGTGCGTGTGTGCGTGTCCAGTCACTGTTACTGACTGGACACAAATGGATGTTAGAGAATGGGAAACATTGTTTAATTTTTACGTCAGATCGTAACCAGCTTCAAAACAAAGGCTTGGAGAGGGAGTGGCATTGCCAAGGGTAGGTCGGAGGGCTGGGCAAAAGCACGCTGTAAGAGTCGGGACTGGGTAAGAGTCACAATCACACTCTACAAATTGCCATATTTTTTATACAATCAGGGCCAAGCCTTCAATACATGTAAAAAAATTAATATATATATATATATATAGTTGAAGTCGGAAGTTTACATACACCTTAGCCAAATACATTTAAACTCAGTTTTTCACAATTCCTGACATTTAATCCTAGTAAAAATTCCCTGTTTTAGGTCAGTTAGGATCACCACTTTATTTTAAGAATGTGAAATGTCAGAATAATAGTAGAGAGAATAATTTATTTCAGCTTTTATTTCTTTCATCACATTCCCAGTGATTCAGAAGTTTACATACACTCAATTTCTAATTGGTAGCATTGCCTTCCACAAGCTTCCCACAATAAGTTGGGTGAATTTTGGCCCATTTCTCCTGACAGAGCTGGTGTAACTGAGTCAGGTTAGTAGGCCTCCATGTAGGATTGAGGTCAGGGCTTTGTGATGGCCACTCCAATACCTTGACCTTGTTGTCCTTAAGCCATTTTGCCACAACTTTGGAAGTATGCTTGGGGTCATTGTTCATTTGGAAGACCCATTTGCGACCAAGCATTAACTTCCTGACTGATGTCTTGAGATGTTGCTTCAATATATCCACATCATTTTCCTTCCTCATGATGCCATCTATTTTGTGAAGTGCACCAGTCTCTCCTGCAACAAAGCACCTCCACAGCATGATGCTGCCATCCCCGTGCTTCACGGTGGGGATGGTGTTCTTCGGCTTGCAAGTCCCCCTTTTTCCTCCACACATAACGATGGTCATTATGGCCAAACAGTTCTATTTTTGTTTAATCAAATACAATTTTATTTGCCACATCTGCAATTCAACAGGTGTAGACATTACAGTGAAATGCTTACTTACAAGCCCTTAACCAACAATGCAAAGTAAAACAAACAAAAAAGTTTTAAGCAAAAAAAATAAAAGCAAATAACTAAAGAGCAGCAGTAAAATAAAATAACAGTAAGGAGGCTATATACAGGGGGGTACCGGTGCAGAGTCAATGTGTGGGGGGCACCGGCTAGTCGAGGTAATATGTACATGTGTGTAGTTAAAGTGACTATGCATAAATAATAAACATAGTAGCAGCAGAGTAAAAAAGGGGGACGGGGTGCGGGTGGGAGGGCAGTGCAAATTGACCGGGTAGCCATGATTAGCTGTTCAGGAGTCTTATGGCTTGGGGGTAGAAGCTGTTGAGAAGCATTTTGGACCTAGACTTGGCGCTCCGGTACCGCTTGCCGTGCGTTAGCAGAGAGAACAGTCTATGACTAGGGTGGCTGGAGTCTTTGACAATTTTGAGGGCTTTCCTCTGACAGAGGACATTTCTCTAAAAAGTAGGATCTTTGTCCCCATGTGCAGTTGCAAACCGTAGTCTGGCTTTTTTTATGGCGGTTTTGGAGCAGTGGCTTCGTCCTTGCTGAGCGGCCTTTCAGGTTATGTCGATATAGGACTCGTTTTACTGTGGATATACAGTGGGGGAAAAAAGTATTTAGTCAGCCACCAATTGTGCAAGTTCTCCCACTTAAAAAGATGAGAGAGGCCTGTAATTTTCATCATAGGTACACGTCAACTATGACAGACAAATTGAGACATTGTAGGATTTTTAATTTATTTATTTGCAAATTATGGTGGAAAATAATTATTTGGTCACCTACAAACAAGCAAGATTTCTAGCTCTCACAGACCTGTAACTTCTTCTTTAAGAGGCTCCTCTGTCCTCCACTCGTTACCTGTATTAATGGCACCTGTTTGAACTTGTTATCAGTATAAAAGACACCTGTCCACAACCTCAAACAGTCACACTCCAAACTCCACTATGGCCAAGACCAAAGAGCTGTCAAAGGACACCAGAAACAAAATTGTAGACCTGCACCAGGCTGGGAAGACTGAATCTGCAATAGGTAAGCAGCTTGGTTTGAAGAAATCAACTGTGGGAGCAATTATTAGGAAATGGAAGACATACAAGACCACTGATAATCTCCCTCGATCTGGGGCTCCACGCAAGATCTCACCCCGTGGGGTCAAAATGATCACAAGAACGGTGAGCAAAAATCCCAGAACCACACGGGGGGACCTAGTGAATGACCTGCAGAGAGCTGGGACCAAAGTAACAAAGCCTACCATCAGTAACACACTACGCCGCCAGGGACTCAAATCCTGCAGTGCCAGATGTGTCCCCCTGCTTAAGCCAGTACATGTCCAGGCCCGTCTGAAGTTTGCTAGAGTGCATTGGGAGAATGTCATATGGTCAGATGAAACCAAAATATAACTTTTTGGTAAAAACTCAACTCGTCGTGTTTGGAGGACAAAGAATGCTGAGTTGCATCCAAAGAACACCATACCTACTGTGAAGCATGGGGGTGGAAACATCATGCTTTGGGGCTGCAAAGGGACCAGGACGACTGATCCGTGTAAAGGAAAGAATGAATGGGGCCATGTATCGTGAGATTGGCCTCCCGAGTGGCGCAGTGGTCTAAGGCACTGCATCGCAGTACTAGCTGTGCCACTAGAGATCCTGGTTCGAATCCAGGCTCTGTCGTAGCCGGCCGCGACCGGGAGACCCATGGGGCGGCGCACAATTGGCCCAGCGTCATCCAGGGTAGGGGAGGGAATGGCCGGCAGGGATGTAGCTCAGTTGGTAGAGCATGGCGTTTGCAACGCCAGGGTTGTGGGTTCGATTCCCACAGGGGGCCAGTATGGAAAAAAATTATTTAAAAAAATGTATGCACTCAATAACTGTAAGTCGCTCTGGATAAGAGCGTCTGCTAAATGACTAAAATGTAAATGTAAATTTTGAGTGAAAACCTCCTTCCATCAGCAAGGGCATTGAAGATGAAACGTGGCTGGGTCTTTCAGCATGACAATGATCCCAAACACACTGCCCGGGCAACGAAGGAGTGGCTTCGTAAGAAGCATTTCAAGGTCCTGAAGTGGCCTAGCCAGTCTCCAGATCTCAACCCCATAGAAAATCTTTGGAGGGAGTTGAAAGTCTGTGTTGCCCAGCGACAGCCCCAAAACATCACTGCTCTAGAGGAGATCTGCATGGAGGAATGGGCCAAAATACCAGCAACAGTGTGTGAAAACCTTGTGAAGACTTACAGAAAACGTTTGACCTGTGTCATTGCCAACAAAGGGTATATAACAAAGTATTGAGAAACTTTTGTTATTGACCAAATACTTATTTTCCACCATAATTTGCAAATAAATTCATTAAAAATCCTACAATGTGATTTTCTGGATTTCTTTTCCTCATTTTGTCTGTCATAGTTGACGTGTACCTATGATGAAAATTACAGGCCTCTCTCATCTTTTTAAGTGGGAGAACTTGCACAATTGGTGGCTGACTAAATACTTTTTTCCCCCACTGTATATAATTTTGTACCTGTTTCCTCCAGCACCTTCACAAGGTCCTTTGCTGTAGTTCTGGGATTGAGTTGCACTTTTCGCACCAAAGTACGTTCATCTCTAGGAGACAGAACGCGTCTCCTTCCTGAGCGGTATGACGGCTGCGTGGTCCCATGGTGTTTATACTTGCGTACTATTGTTTGTACTGATGAACGTGGTACCTTCAGGCGTTTGGAAATTGCTCCCAAGGATGAACCAGACTTGTGAAGGTCTACAAAAAAGATTCTGAGGTCTTGGCTGATTTCTTTTGATTTTCCCATGATGTCAAGCAAAGAGGCACTGAGTTTGAAGGTAGGCCTTGAAATACATCCACAGGTACACCTCCAATTGACTCAAATGATGTCAATTAGCCTATCAGAAGCTTCTAAAGCCATGACATCATTTTCTGGAATTTTCCAAGCTGTTTAAAGGCAGCTTAGTGTATGTAAACTTCTGACCCACTGGAATTGTGATACAGTGAATTATAAGTGAAATAATCTGTCTGTAAACAATTGTTGGAAAAATTACTTGTCATGCACAAAGTAGATGTCCTAACCGACTTGCCAAAACTATAGTTTGTTAACAAGACATTGGTGGAGTGGTTGAAAAACTAGTTTTAATGACTCCAACCTAACTGTATGTAAACTTCCGACTTCAACTGTATCTATAATGTTTCCTGATCTTTTTTTATATCTCTCAGATATAGGAGAGACACTTCAGAACAAACTTCCTTTTGATCTTTTCTGGGGACTATATGTTGTTCCATGTAGTGAATCTGTTATTCAATGTGTTTGTATGGGTTAATAGCAGTAAGGCCAAAAATAATTTCAGCAAATAATTGTTTTATATATTTTTTGGAATACTTTAAGGGGTCTTAAAATTCAAAATCAAATAGCTAAATGAACCTTGGTATGACCTTCTTAAAACAATCCCACATAGCTTAGTAGAACCCCCCCCTGCTTAGGCAGGGCTTAGACTCTGATGTGTTGTTTAATTAAATCCATGAATATTAAACCTCTTAAAGTAATGTCCAGTCATTAACTAAAATTGATAATAATGGTTGTAATGTACATACTGGAGATGTCATTTTATGTAGAAAAAAGGGGAAAACTTGCAACACAGTCATGCTTGATGTTGTACAAAGTAACACTGTGTTTAACATTTTAGTCATTTAGCAGACGCTCTTATCCAGAGCGACTTACAGTTAGTGAGTGCATACATTTTCATACTGGCCCCCCGTGGGAAACGAACCCACAACCCTGGCGTTGCAAGCGCCATGCTCTACCATCTGAGCTACAGGGGACTTTAAACCATCATAACAGTTACAAACATAACAAAGTGTACTCCAGAAACTACAAAAAGCGCTTTCTCATTGTGTATACAGTTTAGAGCATCAAGTGACTCTATGAATGTTATTTTTTAAGTAGATGCTAAGAATGGCATGCCTTTGTAAAAAAAAAAAGACGTTTGAATCTAGTAAACTTTGTCATTCTCAGACTTTAAATTTACATCCCTCTCCTCAGTCTTCTGTTGCTAGGTTATGGGAAGACTGCAGGGGTCATAGATCAAGTCTGTGTGACCTTTACAGAGAAAATGAAAGGAAACACGCCTGCAAATATAATAATGCACACACTTGCACGCACACACATAAGCACACCAGTGGAGGCTCCTCAGAGCAGGAAGGGGAGGACTCTCCTCCTCAGTGAAAAATAAAAATGGTGAAACATAAAAAAGTGATCCTTTTTAGATATTAGCTGTTCTCTGGTGCTACCCTACAGAGTGCTGTTGAGGCTACTGTAAACCTTCATTGCAAAACAGTTTGTTGGCATCAATTATTTAGTGAATATATTTAGTGTAGTTTTTCTGTCCTCCTCTGGGTACATTGACTTCAATACAAAACCTAGGAGGCTCGTGGTTCTCACCCCCTTCCATAGACTTACACAGTAATTATTACAACTTCTGGAGGATGTCCTCCAACCTATCAGAGCTCTTGCAGCATGAACTGACACGTTGTCCACCCAATCAAAGGATCAGAGAATGAATCTAGTACTGAAAGCATAAGATGCAGCTAGCTAGCACTGCAGTGCAGTGCATAAAATGTACGCTTCCTCATAAAACTTTAGACATCTGTGGCATTGTGTTGTGTGACAAAACTGCACATTTTAGAGTGGCCTTTTATTGTCCCCAGCACAAGGTGCACCTGTGTAATGATCATGCTGTTTAATCAGCTTCTTGATATGCCACACCTGTCAGGTGGATGGATTATTTTGGCAAAGGAAAAATGCTCACTAACAGGGATGTAAACAAATTTGTGCACAACATTTGAGAGAAATAAGCTTTTTGTGCATATGGAACATTTCTGGGATCTTTTATTTCAGCTCATGAAGCATGGGACCAACACCTTACATGTTTATATTTTTGTTCAGTATAATTTATTGCCACCGTGGCTGCCGGTGTAACTGCTAAACTGCTTGCTATCTGTACATTGTCCTGCATGATTGTAGTGGGTTTACTAACGTGTTAGTTCTAGTAGCTACAGTATGTTGTTGACTTAACATTAGCTGATATGGTGACAACGATGTAGGCTGCAGGTAGCGGTTAGCAGTTATGATAGGTAGGTTTGCTTTGGAAAGGTTTTTTCACCTGGTCACAGACAGCTGATGTGTTGTGCACTGAAGTCCACAAGCAAAGGCAAAAGGTGAGAGGAGGAGAGCATGTAGATGCGAGAAGGAATTATACAACAATCTGGCTGCTATAAAAGTGAACTGTGTTTGCGTGTGATCAGCGGTGTATTCATTCCGCCGATTCTGTTGAAAAGTGTTTCTTAAAAGGAAGCAAATGAAACGAAACGGGGATTAACATACCTGAATTTGTCCAATAGAAACTATTGTTTGCAACTGTTGGACTAATGATTACACCCTAGATCAGCTAGATGCAGGCAAGATTGTGCATGGCGGTATTGAATGTGTCAATGTCTGTCACCTTGATTATTACATTTTCTCTTGACCTGTGCACCTACGTTGTAAACTTTAATTCATAGGCAAGGTTGCAGCAACGTCGTGATAGGTATAGGGATAATTTGAGTCTCGTGTAGTAAGTAGCCTAAACCTATCGATAATACATTGAGCTGGGTGAATGGAATATGAATGACAGTCATCCTTTATGCTGTAATAGAAATAAGGTCATGCCCATAAATAATCGTCCTCCCTCATCTTAAACGGCACCGACCGCCACTGATGCACATGAACAGACAAGTTTCTCTAGTGTGCCATAATTTCCGTTTTGATTATCAATCACCTAACCATTTGTTTATACCCTCTAAATATTGATCCTCCTCTTCCCTATTACATTCCTGTACTTAACGAGAGTCTCTCCCTCTCTCCCTTTTTTTTGTGTCATTTAGCAGACGCTCTTATCCAGAGCAACTTACAGTTAGTGAGTGCATACATTATTTTTTTATTTTTCACACTGACCCCCCGTGGGAATCGAACCCACAACCCTGGCGTTGCAAACACCATGCTCTACCAACTGAGCTACATCCCTGCCGGACATTCCCTCCCCTACCCTGGACCAATTGTGCGCCGCCGCATGGACCTCCCGGTCGCGGCCGGCTACGACAGAGCCTGGATTCGAACCAGGATCTCTAGTGGCACAGCTAGCACTGCGATGCAGTGCCTTAGACCACTGCACCACTCGGGAGATACCTCTGGGCTGATAATACACTCCAATTAGAGGAGGTAGCTCTAATCCATAGATAGAAAGCGAGAGAGAGCGAGAGAGCGAGAGAGCGTTTAGGCATTCAGAAACAGAGAGAGAGAGACAAACCATTGTTCAAACCTCCTGTATTCTCTCCCCTTGCTATTTTATCAATGTAGCCCTCTCTATCCATTAACACCTTCATAGTAAACAGACCATCCATAAGCCAACTCCTCAGGTTAGCATTTTACCATGGGAATGCTAATGACATGAGTCAAGCTGCCACTGGCTACATACACATTCAAATAGGTTTGACTGCACATAACAAAGTGCCCGAGACCAAAAATTCGAGCTTTAGTTGTATGGCTCAGACAGGTTATCAATTCACCTCTGTCACATACACGTAGACATCAATCATATGACACACAAATGTACACATCAATCGTATGACACCCATATGTACACATCAATCATATGACACAGATGTACATTCAATCTATTATACTATATGATACACAGGTTGTCATCCATATAAGATCCCTCCTTGCCCAAAGACGTCATACAACCATTACACAACATGGAATCTGATTGATATTTGATTGAGTTGTCGACTGAAATAGGCCCTACTACCATCACACCTCTCTTACTACCATCACACCTCTCCTACTACCATCACACCTCTCCTACTACCATCACACCTCTCTTACTACCATCACACCTCTCCACCACTTTGCTACATGGTTGCAAGGAGAGCGGGTTTAGACAAAAGAGCAGAGTCCAAAGATAATCTCAATAAAAGCATGAGTCTTTAACAAGACCTCTGTCAAAGGAGTAGAGAGGTCACGCTGAAGTGTGTCTCCAGACTAAGTAAATGACAGGGAGTAAGCAAGTGTGAACAGAAATAAAGGATTTATTTAATTGTCCAAAGTAACCTTTTTTCGGGTGAGTGTTCTCAGGGTCGTTAGCATGTCCTGGCTGTGTTCGACTGACACGGGGATCGTTGTTGGGTCCTGCCGTTGCTTAAGTGACAGAGGTTGTTAGTCTTGTTAAAGCAGAAATTGGCTGGAATTTTACATGTTACCTAAATGTAATTCTGGAAGGGGTCCCAAACAACACACGCACGCACACACACACACACACACATCAAAGCAGCTGTCATTGTGAAATCGCTTCTTCGAGGGTTGTTTTGAATGAGTAAGCCTATTAGATATCTCTATGCTAGTAAGATGGCCGCTGTGTGCTCTGAATGTGAAATCTAATTTGTTTAGAAGGGTGAGAACACTTTTAGTTCGAGAACAACTTGGGATAAACAAGAGAGATAGGCACTTGTGTGCTTTATTACAGTAGGTTCAAGTAGGTCATTTCAGTAACAGAGGTAGTACCTGTTTAGTATAGTAAATCATTTATATAATCATTATCAATAGAAGTTAAACTATTCAGTATGCTTTATCTGAACCTAAATCTGGAGGAATGATGGTCAAGGAGAGTATCCAGACAGAGCCAACAGATTAAAAAGCCGAGACCGGAACAAATTTAGCCACTAACCATGATCCCACAGGGGCAGTGAGAGTGATTTGGCAGAGCGAAAGCGGCTCTCTGGACTGGACATAACCTCTCCTCATCCCCCTCTCGTTCTCTCTTGGCCAGTCCGAAACAAGCCCCTTTTCAGCTAGCCCCCTACCCATTTGGTGCTCACAGATCAGAGGGGACTGAGTAGCTACAGTGCTATGAAAAAGTATTTGACCCCTTTCTAATTTTCTCTACTTTTGCATCTTTGTGATACTGAATGTTATCAGATCTTCAACCAAAACCTAATATTAGATAAAGGGAACATAAGTGAACAAATAACACAACAATTACATATTTATTTCATAAACAAAGTTATGCAACACCCAATTCCCCTGTGTGAAAAAGTAATTGCCCCCTTACACTCAAAAACTGGTTGTGCCACCTTTAGCTGCAATGACTCCAACCAAATCCTGTAGTTGTTGATCAGTCTCTCACGTCGCTGTGGAGGAATTTTGGCCCACTCTTCCATGCAGAACTGTTTTAACTCAGTAACGTGTGGGTTTTCAAGCATGAACTGCTCGTTTCAAGTCCTGCCACAACATCTCAATTGGGATTAGGTCTGGACTTTGACTAGTCCAATTTGTGGCTTTTTAGCAATTTTCATGTAGACTTGATTGTGTGTTTTGGATCATTGTCTTGCTGCATGACCCAGCTGCGGATGGTCTGACATTCTCCTGTAGAATTCTCTGATACAGAGCAGAATTCATGGTTCCTTCTATTAAGGCAAGTCGTCCAGGTCCTGAGGCAGCAAAGCATCCCCAAAACATCACGCCACCACCACAATGCTTGACCTTTGGTATGAGGTTCTTACTGTGGAATGCAGAGTTCGGTTTTCGCCAGGCATTACTGGAACCATACGTAAAAATGTATGCACACATGACTGTAAGTCGCTTTGGATAAAAGCGTCTGCTAAATGGCATATTATTATGTTATTAATCAAGTCTACATGAAAATTGCTAAAAAGCAACAAATTGCAAGTTTTGGAATGGCCTAGTCAAAGTCCAGACCTAATAACAATTGAGATGTTGTGGCAGGACTTGAAACGAGCAGTTCATGCTTGAAAACCCACACGTCACAATTACTTTTTCACACAGGGGAATTGGGTGTTGCATAACTTTGTTTATGAAATAAATGAAATAAATATGTAATTGTTGTGTTATTTGTTCACTTATGTTCCCTTTATCTAATATTAGGTTTTGGTTGAAGATCTGATAACATTCAGTATCACAAATATGCAAAAGTAGAGAAAATTAGAAAGGGGGCAAATACTTTTTTCATAGCACTGTATAAGTACTGTTGTAAAGCTGTCAGTCGACCGAAAAATATTTGTTGATTAATCGGTAGATTCATGGAATGAACTGTCTTCAAACCAGGTCCCTTTCTCTCTTTCTCTTCTCATCTTCACCCTTCCATTTTACTTTCACTTGTTATCGCTCCCTTTATCCTCTTTTTCATTATTTCTCTCGCAGACATCATCAAACGCTCATTCTCTCTCCTAATGTCTCAGTATCATGCCTTGCTCCCTTTCTCCCTCTCCCTCTGTCTCTCAGCCTCTCTTCACAACCTTCCAATTTCTCTCCCTTTCTTTTTCACTGTAACATGTGAAGGCAAATAGGCCAGCACACAGTGGAGCACTTTCTCCAAATTGAGAGGTGTCTAAATGGAGTGTATTAGTCCTCGTAAAAAGGCTGCCCTCCTACAGAAGACCGAAATACAAATTGGAACACCCTCACAGACCCAGAATTTCAGTTCTGTGTCTGCTACGATAACTAGCTAGCTAGCTAGCTACTTGGCTTATCACCTTGAGAAAGGGATGTGTCAGACAAGCATCTTCTCAAACATAGCAGTGAAAGGGGTGCTGAAAGCCTATTGGCTTCCAAACAGCCAATGAGGTGAAGCCATGGCCATGATGGTCTGAGAGTTTCAGTCAAAAAACAAAGCGTCCCAATCCCAAATGGACCCCTAAACCCTACGCCCTATGCACTTGTGGAGATCTGAGAGGATTTGACAGGCGCAATCTTGTCCTCTGATAGGTTGAAGTTTCACCATGTTGCTTATACCAATCCAATCCTCTCACTGTAGCTCTCCACAAGTGCATAGGGCGTAGGATTAAGGGGTCTACATTGCCTTGCAAAAGTATTCATCCCCCTTGGCATTTTTCCTATTTTGTTGCATTACAACCTGTAATTTAAATGGATTTTTATTTGGATTGCATGTAATGGACATAATTGGTGAAGTGAAATGAAAAAAATAACTTGTTTCAAAAAATTTACGGAAAAGTGGTGCGTGCATATCTATTCAACCCCATTTGATATGAAGCTAGCTAGCCATCTTAAAACAATTCCATATGTTATATTAGTAAAACCCCCTCTCCTAAAAGCTTAGACTTTTACAGGTTAATAGCAGGACACTTTAAAGTCCATTATCCCTATGCAGAGTACGTATTAGGCTGTTTGAGAAGGTTTGAATCCCAAGCAACCTGCCTATACATTGTTGGAAGTACAATAGACCAACATACAGTGGGAAAAAAAGTATTTATTTAGCCACCAATTGTGCAAGTTCTCCCACTTAAAAAGATGAGAGAGGCCTGTAATTTTCATCATAGGTACACGTCAACTATGACAGACAAAATTAGAAGAAAAAAATCCAGAAAATCACATTGTAGGATTTTTAATGAATTTATTTGCAAATTATGGTGGAAAATAAGTATTTCAATACTTTGTTATATACCCTTTGTTGGCAATGACACAGGTCAAATGTTTTCTGTAAGTCTTCACAAGGTTTTCACACACTGTTGCTGGTATTTTGGCCCATTCCTCCATGCAGATCTCCTCTAGAGCAGTGATGTTTTGGGGCTATCGCTGTGCAACACGGACTTTCAACTCCCTCCAAAGATTTTCTATGGGGTTGAGATCTGGAGACTGGCTAGGCCACTCCAGGACCTTGAAATGCTTCTTACAAAGCCACTCCTTCGTTGCCCGGGCGGTGTGTTTGGGATCATTGTCATGCTGAAAGACCCAGCCACGTTTCATCTTCAATGCCCTTGCTGATGGAAGGAGGTTTTCACTCAAAATCTCACGATACATGGCCCCATTCATTATTTCCTTTACACGGATCAGTCGTCCTGGTCCCTTTGCAGAAAAACAGCCCTAAAGCATGATGTTTCCACCCCCATGCTTCACAGTAGGTATGGTGTTCTTTGGATGCAACTCAGCATTCTTTGTCCTCCAAACACGACGAGTTGAGTTTTTACCAAAAAGTTCTATTTTGGTTTCATCTGACCATATGACATTCTCCCAATCCTCTTCTGGATCATCCAAATGCACTCTAGCAAACTTCAGACGGGCCTGGACATGTACTGGCTTAAGCTGGGGGACACGTCTCGTACTGCAGGATTTGAGTCCCTGGCGGCGTAGTGTGTTACTGATGGTAGGCTTTGTTACTTTGGTCCCAGCTCTCTGCAGGTCATTCACTAGGTCCCCCCGTGTGGTTCTGGGATTTTTGCTAACCGTTCTTGTGATCATTTTGACCCCACGGGGTGAGATCTTGCGTGGAGCCCCAGATCGAGGGAGATTATCAGTGGTCTTGTATGTCTTCCATTTCCTAATAATTGCTCCCACAGTTGATTTCTTCAAACCAAGCTGCTTACCTATTGCAGATTCAGTCTTCCCAGCCTGGTGCAGGTCTACAATTTTGTTTCTGGTGTCCTTTGACAGCTCTTTGGTCTTGGCCACCATAATTTGCAAATAAATTCATTAAAAATCCTACAATGTGATTTACTGGATTTTTCCCCCTCAATTTGTCTGTCATAGTTGACGTGTACCTATGATGAAAATTACAGGCCTCTCTCATCTTTTTAAGTGGGAGAACTTGCACAATTGGTGGCTGACTAAATACTTTTTTCCCCCACTGTAGCTACTGTAGTAGGTCAAAGTTGTGTGTTGGAAAAGCTTGGTAAAGCATGAGTGAAGTAGGCATTGTGGTGCTTGTGAATTACCTTTTTCGGCTTCAGACGAATGCCTACTTCTCACTTAAAACAGTTAATTTTTTTTATCCCATGTTTTTTACACCGAAAGGTGATTATACAACATTATAATATAGCATAACACAGCAATAAAAGTAAAAGTACAATCCGCCATTAAGCAGTGTGTCTCTGGGCTGTACCGTAGGGATGGCCATACCATAAGGATACAATAGGGATGGCTTGCATCTCACAGATGAGGGCACCGACGACCTCCGATGAGCAATCAAACATGAAAAAGGACAATATAGGATTAGGATCGAATCCTACTACACCGGCTCCGATGCTTGTCGGATGTGGAAGGGCTTGCAAACCATTACAGACTACGAAGGGAAATCAAGTTGCCCAGTGACGCAGACCTCCCAGACGAGCTAAATGGTTGCATCTAGGCAAACAACACTGAGCCATGCATGAGAGCCCCTGCTGTCCCGGACGACTGTGTGATCTCGCTCACCGTGGCCGATTAGAGTAAGGCTTTTAAACAGATTAATACTCATAAGGCCACTGGGCCAGACGGAATACCAGGGCACGTTCTCAGAGCATGCGCAGACCAGCTGGCAAGTGTCTTCACAGACATTTTCAACCTCTTATTGTCTGTAATCCCAACATGTTTCAAGCAGGCCACCATTGTCCCTGTTCCCAAGAAGGCAACCTGCCTAAATGACTATTGTCCCATTGCACTCACATCTGTAACCATGAAATGCTTTGAAAGGCTGGTCAAAGCACACATCAACACCATCATCCCAGACACCATAGACCCACTGCAATTCGTATACCACCCCAACAGATCCACAGATGACACAATCTCTATTGCACTCCACACTTCTCTCTCCCATTTGGACAAGAGGAATACCTATGTGAGAATGATGATCATTGACTATAGCTCAGCGTTGCAACACCATAGTCCCCTCCAAGTTCATAGCCAAGCTCGGGACCCTGGGACTGAACACCTCCCTCTGCAGCTGAATCCTGGACTGCCTGACGGGGCGCCCCCCAGTGGTGAGGGTAGGCAACAACACATCCGCCACACTGACCCTAAACACGGGGGCCCCTCAGGGGTGTGTGCTTAGTCCCCTCCTGTACTCCCTGTTCACCCATGACTGCGTGGCCACGCACGACTCCAACACCATCATCAAGCTTGCTGATGACACGACGGTGGTAGGCCTGATTACCGACGATGATGAGACAGCCTACAGGGAGGAGTTCAGAGACCTGGCAGTGTGGTGCCAGGACAACAACCTCTCCCTCAAAGTCAGCAAGACAAAGGAGCTGATCGTGGACTACAGGAAATGGAGGGGAAAGCGTGCCCCCATCCACATCAATGGGGCTGTAGTGGAGCAGGTCGAGAGTCCACATCACTAAGGACTTAACATGGTCCTCTCAAACCAGCACAGTCATGAAGAAGGCACCCCCTCAGGAGGTTGAAAAGATTTGGTATAGCCCTCAGATCTTCAAAAAGTTTGACAGCTGCACCATTGAGAGCATCTTGACTAGCTGCATCCCTGCTTGGTATGGCAACTGCACCACCCTCAATCGCAAGGAGCTACAGAGGGTGGTGCAGACTGCCCAGTATATCACTGGGGCCGAGTTCCCTGCCATCCAGGACCTCTATACTAAGCGGTGTCAGAGGAAGGCCGATAAATTGTCAGACTCCAGCCACCCAAGCCATAGCTCTCTCTGCTACTGCACAGCAAGCGGTCCCGGAGTGCCACATCTGGGACCAACAGGGTCCTAAAAAGCTTATTCCCTGTAGCCATAAGACTGCTAAATAGTTACTCAAATGGCGACACAGACTATTTGCATTGATCCTTTTTTGTACTGACTCTATGCACACTCACTGGACTCCACCCACACACTCACACACTGACACTCCAACACACACATACACTACATGACCAAAAGTATGTGGACACCTGCTCATCGAACATCTCATTCCAAAATCATGGGCATTAATATGGAGTTGATTTCCCCCTTGCTGCTGTAACAGCCTCCACTCTTCTGGGAAGGCTTTCCACTAGATGTTGGAACATTTCTGTGGGGACTTGCTTCCATTCAGCTACCAGAGCATGATGTTGGCCGATTAGGTCTGGATCGCAGTCTGCATTCCAATTCATCCCAAAGGTGTTCGATGGGGTTGAGGTCAGGGCTCTGTGCAGGCCAGTCAAGTTCTTCCACACTGATCTCGACAAACCATTTCTGTATGGACCTCGCTTTCTGCAAGGGGGAATTGCATGCTGAAACAGGAAAGGGCCTTCCCCAAATTGTTACCACGAAGTTGGAAGCACTGAATCATCTAGAATGGCATTGTATGCTGTAGTGTTAAGATTTCCCTTCACTGGAACAAAGGGGCCTAGCCCGAACCATGAAAAACAGCTCCAGACCATTGTTGCTCCTCCACCAAACTTTACAGTTGGCACTATGCATTGAGGCAGGTAGCGTTCTCCTGGCATCTGCCAAACCCAGATTCGCCCGTTTCCACTGCTCCTGAGTCCAATGGCGGCGAGCTTTACACCACTCCAGCCGATGTTTGGCATTGCGCATGGTGATCTTAGGCTTGTGTGCGGCTACTCAGCCATGGAAAACCATTTCATGAAGCTCCCGACAAACAGTTATTGTGCTGACGTTGCTTCCAGAGGCAGTTTGGAACTCGGTAGTGAATGTTGCAACCGAGGACAGATGATTTTTACGTGCTACGCGCTTCAGCACTTGGCGGTCCCGTTCTGTGAGCTTGTGTGGCCTACTACTTCGCGGCTGAGCCGTTGTTGCTCCTAGACGTTTCCACTTCAAAATAACAGCACTTAAAGTTGACCGGGGCAGCTCTAGCAGGGCATAAATTTGATGAACTGACTTGTTGGAAAGCTGGCATTGTATGACGGTGCCACTTTGAAAGTCACTGAGCTCTTCAGTAAGGCCATTATACTGCCAATGTTTGTCTATGGAGATTGCATTGCTGTGTGCTCGATTTTATACATCTGTCAGCAACGGGTGTGGCTGAAATAGCCAAATCCACTAATTTGAAGGGGTGTCCACATACATTTGTATATATAGTGTATACACACATACACACACACACACACTACTCTGTTTATTATCTATCCTGATTGCCTAGTCACTTTACCATGTACATATCTACCTCAACTAACTTCTACCCCTGCACATTGACTAGGTACTGGTACTCCCTGTACATACAGTGGGGAGAACAAGTATTTGATACACTGCCGATTTTGCAGGTTTTCCTACTTACAAAGCATGTAGAGGTCTGTAATTTTTATCATAGGTACACTTCAACTGTGAGAGACGGAATCTAAAACAAAAATCCAGAAAATCACATTGTATGATTTTTAAGTAATTAATTTGCATTTTATTGCATGACATAAGTATTTGATACATCAGAAAAGCAGAACTTAATATTTGGTACAGAAACCTTTGTTTGCAATTACAGAGATCATACGTGTCCTGTAGGTCTTGACCAGGTTTGCACACACTGCAGCAGGGATTTTGGTCCACTCCTCCATACAGACCTTCTCCAGATCCTTCAGGTTTCGGGGCTGTCGCTGGGCAATACTGTAACGATCCCGGCAGTCTGAGTCGGGTCCTGTCTGGTGACTAGTTTTTCTGTTCGTGATCTCCAGTTTCCCGAGGGTTCGGGAACGCTCCGGGGAGCTCTCTTGATTTCCGCACCTGCATCCCATCAGCAATCTGCACACCTGGTCCTGATCATCACCCTTCTTAGGCTCTGGCCTAACATCCATTCCCTGCCGGATCGTTAGCCATGAACAGTAGGTTTACCAGAGTATCAGTCTTAGAGCCTAGCGTTAGTTTTGTTGTTTTTGCACCTTGTTGGTTTGTTGCTTACTTACCCCCCGTTTTGTTCCATCTGCAGTCACCCGTCCGGAACCTTCATCCAACCTCTGCCTGGTGGTCGGCGGCTGCCGACCCAGGATGGGATCAACCACTGCACCCCCCAACAACTAATCAACGCCGCCCGCTCTGTTCCCTGGATTATTCAGCATCACTCTTGAATTTGTAATAAACACTCACCTTCGTTTCAACTTACCTTGTCCTGGTCTGCTTCTGGGTTCTGGCTTAGCAACTCGTGACAGAACGATCCGGCCAGTAATGAACCCAGCGGACCTGGACTCTGTTCGCCATGCCATTACCCATCAGGAGAAGATGTTGGGCCATCATAGCACGGTACTACAGGAGATCGCGTTGTCAGTTCGGAACCTTTCTACCGGTCTGACGGAGGTCCAGAACCAACGCAAGTTTCCGGTGGAGGATCCACTACCGGTTTCACCCATCTCGCCTGCCGCTTCTGGAGCTGTGTCCTTCCGTGAGCCCAAGGTTCCGACGCCGGATAAATATGAGGGGGAGCTGGGAAGATGCCGTTCCTTCCTTATGCAGTGTGGATTAGTGTTCGATCTACAGCCCTACTCTTATGCCACAGACAAGGCTAGGATAGCCTTTGTGATTGCGTTGCTGCGTGGTCGAGCGCTGGAGTGGGCTTCAGCCGTTTGGGAACGACAAGACCCTGCATGGCTTCATACCAGGGGTTCACGGCCGAGATGAGGAAGCTCTTCGACCATTCCGTCCGAGGGAGGGACGCAGCTAGGCGCCTGTTTTCGCTTCACCAAGGAACTCGCAGCGTGGCCGACTTCGTGATCGAGTTCAAGACGTTGGCTGTGGAGAGTGGGTGGAACGAGGAGTCTCTGCAAGCGGCCTTTTACCAGGGTCTGTCGGAGCAGCTCAAGGATGAGTTGATCTCCTATCCGGAGCCTAGTGACCTGGACAGCTTGGTAGCCTTGTCTATTCGGGTGGATAATCGAGTCCGAGAGCGAAGGAGGGAGAAGCAATGGGGTCCGTCCAATCGATCAGCTTCTCAGTTCCCAGTCGGGTCGGGTGGTGGACCAGAACACGTCGATCATTCTCCACCACAAAGGATTAGTGGAGAGGTCCTCTCTCCCGATTCTGAACCCATGCAAGTGGGGCGGCACGGGTTAACCAAGGAGGAGCGTCAACATAGACGTAAGACCAACTGCTGCCTCTACTGTGGTAGCTCGGGACATTACATCTCCACTTGTTCCCGGCGGTCGTCAAACTGCCCGGCTCGCTAAAGTTGGGAGGACTTTTAGCGAGCCAGTTTCTAACCTCTCAGTACCTCTGTCAGACCCCGCTTCCCGGCTACCCTTGTGAACAGGAATCAGAGCTTAGCGATTAACGCTTTTATCGATTCAGGTGCCGATGGAAGCTTTCTTGATGCCGAGTTGGTGGAACAGCTGGGGCTTTCCAAGGAGCAATTGCCGGAAGCCATTAAGCGACCACTCTGAACGGCAGTAGTCTGGCACGTATCACGATGAGGACTGAACCGGTTAAGATGCGGTTGTCGGGGAATCATTCTGAGATGATTTCATTCTTCATTCTGCCGTCTTCCCATGTTCCTCTGGTCCTTGGATACCCCTGGCTGAAGGAACACAATCCCACGTTCGATTGGGTGACGGGCAAGGTAACGAGTTGGAGCCTTGATTGTCATGCTAACTGTCTCAAGACTGCCTGCCCCCATTCGGTTCCCAGTCAGGTGATTGAGGCTAAACCCCCCAGATTTGTCCCTGGTTCCCGAGACATATCACGATTTGGGGAAGTTTTCAGTAAGCAGAAGGCTCTGTCACTCCCTCCCCACCGACCATATGATTGTGCCATCAACCTGTTCCCTGGAGCTGTCTACCCCAAGGGAAGGTTATACAGTATCTCCCGACCTGAACGTGAGGCTTTGGAGACCTACATCAAGGAGTCCCTAGCTGCTGGTCTCGTTCGTCCCTCGTCATCACCCCTGGGGGCAGGATTCTTCTTTGTGGGTAAGAAGGATGGCTCTCTTCGACCGTGTATTGATTATCGGGGGTTGAATGACATCACGGTCAAGAACAAGTACCCCCTGCCCTTGATGAGTTCTGCCTTCGACTCCTTACAGGGTGCTACGGTGTTCACCAAGCTAGACCCACGCAATGCGTATCACATGGTCCGGATCAGAGAGAGGGACGAGTGGTTGACGGGTTTCAATACACCGATGGGTCACTTCGGTATCAGGTGATGCCGTTTGGACTGACCAATGCTCCAGCGGTATTCCAGAGTATGGTGAACGACGTCCTGAGAGATATGATCGGTCTCTTTGTGTTTGTTTACCTGGATGACATTCTGATCTTCTCGAAGGAACCTTCCGACCACGTCCAGCATGTCCGGCAGGTTCTGCAGCGATTGTTGGAGAATCGCCTGTTCGTGAAGGCCGAGAAGTGCGAGTTTCACGCCCACACGACATCCTTTCTCGGGTACATCATCTCCAGGGGAGAGATTAGGATGGACCAGGAGAAGGTTAGAGCGGTTCTGGAATGGGCCCAGCCCGGTACGAGATTGCAGCTCCAGAGATTTTTGGGGTTTGCGAATTTCTACCGCAGATTCATCCGGGATTACAGCCGTGTGGCCGCTCCGTTAACTGCCTTGACTTCCAGTATCAGGACCTTCAAGTGGAATCCGGAGGCGGATCGAGCGTTTCTGGATTTGAAGAGGCGATTCACCAACGCACCGATTCTCTCTCAACCGACACGGCCCGTCAGTTCGTCGTTGAAGTGGACGCGTCTGATGTGGGAGTTGGCGCCATCCTGTCGCAGCGATGCTCCACGGACAGTAAACTCCATCCCTGCGCCTACTACTCTGTCGCCTTTCGCCTGCGGAGAGGAATTACGATGTGGGTAACCGGGAGCTTCTCGCGGTGAAACTTGCCTTGGAGGAGTGGCGCCACTGGTTGGAGGGGGCGGAGCAACCGTTTATTGTCTGGACTGACCACAAGAATCTTGCTTACGTGCAATCGGCTAAACGTCTCAACTCCCGTCCAGGCCAGGTGGGCGTTGTTTTTCGGACGATTCAAGTTTTCCCTGACGTTCCGACCTGGATCTAAGAACGGCAAGGCGGACGCCTTGTCCCGGATGTTCTCCAAGACGGAGGAGAGTGGGTCCAAGACCGAGACAATTCTCCCCGGAACTGCGTCGTGGGAGCAGTTATGTGGAAGATTGAGGAGGAGGTGCTGGCGGCCCTTCGGACTCAGCCCGGTCCCGGTAACGGTCCACCCGGTCGGTTGTTTGTGCCTGAGTCGGTTCGTCCTGCTGTCCTCAAATGGTCCCACGCCAGCAAGATGGCTTGTCACCCTGGCGTGGCTCGGACAATGGCGTTTCTTCGCAGACGTTTTTGGTGGCCTGCCATGGCCGAGGATACTCGGGGTTTTGTTGCTGCCTGTCCAGTGTGTGCGCAGAATAAGAGTACCAATCGGCCCAGCTCTGGACTACTTCACCCCCTTCCTATTCCCCGCGACCATGGTCGCATCTGGCCCTGGACTTCGTCACTGGGTTGCCCGCTTCTGAGGGGAACACGGTCGTTCTGACTATCGTGGACAGATTCAGCAAGTTCGCCCACTTTGTGCCAATTGCCAAGCTTCCCTCTGCCTCGGAGACGTCCGAGATCCTGGTTAGGGAGGTTTTCAGGGTCCACGGTTTGCCCAGTGATATCGTTTCCGACCGTGGCCCTCAGTTTACCTCTGCTGTCTGGAAGTCCTTCTGTTTGGCCATTGGAGCTACAGTCAGTCTCACATCGGGTTTTCACCCCCAATCCAATGGTCAGGCGGAGAGAGCCAACCAGAAGATGGAATCCACGCTACGCTGCCTGGTCTCTTCCAACCCCACCTCCTGGGTCTCTCAGTTGCCTTGGGTTGAGTATGCCCACAATACTCTCCCTACATCTGCCACTGGGATGTCTCCCTTCCAGTGCCTGTATGGCTACCAACCTCCCCTGTTCCCTTCTCAGGAGAAGGAGCTCTCAGTGCCTTCTGTTCAGGCCCATATTCGTCGTTGCCACCGGACCTGGCATCGGGCCAGAAAGGCACTCCTTAGAGTTTCGGACCGGTATCAGCTCCAGGCGAATCGTCGCCGGATCCCCGCTCCCACCTATTCCATCGGAGATAGGGTCTGGTTGGCCACACGGGATCTTCCGTTACGGACTGAGTCTAGGAAGTTGTTACCGAAGTTCATTGGTCCGTTTGTGGTGGAGAAGGTGATCAATCCGGTGGCAGTTCGACTCAAACTCCCGAGGACGCTCAGAGTCCATCCCACCTTTCATGTCTCCTGCCTCAAGCCTGTTTTCCTCAGTCCTCTGTTGCCTCCCCCGCCTCCTCCTCCTCCTCCTCGGATGATCGGAGGTGGTCCTGCCTACACGGTGCGTCGCATCATGGATTCCAGACGGCGGGGCCGGGGTTTCCAGTATCTCGTGGACTGGGAGGGGTATGGTCCTGAAGAGAGGAGTTGGATTCCGCGGCGACAGGTCCTAGATGCTGACCTCATCAGTGACTTCTACCGCCTCCATCCTGGCGCTCCGGGAGTCCGCCCGGTGGCGTTCGGCCGGAGGGGGGTACTGTAACGATCCCGGCAGTCTGAGTCGGGTCCTGTCTGGTGACTAGTTTTTCTGTTCGTGATCTCCAGTTTCCCGAGGGTTCGGGAACGCTCCGGGGAGCTCTCTTGATTTCCGCACCTGCATCCCATCAGCAATCTGCACACCTGGTCCTGATCATCACCCTTCTTAGGCTCTGGCCTAACATCCATTCCCTGCCGGATCGTTAGCCATGAACAGTAGGTTTACCAGAGTATCAGTCTTAGAGCCTAGCGTTAGTTTTGTTGTTTTTGCACCTTGTTGGTTTGTTGCTTACTTACCCCCGTTTTGTTCCATCTGCAGTCACCCGTCCGGAACCTTCATCCAACCTCTGCCTGGTGGTCGGCGGCTGCCGACCCAGGATGGGATCAACCACTGCACCCCCAACAACTAATCAACGCCGCCCGCTCTGTTCCCTGGATTATTCAGCATCACTCTTGAATTTGTAATAAACACTCACCTTCGTTTCAACTTACCTTGTCCTGGTCTGCTTCTGGGTTCTGGCTTAGCAACTCGTGACAAATACAGACTTTCAGCTCCATCCAAAGATTTTCTATTGGGTTCAGGTCTGGAGACTGGCTAGGCCACTCCAGGACCTTGAGATGCTTCTTACGGAGCCACTCCTTAGTTGCCCTGGCTGTGTGTTTCGGGTCGTTGTCTTGCTGGAAGACCCAGCCACGACCCATCTTCAATGCTCTTAATGAGGGAAGGAGGTTGTTGGCCAAGATCTCGTGATACATGGCCCCATCCATCCTCCCCTCAATACGGTGCAGTCGTCCTGTCCCCTTTGCAGAAAAGCATCCCCAAAGAATGATGTTTCCACCTCCATGCTTCACGGTTGGGATGGTGTTCTTGGGGTTGTACTCATCCTTCTTCTTCCTCCAAACACGGCGAGTGGAGTTTAGACCAAAAAGCTCTATTTTTGTCTCATCAGACAACATGACCTTCTCCCATTCATCCTCTGGATCATCCAGATGGTCATTGGCAAACTTCAGACGGGCCTGGACATGCGCTGACTTGAGCAGGGGGACCTTGCGTGCGTGCAGGATTTTAATCTATGGCGGCGTCGTGTGTTACTAATGGTTTTCTTTGAGACTGTGGTCCCAGCACTCTTCAGGTCATTGACCAGGTCCTGCCATGTAGTTCTGGGATGATCCCTCACCTTCCTCATGATCATTGATGCCCCACGAGGTGAGATCTTGCATGGAGCCCCAGACCGAGAGTGATTGACTGTCATCTTGAAATTCTTCAATTTTCTAATAATTGCGCCAACAGTTGTTGCCTTCTCACCAAGCTGCTTGCCTATTGTCCTGTAGCCCATCCCAGCCTTGTGCAGGTCTACAATTTTATCCCTGATGTCCTTACACAGCTCTCTGGTCTTGGCCATTGTGGAGAGGTTGGAGTCTGTTTGATTGAGTGTGTGGACAGGTGTCTTTTATACAGGTAACGAGTTCAAACAGATGCAGTTAATACAGGTAATGAGTGGAGAACAGGAGGGCTTCTTAAAGAAAAACTAACAGGTCTGTGAGAGCCGGAATTCTTACTGGTTGGTAGGTGATCAAATACTTATGTCATGCAATAAAATGCAAATTAATTACTTAAAAATCATACAATGTGATTTTCTGGATTTTTGTTTTAGATTCCGTCTCTCACAGTTGAAGTGTACCTATGATAAAAATTACAGACCTCTACATGCTTTGTAAGTAGGAAAACCTGCAAAATCGGCAGTGTATCAAATACTTGTTCTCCCCACTGTATATTTACATGACATTTTAGTCATTTACCAGACACTCTTATCCTGAGTGACTTACAGGTGCCTTGTTTAATGGAACTTCAAAAGATTTTTTAACTAGTTGGCTCGAGGATTCGAACCAGCAACCTTTCGATTAGTGGCCCAACACTCCTAACTGCTAGGCTACCTGCTGTTAGTGTTATTATGTATTGTATTTTCATTTATTACTTTTTAACTCTGCGTTGTTGGGCAAGGGTTCGCAAGTAAGCATTTCATGGTAAAGTCTACAATTGTTGTATTTGGTGCATGTGACAAATAACATTTGATTTGACTTGACTTTGAGAGTTTGAGAGCTGGTCTCTGCACCGTTTTCTCCTCCGTTGTAGCAAGACGAGCACAGTACTAGTACACATCACACTCCCTGTCCCTTGCCACTCAATGATGTTCAACAAACCCAAAGGCTCTAAATTAAAATAATCAGACACCGTAGATGTGTGTGCACTCTGGTGTGTGTGTGTCAAAACTATACATGAAAGAGGATGGTCAAAAACATTTCTGGCAGTCTGGTCCTAGCTGTGGCACTGATCGGTCAGTGCCAACAAGACCCGCCGTACCAAACCAGCAGCGTCTGTGCCGATCAAGCTGACTGCACTACTGCCTACTCCTGAAGCCAGGGCACTCGATTCCTCATTCTCTCACTCCTCTTTCTCATTTTCTCTCCTTCTCCACCCCCCCCACCCCCCTCTGTTCTCCCTGCAGAGAAAGCTCAGGTGGGCAAATAGCCCCTCTCTGATAGCATCTCTGGCAGACAGGCAGATTCATCATGACCAGACTTGGAGAGATGACTGGGGACCTGAGGGCTTATGATGCCATCTGGACAATGACCACCGCCAGACACTTTCAGTCCTCTCTTCTGTCAGATATAGAGAAAATAAAAAAATAAAAATAAAAATGTACCTCTTCAGTGGCTGCTGTCATTGTCAACCCAACACACACACCACTGCCCCCCCTTATATATCTCACCACTGATAAGATAGAAAAGCCAGTATCTGTGGCAGCATCTCAACCACCACCCGCCTGCTCTGATAATCGAGACGCGACAAAAGCCAAGAGGTCACTGATAAACAAATGTCACACCTCGTCTCCCGTTCTTGCCGCATGCAAAGCCTTCTGGGAAACATCATCACAGCGAGCAAACCATCAATTTCTCGGTTTGCCTCCGAAGTAACAAAGGACGACAAACCTGCCTTTTGTGCATTTTCGGGAAAAAAGCACTGGCAGATTTCTGAGTGTTGATACACACCACAGCCTCTGAATGGTTTCCCCACTGAGGTCTTATTCTGTGGGTGGTGAGAAAGAGAGAAAGGGTGAGAGCTTCTCAAATGAGTATAATCATCACCCCTTATCTCCAAATGGCTTTTGTTGTGTATAATTTCCCCTGGAGATCTATTAAGCCAGGCAGAGCAGGGGCATTCAACACATACTCCCTGAGGGAAATTGAAAAATGTAAATATCCGCAATGAACACAATCCATTGTCAGAGTGGTAATGATAAGAAAACAGTGATTATTTGTTATCATTGTATTGATATGAGGCCTCAAGCAATAATTACCAAGTGTGGGGGATATCGGATGTATGTCAGATTGAAAACATACCATTCGTTAATGAGGAAGGTGCCTTCTGATTGCGCCTCAAGCTATTCCGCATCTGTGGTTTTGCTATAATTAGCTGAGCGACTCAATTAGTTAATTGCTAATGAATGGTACAGTAAGTTGTTAATAAACAATCCCTGTCAACATACTTTGAAATTGAAATGTGAAATCTTAAGGCATATTAAATGAAACTATTTAATTTAACCATTGTAATGATGTCATGTTATAGGATTGTGAGGACAGAGGAAGAGTTAAGAGATGAGTGGTTTGGGGCCATGAAGTCTACATTCCATTATGTCAAGGTAGATTAGTGATGTTTAGGATAGCATGAGTGATGTTTAGTATAGTGACTTGGGGTAAAGAGTGATGAACATCAAAGACAGGGAGTGCCCATGGAGACTTGACAGATGTATTCCAGGAAGAGGGTAATAAAGGGTATATAAGGTAGAGTTTCTTCTTTGTTCAAGTTAGTTCAACTGACGAAGGGCAAAGCTATGTCCGTTGGTTAGATGAACCCACGAGCTCGTAATTCAATAAATACTTGGTATGAAATCTCCACAGAATGTCTAAGTATATCCTTGCATCCTTGATTCTTTGACACCCGAGAAACTCATCATAACAGATTGGCGTCTAAACGAACAGGATGCAGTTCACAGCTCAACTAACAGGTAAGCAGACTTTAATTTTTTTAATTATGTCAAAATCTGCTTATCTGTGGTAAAGCTGAACTGTAACGAACTTTAAAATTCAATATTTTGAAGGGGACGATGAGTGGTATTGAATTATGTAAAGGGATGTAAGGAGGAATATTAAAATTGCACAATGACATGATGCTATGATTCAAAACAAGGCGTGTTAACAGTAATTAGCATAAATTGGTAAAGAGAGACTGATGTGTTGTATCATCATGGGAGTAAATTAGGTTATGAAGCTCTGATGTGTTGTATCATCATAGGAGATAAATAGATGAAGCTCTGATGTGTTGTATCATTATAGGAGTAAATAGGTAAAGAGAGAAATAGGTTACGGACCTTTTTGATGTGGTAAAAATGGCATTAAATAAGAAGATAATTAGACAAATGAATTACTCAAAATGGCTAGGAGAGGGAGCCAATGACAAGTAACATATTGAATCATAGCACCAAAAACGACAAATAGGAACTACATTTTAATACATTATCAGAAGTGGATATTTGATGCAAGTGTTTAATTACTAACATTGAATGTTACTAGCATTGCATGAAATAATAATAGTGATAGGTAAGCATAGAGGTGATAATGAATATCCTCAGGAGAGTAGTTAAAAGGGGTAAATAGAGCTTGATGTTATTTTAGAGAGTAGTGGAAAGTCTGTGTTTTCTGAGACAGGAGTGTCCTTGGAAATTACAGTATGTTTTTTTGGTTCCTCTGAGAGAATGAAGGAGAGGCTGATTTGGGTTGAATGAGGATTGTTAAACTAACTAAATTATTATTAGATGTGAGTATCTAGAAGTTTTTAACGTTCTATATGGAGTTGTGACGATGTGGAAATATTAATGACAAAATCATAATTAGAGTGTCATGTTTGTATTAAACTTGCTCATCCGAACGTAGACGTATGTAATGGGTGGGAAAGTAATTCATATGGGTTTATACGGTTGTTGGATCATGTGATAGTGGAATAAACTGACCATAAGTAATGTTGTTATAGACGTAATGTATAATATAGTACAAAGCCAATATAGGGTTCAATTGAACTAATTATCATGGTAGAGCTAACATAGTGAAGTGATGGAACTTCATTTTATATCAGAGGTTAAGATGAGAAATCATTTATTTATCATTTCAATGGCATGGAGTAACAATCTGCATTTATGAGTGTAAATTCCACTGCTGATGATGTGTTGATTGAATGGGTACGACGGAGTATTTGGTTTGGTGATGTTGAATGTATGATTTGAAGCGTGTGTGGACTCTTGTAGCTCGGTTGGTGGAGAATGGTGCTTGCAACGCCAGGGTTGTGTGTTCGATTCCCAAGGGGGGCTAGTATAAGTATAAAAAATGTATGAGCTCACTAATTGTGGGTCGCTCAGGATAGGAGCGTCTGCTAAATGACTAAACTGTAAAAATGTTAATGGGTATGGAGAGAAGAGTGCGTGGTAGTAATTTTTTGGGCACTGAATAAGGTTTTGCTAGATTAAACGAGTGAGAATGGTGGAATATGTCTATAAATAAATTGGATCGTGATAAATGGATTTCAATATATGACGGTAAACTACAGCAAGTGTTTGGTGTTACTTGTAGCCTACTTAGAAAGGATAGTTGACTAGATCTCATTCATTCTGATAATGGCGGAGTGATGGTTTCATTGCGTGGCTTTTTTAGTTGATTACAAGAGAAATAGGATATCGTTTACGATGCATGGAGAAGTGAATGTCTTATATCGTAATAGATCAACTGAACTAAACATGACGTTACTACGGCAATTTAGGATGGTTAATGTTGTTAAGTTCGTTTTTAAACCCTATGATAGAGGTAAATGCAGAACGCTGTTTGAAAGTGTGTTTTATTAGGTCTGCTAGTAAAAATGGAAGAATTTCCATTTTTGTCTGCGGGTGTTAACCATTGGGGCTTGCTGAAACGTGAGAGCGCTGTAAGGGGCATTATGGGTTACGTTAGGTGTACAAGGATCGCGTATTTTGTAGGAAGTCATTGGGGGTTGAATGTTTGGTGAAATGGCTAGCTAGTTAGCGGTGAGAGCTAGTGCGGTTTTCATTAGGTGACGTCACTTGCTCTATGAACTGGAAGTAGTTGCTTTGCAAGGATCGCAGATTTTGTATGGTGTGCCGATGGTGAATGTTGTCGATATGTGTAGAGGGTCCCTGGTTCAAACCCAGAGAGGGATAGAAAGCAAAACTTTTACATTGTGGATATTGACATAGATTAATAGGTGACTTGATAAACATTTTGTGAAAGGGATTGTCTTACCGACACATAGTAAATAGTATAACATAGTAATTAAAGTTGCATCTCTTTGAATTGGATGTTTTATTTGTTTTGACTATAACTTCACAATAATTTGTCATCTGTTGAGGTACCGTTATAAGGAAAATTAGCGGTAGAGTATGATAGATATTGTAGAGGGTTTAAAAAGTAAGTAAGTTAATTGGATGATGAGACAGGTTGACTTGATGTTGAATTGGTGTAGAAGTAATTCTTTCTATTTAGGTGAATGAGAATATGTTATTAGGTAGTATTGCTTTGTGGAGACGATTTACTAATGAAGAACATGTCTAGATAGTTGAATAAGGAACGATATTTGATAATTGATCATTCGTATTATGAC
The DNA here is from genome assembly GCF_020615455.1 of Coregonus clupeaformis. Classification (NCBI taxonomy): domain Eukaryota; kingdom Metazoa; phylum Chordata; class Actinopteri; order Salmoniformes; family Salmonidae; genus Coregonus; species Coregonus clupeaformis. The sequence goes on along the minus strand of NC_059194.1, from coordinate 43,260,776 downwards.
ATTATATAGTTTGTTTAAACAGCGGTGAGTTATGACGATGGTTCATTACTTCTGATAACGATAGGTTGTTTATAGATATGTTGAACGATGGGAGATAGTTGTTGCTGTTGGCCTGATGGATTAAGTGGATATCTTTTTGTGGGTTTTGGATGATGAAACAATAGGTTTATATTTTAAAAACATAAATGCAACAGTTTGCGATGATTAAATTACTAGAAAGGGGTTATAGGTTTATAGTGGAAGGTGTAGTTAACTTAATGAAACGTGTTATTATCTAGTGTCTTCTATGTGGGAGTTTTTATTTCCAGGATTGATGTAAGTATCCTATAGCATTATGATAAAGGGAGAATAGGAGACAACGTAGCGAACAAATTTTAAATAGATGCCTGGGATAAAATATCAAGTCTTACACAAAGTAAGTGAGGGTATTGGCTAATGAATGAAATATGACATTTAAAGGGGTGACAGGAACAATGGCAAAGGAAATTGATTGTATTTTGTTGTTGATTATGTAAAAGATAATGGATTAGTTGATATGGGATCAAAATGAGCAGATGTAGGGGTTCAATAATCATGGTGAGATTTAAAGAGGATATGATCTGAAGGGTAATCAATTCAACATAATCAATGTAAACTCAGAGGAATTTTTAGTGGTTTTAATTTTTGAAAGGTTTTATATAATATTTTTATGGAGTAGTTATGAGGAATTAGTTTGATATAAACGATTATTGATGAGATAGGACTGTGGATATATGTATCATGTTTTGTGGGTACTTACCATCTTTGGATTACTGATTGTAAATGAATGTTAACGATATGTATACTTTCTCTTCCAGGAAAATGGGGATTGCTTTATATCTCATTGGGATGTTTCAAAAGTCTGTAGGCTAGGTGGAACAGTTAGTAAAAGTCAGTAGTCTTATTTTAGGTTGTCATAGGGAGCTACCAAATTAAACAAGGCCTGGTCAATTTTGTTTTATTTGTTTTCCAAATGGGTTTTTCAAATAAAAACACAACACAACTAGTATGATGTTTATAAAGGGTTGTTATTTTGAGTGTTATGAGTTTCAACAGGTAAAAGGTGATATGTCTTAAAGGAGCACACAGTGAATTTTTTGAAGTTTAAATTTTTTGACTGAGTTTTGGGTATACATGATTTCTTATGAGAATAGATGTCATGAGGATTTAATCTACACTTGGGGTACATAACATTTATGAAAGGGTTTGAATGTTGGTAATGATTAGTATACTATTGGATGGATCAATTCATTGAATGATTGCAATGACCTCTGCAATCTGTCCTGGCTTTATGGTGTGGCTTGATCACCCGCACTGTAAATACTAGAGGCATGATGAATTGGGGGGTTAGTTATGATAAGGGTAATTGTGAAGAAGATTAAAATGTTGTAATAATATACAGTGGGGAAAAAAAGTATTTAGTCAGCCACCAATTGTGCAAGTTCTCCCACTTAAAAAGATGAGAGGCCTGTAATTTTCATCATAGGTACACGTCAACTATGACAGACAAAATGAGAAAAAAATGTTTTTAATGAATTTATTTGCAAATTATGGTGGAAAATAAATATTTGGTCAATAACAAAAGTTTCTCAATACTTTGTTATATACCCTTTGTTGGCAATGACACAGGTCAAACGTTTTCTGTATGTCTTCACAAGGTTTTCACACACTGTTGCTGGTATTTTGGCCCATTCCTCCATGCAGATCTCCTCTAGAGCAGTGATGTTTTGGGGCTGTCGCTGGGCAACACGGACTTTCAACTCCCTCCAAATATTTTCTATGGGGTTGAGATCTGGAGACTGGCTAGGCCATTCCAGGACCTTGAAATGCTTCTTACGAAGCCACTCCTTCGTTGCCCGGGCGGTGTGTTTGGGATCATTGTCATGCTGAAAGACCCAGCCACGTTTCATCTTCAATGCCCTTGCTGATGGAAGGAGGTTTTCACTCAAAATCTCACGATACATGGCCCCATTCATTCTTTCCTTTACACGGATCAGTCGTCCTGGTCCCTTTGCAGATAAACAGCCCCAAAGCATGATGTTTCCACCCCCATGCTTCACAGTAGGTATGGTGTTCTTTGGATGCAACTCAGCATTCTTTGTCCTCCAAACACGAGGAGTTGAGTTTTTACCAAAAAGTTCTATTTTGGTTTCATCTGACCATATGACATTCTCCCAATCCTCTTCTGGATCATCCAAATGCACTCTAGCAAACTTCAGACGGGCCTGGACATGTACTGGCTTAAGCAGGGGGACACGTCTTGCACTGCAGGATTTGAGTCCCTGGCGGCGTAGTGTGTTACTGATGGTAGGCTTTGTTACTTTGGTCCCAGCTCTCTGCAGGTCATTCACTAGGTCCCCCCGTGTGGTTCTGGGATTTTTGTGATCATTTTGACCCCCACGGGGTGAGATCTTGCATGGAGCCCCCAGATCGAGGGAGATTATCAGTGGTCTTGTATGTCTTCCATTTCCTAATAATTGCTCCCACAGTTGATTTCTTCAAACCAAGCTGCTTACATATTGCAGATTCAGTCTTCCCAGCCTGGTGCAGGTCTACAATTTTGTTTCTGGTGTCCTTTGACAGCTCTTTGGTCTTGGCCATAGTGGAGTTTGGAGTGTGACTGTTTGAGGTTGTGGACAGGTGTCTTTTATACTGATAATAAGTTCAAACAGGTGCCATTAATACATGTAACGAGTGGAGGACAGAGGAGCCTCTTAAAGAAGAAGTTACAGGTCTGTGAGAGCCAGAAATCTTGCTTGTTTGTAGGTGACCAAATACTTATTTTCCACCATAATTTGCAAATAAATTCATTAAAAATCCTACAATGTGATTTTCTGGAATAAACATTCTCAATTTGTCTGTCATAGTTGACGTGTACCTATGATGAAAATTACAGGCCTCTCTCATCTTTTTAAGTGGGAGAACTTGCACAATTGGTGGCTGACTAAATACTTTTTTCCCCCACTGTATATATATATATATATATATATATATAAGAATAAGGTTTTGACTACATAGATTATTAGCATGAATATATAGTAGTTAATTATGTGTTTCTTTTACTCAGAGTGAGTTTATAGAGGTTTGAGAGGTTTGATATCACATAAGATAGATGACTGAGAATGTATTCCTTTGTTGATTAAATAAATGAAGAATCAAGTTGGATTCTGGTATGAAAGGTTGAAGGGGTCAATTCTCAGTTATCTAGCATAGTTTAGGATCTAGTCAGAGATGTATGTACTACTGATTGGAGAATATTGTATTTTATATAAAGTTATATGTGAATTGTTGGGGTTAAGTCTTACTTACCACCCAAAAATGTTTTTGATTGTAATGATGTCATGTTATAGGATTGTGAGGACAGAGGAAGAGTTAAGATATGAGTGGTTTGGGGCCATGAAGTCTACATTCCATTATGTCAAGGTAGATTAGTGATGTTTAGGATAGCATGAGTGATGTTTAGTATAGTGACTTGGGGTAAAGAGTGATGAACATCAAAGACAGGGAGTGCCCATGGAGACTTGACAGATGTATTCCAGGAAGAGGGTAATAAAGGGTATATAAGGTAGAGTTTCTTCTTTGTTCAAGTTAGTTCAACTGACGAAGGGCAAAGCTATGTCCGTTGGTTAGATGAACCCACGAGCTCGTGATTCAATAAATACTTGGTATGAAATCTCCACAGAATGTCTAAGTATATCCTTGCATCCTTGATTCTTTGACACCCGAGAAACTCATCATAACAACCATCCTGTCAGTTGCATAGTGAAACAGTGCAGAGTTCCCTTCTTCACGACAGCGAGATATGGAAAGCTTGTCACACAGTGTGGGGATTCCTGAACTTGTAGTGTCAGCCTGACATTATCTTTACCAATTGGAGGATAAGAAAACACTAGTGATAGGGGAAAATGTTTTTTATAGTTACATATCACAATATTATCTTTGGACTATATAGAGCTCGCCAGCTTGTAGTCCTAAAAACCGGAAATGAGTTACCTCTGGGTCGTTTAGCCATTCCTATAGGGAAAATGACTTGGGAAGAATAGGATTTTGGGATGAACACCGAAAATAAGGTCGGAGGTTAACACAGGCTTAGGAGATCTTAAATATTTTGTTCTATGAGATAATAACAATCAGTTAACATGACCTTTATGAATTATGAATGTGCTTTGTTCTTTTTTTTTATTACATAAATGCTTCAAAATTCAAAAAAGTGACGTTAGCTGATGATGATTTTCTCATAGAACAAAACGTATAAGATCTCCTGAGCCTGTGTTTACCACAGACCTTATTTTCGGCGTTTATCCAAAACCCCCACTAATTTCCCAACAGGCTTTCTCCAACGAACCATGGTGGAGTTAGTTCCTACAAAAAGAAGCCAATACTATTTATCTCTATTATATTTGAATGAAGTATCGATTTATACACACACACACACATATGTATATATTATACTACATATAATAAGCAGACATATGGTAAGCAATATGTTCAGAACATCAAATCGAAATAAAATCGCAGTATCGAATCGCAACAGATATAGAATCGTGACAACCGCAATACATATCGTATTAGCACCTAAGTATCGTGATAATATCATATTGTGAGGTCCCTGGCAATTCCCAGCCCTAGAAAATAGTTGAGCTAACGATTAGGGTAAACAACTTCTACCTTATTCCCAGAATGTTCTGACAGTTGGGTGTCTTAGGATACCACCAGACAAAGTAAAGTGAAAGATGACAGTCATCTAAGGAGACTTGGATTCTCTTATCCACCCACCCACAGAAGGGAAGACAGCAGTGTGGGAGGTTAGAGTACCCTTCCCCCACCTCAACCGTTCCACCCTCATCCTGTTCCACTGAAACGAACTAGCCTCCCTAGATCAAACGATGTGATCGTCTTTGGATCGATATCTGTCGCCTTGGCCACCACGGACCCGGCAACCATCTCCTGGGAGGACTCACTGGGGCAGGCAACCCTGCAAGCATATGTGTGTGTGTTTGTGTGTTTTAGATTGTGTGTGATTGAGAGAAGTGGTTGTGTGTGTGTGTATATAGCAGTGTGTGTGTGTGTGTGTATAGCAGTGTGTGTTTGTGTAGCAGTGTTTTGGCCTCTCCCCAGGGTGAGCAGAAACAGTAGCTCATTAGGCATAATTGGCTTCTTAAAAGCCCTCTGACTCATTATAATGGCTGCTTTTGGGGGTCTGGGGGAATTTCTGTCATTCTCTCTGCTCACACACCGTCTTATTTCACATCATGGCAACACTAGATCTATGCTCCTAGGTCTCGGAGTTGCACACAAAGCTTTCCTCATTCCTCTGAGCCTGTGGTGAAATTGACAGTGCTTATATTACAGTATGTGGAACACATACACACACACACACAACTATCAATACTCCAGCGAGACAAGAGGATATATGAATTATGAATCCACTCACGGAAAAAAACAGGAAAATGGGTCACTGTGCATCAAAGTGCAGTACGTTGTTTCCGCCAACAGTCAGAACGTATATAGGCCGTGTAGTATGGTAGCCTACTATAGTAGTGTATAGTAGTCCAGATGGGTGGCTCTAGGACCACTAGAGTAAAGAAAACATTAAGAAAGTAGGAGTTAATAGAAAAGAACGTGTGTGGGGGAAATTCCACAGCAAGAGACTAACACTGAGACACATTTTTCACTTTAAAATGTAAACAAAACCCTATGATTGCAAACCATACAACACTATGCACAAGGACTTTAACAATTACCACAAAAAAACATTTAAAAAACATTTACTTGAAGAACAGTGCAGATACAAAGTTTGGTAACAGAATGACGGTTTGTGCTGTTTGTGCTGTCATTCTGTTAGCAAAGCCTGTGTGTCTATGTATGCTGATGACTCAACACTATATACATCAGCTACCACAGCGACTGAAATGACAGCAACACTTAACAAAGAGCTGCAGTTAGTTTCAGAATGGGTGGCAAGCAATAAGTTAGTCCTAAATATTTCAAAAACTAAAAGCATTGTATTTGGGACAAATCATTCACTAAACCCTAAACCTCAACTAAATCTTGTAATGAATAATGTTGAAATTGAGCAAGTTGAGGAGACTAAACGGCTTGGAGTAACCCTGGATTGTAAACTGTCATAGTAAAAACATATTGATGCAACAGTAGCTAATAAAGCGCTGCTCTGCCTTCTTAACAACGCTTTTAACAAGACAGGTCCTACAAGCCCTAGTATTGTCGCCCCTGGACTACTGTCTAGTCGTGTGGTCAGGTGCCTTGGCCCAGAACAAGGCAGCAGGGCTGGCCCTTAAATGTACACAGAGAGCTAACATTAATAATATACATGTCAATCTCTCCTGGCTAGTACAGGAGAGATTGACTTCATCACTACTTGTTTTTGTGAGAAGTATTGACATGTTGAATGCACCGAGCTGTCCGTTTAAACTATTAGCACACAGCTCAGACACCCATGCATACCCCAGAAGACATGCCACCAGAGGACTCTTCACAATCCCCAAGTCCAGAACAGATTATAGGAGGCGCACAGTATTACATAGAGCCATGACTACATGGAACTCTATTCCACTTCAAGTAACTTATGCAAGCAGTAAAATCTGATTTTAAAAAACAGATAAAAATGCATTGTATGGAACAGTGGGGACTGTGAAGAGACACACACACATGCACAGACACACTCAACGCACACACACATAATAACATACGCACTATACACACAGGTACACAATATACACAAAAGTATGTGGACACCCATTCAAATGAGTGGTTTCAGCTATTTCAGCCACACCCGTTGCTGACAGGTGTATAAAATCGAAAACACAGCCATGCAATCTCCATAGAGAGACATTGGCAGTAGAATGGCCTTACTGAAGAGCTCAGTGACTTTCAACGTGGCACCATCATACGATGCCACCTTTCCAACAAGTCAGTTTGTAAAATTTCTGCCCTGCTAGAGCTGCCCCGGTCAACTGTAAGTGCTGTTATTGTGAAGTGGAAATGTCTAGGAGCAACAACGGCTCAGCCGCAAAGTGGTAGGCCACACAAGCTCACAGATCAGTACCACCGAGTGCTGAAGCAAGCCAGGCCTAATCGCCCAACATCAGTGCCCGACCTCACTAATGCTCTTGTGGCTGAATGGAAGCAAGTCCCCACAGCAATATTCCAATGTCTAGTGGAAAGCCTTCCCAAAAGAGTGAAGGCTGTTATAGCAGCAAAGGGGGGACCAACTCCATATTATTTCACATGATTTTGGATGTTCAACGAGCAGGTTTCCACATACTTTTGTTCATGTAGTGAATGTGGTAGTAGAGTAGTGGCCTGAGGGTACACACTTAATTTGTTGTGAAGTCTGTTGTGAAATGTAATTAAATGTTTTTAATTGTATATAAGTGCCTTCATTTTTCTGGACACCAGAAAGAGTAGCTGATGCCTTGGCAGCAGCTAATGGGGATCCATAACAAAAAATAAATATATTTAAAAAATATCTTCACTTTCTTTCTTTCTCACTCCTGAACTGAAGTTGTTCTCCATGTCTTTTATTTCCTTTTCCTCCTGTTCAATCTCTCTCTCATCCCTCCTCCCCCTTCTTCACTAGGCCATAGAGACCCTGCTGTCAAACTTTGCTGCCTGCTATCTCATATCTTAGCAGCCATCTACAGCGACACTAAAGACGTACACGGGATAACCATTCAATGAATAAATATGTAGTCCATCAGAAACATTCTTGTGAGAACTAGAGAACAACATGTATTTAGTCTTGCCCGCATTAAGTAGGACCTGTTCTTTTCACTATTTATTTAAATGCTATTGGTCAATTTAAAACTCATACTTAATGCGAGCAAAACTAAATACATGTTGTTTTCAAGTTCTCGTAAGATTGTCTCAAATGGATTACATCTTTACTCATCGGATGGTTCTATAATCGAATTAGTTCCTGCATACAAATACCTTGGTATTTGGATTGACAATGATTTATTGTTTAAAAAACATATGACTGAGCTTGTTAAGAAACTAAGATTTAAAGAGGGCTTTTTTGACAGAAACAGATCTTGTCTCTCTCTAGTCAGCAGGAAGCAGATTGTGCAGTCAACCTTTCTACCTGTTCTTGATTGAGGTGATACTATTGATCAAAGTGCAGCTGCCTCTACTCTTAAAGCCTTGGATGCTGTTTTTCACAGGGCCCTTTGTTTTATCACAGGAGACAGTTTTTTATTACTCATCACTGTATACTTTGCCAAAAGGTTGGCTGGATCTCTTTGAAGTCACATAGATCACACCATTACGCTCTTTTTGTTTACAAAGCCCTACTCCACAAACTTCCGACTTACCTAACATCACTGTTAAGATTTAATATGACAAGTTACCAAACCTGTTCACAGGGTTGTTTAACTCTGGAGACTCCTTTGGTGTCTAGAGTTAGGTAAATCAGCCTTTAATTTCCTTGCACCTTACATGTGGAATGATCTACAATACACTTTAAAATTTGAGGAATTGGTGCCTCTAGGGCATTTCAGACGGTTGTAAGGGGACCTTTTTACTGAAGAATGTGTCTGTTTTTTATTATTGTGTTTTGCTTTTTTTGTATTGATGTGTATAATAACGTGTATTATGAAGGTGTAGTTTAATGTGTTGATTGTATTTTGATGTGTATTGTGGTGCTATACAGGGCTCATCTGGAAAATAGACCTTGGTCTCAGCATTGACTCCCTGTCTAAATAAAGGTACAAGTTATAAACCAACCAGGGCTTTTAGTAAGGTCACAATGTCAGATTGCGAATTGGATGAAAAATGGTGAAAAATGCACAATTTTGGGGTGGAATCTTCAACATAGAAATGCTACTAAAAATAATTTACAGAAACTCGTTACAGTCATGATTCACTAAATTATATTTTGAAAGCAAAATATTTTAAGCATAGGTTTTCTTTTCAGTCTCCTACATTTCCACTGAATGATGATCTCTGTAAGGATTTATTTCCTAATAATAATAATGTAAAATTAATTTACAGAAAGACCTGTGTGAAGGCCAATTTACAGAAGAGGAACTTTTTGAGGCAATTAAATATTTTCAGTCTGGTAAAACCCCAGGGCTTGATGGTATACCAGTAGAGGTATATCAGACCTTTTTTGATGTACTCAAATATCCATTATTAGCATGTTATAATTATGCCTATAAAAATGGTAGACTTTCAGGTACTCAACAAGAAGGTCTGATTTCATTACTACTAAAACAGGACCCAGGTGGTAAGTATAAAGATCCAGTCCATTAAAAAAAACGGAAGGCCTCTTACACTTCAACGTTTTGATGCGAAAATCCTGGCGAAATGCATAGCACATAGATTTTACCCCCGTTTTCTCATCGCCGCAACAGGCTCGGGAGAGGCATGCGTCCTCCAAAACATGACCCGCCTAACCGTGCTCCTTAACACGCGCCAGCCAGCCGCACCAATTTGTCGGAGGAAACAGTGTTCAACTGGCAACCGGGGTCAGCCTGCAGGCACCCAGCCCGCCTCAAGCAGTTGCTAGAGCGCAATTAGCCTAGTAAAGCCCCACCGGCCAAACCCTACCCTATCCCAGACGACGCTGGGCCAATTTTGCACCGTCCTATGGTACTCCCGGCCACAGCCAGTTGTGGCACAGACCAGAAATGAACCCGGGTCTGTAGTAATGCCTCTAGCACTGCGATGCAGTGCCTTAGACCGCTGCGCCACTCGGGATGCCAATAGAAAAGGTTTTACCAGATATTGTTAATCCTGATCAGACAGTTTTTTACATGGACAATATATTGGAGATAATATACGACAATTACTTGAATAAATTGAACATTATGAAACATCAAAGATACCAGGCCTGGTCTTTTTTGAAAAGGCGTTTGATAAAGTACGACTAGAATTTATATATAAATGCCTGGATTACTTTAATTTAGGTGAATCTCTTATACAATGGGTTACAGTTACAGTTGAAGTCGGAAGTTTACATACACCTTAGCCAAATACATTTAAACTCAGTTTCACAATTCCTGACATTTAATCCTAGTAAAAATTCCCTGTCTTAGGTCAGTTAGGATCACCACTTTATTTTAAGAATGTGAAATGTCAGAATAATAGTAGAGAGAATGATTTATTTCAGCTTTTATGTATTTCATCACATTCCCAGTGGGTCAGAAGTTTACATACACTCAATTAGTATTTGGTAGCATTGCCTTTAAATTGTTTAACTTGGGCCAAATGTTTCGGGTAGCCTTCCACAAGCTTCCCACAATAAGTTGGGTGAATTTTGGCCCATTCCTCCTGACAGAGCTGGTGTAACTGAGTCAGGTTTGTAGGCCTCCTTGCTCGAAAATGCTTTTTCAGTTCTGCCCTCAAATTTTCTATAGGATTGAGGTCAGGGCTTTGTGATCACCACTCCAATACCTTCACTTTGTTGTCCTTAAGCCATTTTGCCACAACTTTGGAAGTATGCTTGGGGTCATTGTCCATTTGGAAGACCCATTTGCAACCAAGCTTTAACTTCCTGACTGATGTCTTGAGATGTTGCTTCAACATATCCACATAATTTTCCTTCCTCATGATGCCATCTATTTTGTGAAGTGCACCAGTCCCTCCTGCAGCAAAGCACCCCACAGCATGATGCTGCCACCCCCGTGCTTCATGGTTGGGATGGTGTTCTTCGTCTTGCAAGTCCCCCTTTTTCCTCCAAACATAAAGATGGTCATTATGGCCAAACAGTTCTATTTTTGTTTCATCAGACCAGAGGACATTTTTCCAAAAAGTACGATCTTTGTCTCCATGTGCAGTTGCAAACCGTAGTCTGGCTTTTTTATGGCGGTTTTGGATCAGTGGCTTCTTCCTTGCTGAGCGGCCTTTCAGGTTATGTCGATATAGGACTCGTTTTACTGTGGATATAGATACTTTTGTACCTGTTTCCTCCAGCATCTTCACAAGGTCCTTTGCTGTTGTTCTGGGATTGATTTGCACTTTTCGCACCAAAGTACGTTCATCTCTAGGAGACAGAACGCGTCTCCTTCCCGAGCGGTAAGATGGCTGCGTGGTCCCATGGTGTTTATACTTGCGTACTATTGTTTGTACAGATGAACGTGGTACCTTCAGGCGTTTGGAAATTGCTCCCAAGGATGAACCAGACTTGTGGAGGTCTACAATTATGGCTGATTTCTTTTGATTTTCCCATGATGTCAAGCAAAGAGGCACTGAGTTTGAAGGTAGGCCTTGAAATACATCCACAGGTACACCTCCAATTGACTCAAATGATGTCAATTAGCCTATCAGAAGCTTCTAAAGCCATGACATCATTTTCTGGAATTTTCTAAACTGTTTAAAGGCACAGTCAACTTAGTGTATTAAACTTCTGACCTACTGGAATTGTGATACAGTGAATTATAAGTGAAATAATCTGTCTGTAAACAATTGTTGGAAAAATTACTTGTGTCATGCACAAAGTAAATGTCCTAACCGACTTGCCAAAACTATAGTTTGTTAACAAGAAATTTGTGGAGTGGTTGAAAAACAAGTTTTAATGACTCCAACCTAAGTGTATGTAAACTTCCGACTTCAACTGTATGTACAGCAACCCAAGATGTAAAATAGTAAATAATGGAAAAAAAAGCGTTGATCTTTTAAGAGGAGTAAAACCAGGCTGTCCGTTGTCTACATATCTATTTATTATGGCCATTGAAATGCTAGCTATTAAAATTAGATCCAACAAGAACATCAAGGGGATAGAAATCCAGGGGATAAAAAGTGTCAATGTATGCCGATGACTCAGGTTTTTTCTTGCACAGTCTCATTGACTAAAAGCTAATTATGACAAGTGTACCATATTACGTATTGGATTGTTAAAAGACAGTGTTTACACTACCTTGTAGTTGACCAATAAACTGGGCGGATGGTGAAGTAGACACACTCAAAAAATATGTATTCACATTTCAATTAACATAAATGAGCTTACTACAATCAATTTCAATAGTAAGTTTACAAAAATAGATACAATTCTGCAAACATGGAGAGGTAAATACTGTCTATTTATGGGAAAATCACATTGATTAACTCTTTGGTCCTATCACAGTTTACTTACTTACTAATGGCGCTGCCTACTCCAGACGACTCATTTTTTAAATCACATGAGCAAAACATATTTAATTTTATTTCAAATGCTAAGCCAGACAAAATTAAACGTGCCTATTTAAGAGAGCGAGAGTTACACCCCTCCTCAAAAAACCTACACTCGATCCTCCGATGTCAACAACTACAGACCAGTATCCCTTCTTTCTTTTCTCTCAAACTCTCGAGCGTGCCGTCTCTAGCCAACTCTCCTGCTATCTCTCAGAATGACCTTCTTGATCCAAACCAGTCAGGTTTCAAGACTGGTCATTCAACTGAGACTGCTCTTCTCTGTGTCACGGAGGCTCTCCGCACTGCTAAAGCTAACTCTCTCTCCTCTGCTCTTATCCTTCTAGACCTATCTGCTGCCTTTGATACTGTGAACCATCAGATCCTCCTCTCCACCCTCTCCGAGTTGGGTATCTCCGGCGCTGCTCACTCCTGGATTGCGTCCTACCTGACAGGCCGCTCCTACCAGGTGGCGTGGCGAGAATCTGTCTCCGCACCACGTGCTCTCACCACTGGTGTCCCCCAGGGCTCAGTTCTAGGCCCTCTCCTATTCTCTCTATACACCAAGTCACTTGGCTCTGTCATATCCTCACATGGTCTCTCCTATCATTGCTACGCAGACGACACACAATTAACTTTCTCCTTTCCCCCTTCTGATAAGCAGATGGCGAATCGCATCTCTGCATGTCTGGTAGACATATCAGTGTGGATGTCGGATCACCACCTCAAGCTGAACCTCGGCAAGACGGAGCTGCTCTTCCTCCCGGGGAAGGACTGCCCGCTCTATGATCTCGCCATCACGGTTGACAACTCCATTGTGTCCTCCTCCCAGAGTGCAAAGAACCTTGGCGTGACCCTGGACAACACCCTGTCGTTCTCCGCTAACATCAAAGCGGTGACCCGATCCTGCAGGTTCATGCTCTACAAGATTTGCAGAGTACGACCCTACCTTACACAGAAAGCGGCACAGGTCCTAATCCAGGCACTTGTCATCTCCCGTCTGGATTACTGGAACTCGCTGTTGGTTGGGCTCCCTGCCTGTGCCATTAAACCCCTACAACTTAACCAGAACGCTGCAGACCGTCTGGTGTTCAACCTTCCCAAGTTCTCTCATGTCACCCTGGCTTCACCACTGGCTTCCAGTTGAGGCTCGCATCTACTACAAGACCATGGTGCTTGCCTACGGAGCTGTGAGGGGAACGGCACCTCCTTACCTTTAGGCTCTGATCAGACCCTACACCCAAACGAAGGGCACTACGTTCATCAACCTCTGGCCTGCTAGCCCCCTACCTCTACGGAAGCACAGTTCCTGCTCAGCCCAGTCAAAGCTATTCGCTGCTCTGGCACCCCAATGGTGTAACAAGCTCCCCCACGACAGCGGTGTCACTGACCACCTTCCGGAGACACTTGAAACCCTACCTCTTTAAGGAATACCTGGAATAGTATAAAAGTAATCCTTCTACCCCTGAAATTTTGTTTACATCATTTACATTTTAGTCATTTAGCAGATGCTCTTATCCAGAGCGACATACAGTTAGTGAGTGCATAAATTATTATTTTTATTTTTCATACTGGCCCCTGTGGGAATCGAACCCACAACCCTGGCGTTGCAAACGCCATGCTCTACCAACTGAGCTTCATCCCTGCCGGCCATTCCCTCCCCTACCCTGGGCCAATTGTGCACCGCCCCATGGGTCTCCCGGTCACGGCCGGCTACGACAGAGCCTGGATTCGAACCAGGATCTCTAGCAGCACAGCTAGCAGTGCCTTAGACCACTGCGCCACTCGATAATTTAATGTATTGCCCTTTCTTAAACAAGCAATACAAAGCTGGTGACAATTTCAGTTTTATCCTACAGAAAAGATAGAACAAATATTACAACAAATGTTATGGTTAAACTCAAATATACTGATTCTTTTTTTTTTTATCTTTATGGATAAAAAAAAAAAGTATGATATTTATTAATGATATTATGAATAGAAACGACAGAGTTATGTCACATATGCAGCTATCGAAAATATATGGGAATGTCTGCTCAATCCAAACTTATAACCAACTGATTTCAGCATTACCACAAAAATGGAGGAGGCAAGTGGAAAAGGGGAAGGTAGGGCACTTGTTTGCTTGCCATATATTAAAGATACAAATTGGCTGAAAGGAATTGGTATAAATAGAACAATAAACAAGTTTAATTTGAGGACAAAAATGTTGACAGCTGCGCCATACAGCTTGCAAAATAAATGGGAAGAGATTTTCGATGTACCGATTCCATGGCACATGGTTTATGAACTGGTACAAAAAACAACACTTGATTCAACACTTCGAGTTTTCAATTTAAATTATTATACAAAATGCTTGCCACCAACAGAATGCTATATATATGGTGCATACAACAATCTCAGCTCTGTAGATTTTGCTGTAAAGAGAGAATCACTAGATCATGTATTATGGTATTGCCCCTATGTAGCTTGTTTCTGGTCACAGGTTCAGGAATGGTTAAAAAAATCACAACATTCACTTAAAATGTACCTTACAAATAGCAGTGTTTGTTGATTTGGAAAGCTATAATCAGTCAATAAATAATATCATAATACTCGTAGGAAAGGTTTATCTTTTGCTCACAATCTGTGGATACTATACGATTATAAAGGTTCAAAATGTATGTAAAACATCACAGCACAATTGAATGATATATGGCACATGGAAACCAAACACGGGTGGTCTACGTTGATAGGTGGGATGGGCTGAGGGGTGGGATTAAAGAGCTTATGTTTGGTAATGGATTATTGTTATGTGATTGCTTTATATAAAAGTAGCATGTATGTAGAATGTGTATGTAAAATGTGTATGCAAAATGTATATGTAAAATGTATATGTAGCAGGAAAGCTGTAAAAAAAACAAAAAAGATATGTGTCCGAAGAAGAAGGGGGGTGGTGGATGGGTTAATAAAAATAAATAAATAAATGTCAGATTGCAGCTCTAACATAGCCTGGTCAACAGTTGGGGCAATGGCATACATAACAGTGTCGCCCGCATACAGATGAATATTACAAGTTTTAACAGATGGACCAATATTATTTATATAAATAGCAGTGGCGGCTGGTGAAAAATATTCTCGGTGGGGCTGTGCCATACTTTTTTTTTCCTGTAACCATCGCGATATATTTTAACACAAACTGCAGGACAGCAGTGCTCAGTGAAACATTCAGTAATTATTTAATGCCAATATTAAAAAGTTGAGGCATTCTTACACAGAAAACATATTACACAAACCCAAGCCTTTCATTTGCATTTAAAGTGAACTTTTCACCATTGGTAGTAAACAGGCAACGCAACAGGCATGCTGTCAGAACAGAGTGGAAAGTGGACAATAACATGAAATTATTATAAAGTTTATAGGAAATCTTACACTGTATAAAAGGATGTATAATATAGAAATGGATATCAAGTGGATGAACTCAAACCTTTGACTGGAAGAATAGCATACAGTATTTTATGATCATACTAAATGTGACTAATTGTTAATGTGCTCCAGAACTGCAACAATTAATTGATACAAAACAACATATATACAGTAATATTAGCAAAGACACTATTAAGACTTTCTAGAGTACCATATATAACTGGATTTTTTATGCTAAGGTCAACTATATACAAAGAAACATGCGGCCAGAGCTGCTCTGTGTGTGTGTGTCTGTCATCTTATTTGTACAGGAATTTTGCCGTCTGTCCTTCTGAGTGGCAAACCTCTCAATGACCCTTTGATTAAAGTCAGGAATGTCCCTGACAAGTTTCTTCTCCATGGAGAGCATGGCCAGAGCGTTCAGGCGATCCTGTGTCATGCTGTTTCTCAGGAAGGTCTTGATCCTTTTCAGTGTAGAGAAGCACCTTTCTGACTCAGCAGTTGTCATGGGTGTGGTGATGAGGATCTTGAGGAGGCTGGCAGTCTCTGTGAAAGTGCTCTGAAGGTTGTTCTCCATGAAGAACTGGTACAGGGGCACTGCACCACTACAAGCCTTGAACTCACTGTTCTCATAGATGAGGGACAGTTCGGTTTTGAGCTTGGCCTTGTTCAACATGGGGTACGCCTCCACGGTTGTTTCAAAGCGCTGTATCGGGAACTTCACACTGTGTTGTGGGAACAACTCTCCGTGCAATAGTGTTGCGCTGATGAGGTGCTGGGTGAAGGAGAACCTCTCTTTGGCATGACTCAGGATGGTATCACATACCTGTAAAGATACATCATCAGCTTTAATTTGCAATTAAGCTATTTTGATGCAAGTGATCCTGACTGACACATGCCTATGTCCAACTCAAGTATATGATTACCAAGGTGCTGATTGTTCAGGGTTTTGGCTACATACTACCAGGCCTGAAAAAAAGTTCTAGGGGGAAACACTGACAATTACATCACAACTTACCTCTATAGCCAACCTCTGTTGTTCTCCTGGTCCCAGCATCCTCCGTCGCTTGATGGGCTGTTGCTGCTTTCGTCAGATGCGCTGTCCCCACACAAAGAGGGAATTGAGGCCCTGGGTCCAAAAAATAAAGTTTAATTTGATAACTTGCAATCAGACTTCTTAACTCACTGTAATTCCCCCTCAACACACAACCAGTGACTTTTATATATATATATATATATATATATATATATATATATATATATATATATAGACAGACAGACAGACAGACAGATAGTGTGTATATACACACAAACTATGTCTAGTAACTGCTTTTAACCTGTGATGTACATAATTAACTGATGTTATTACGTTTTAAAGCCTTTTTCTATTACATTTGTGAGAGGGATGCAACATCATTTTGTTCTGCTGTGCACTTAGCAATAAAGTTAATCTTCAATAACAACTAGGCCTCTTCTAGAAATTGACCTGGTGGACACCTGAATAATTATTACAAACTGTGTAGTACTTTCCTGCATTATTATCAACGTCTGATTGTGTCTTCTCTTTCCTTTTAAAATACTAAAACAAATATAATTGTGACGCTCTATGATAATCACTCACTTTGATGACCAGACACATTTAGGCTTTTAAACTGTTGTAAGTGAACTATTCAACTTTCTAACAACATCTTTATCAGCCAATAGTAAATATAGTTATTTACCTGATTGTTAGCATGCTGTCTGTGAACCTCTGGACAAGTGCTTTAATGAAGACAGGGTCGATGTTCCTCTTCTGCAGCTGGCTGAAAAGCATGTCCACATTTGGCATGATCTTGTGGAACAGTGCCAGGAAAAAACAGAAAGCCTCGTCTTGAGCATCCTCACAAAGCCCCCCGCCTCTCTGACAGTCGGGGCATCAAAGTTCCCAGAGTCTCTGATGGTCTGGAAACACGTTAGGAGGTCATCCCTGTACTCGTACACAGTGTTTACAGCGCGACTGTGGAAGTTCCACCGTGTTGTAGAGGCTCTGGGGAGTCTATGCGCAACCACTTCGTCAAGCACGGTGGTTCGCTTGGGAGACCTGGAGAAGAAAGCAGAAAATCCTGCAAAGGTCGGAAAAGAAAGTGCCGATCCTGGGGATGCGTGAAGTAGCCTGCTGCATGATGAGGTTCAGCTGATGTGCATAGCAGTGGACGTAGTGCACATTTTCGTACACATCCACTATTTTACGCTGCACTCCGCGGTGGCTCCCCCTCATCACACTTGCTCCGTCGTAAGCCTGGGCAATAAGTTTGGCCTTTTGTCCATGTGAGAGTATGGTGCTGAGCCTCTCCAGCAGCGCTGTAGCGATGGTGTCGGCGGTTGCGTTCTCGATCAAAATGAACTCGAAAAACGCTCTTGGGACGTTACTTTTAGCATCGATGTAGCGTATCACAAGCACCAACTGGCAGTGGGTGGAAAGCGTCAGTCGTCTCGTCAGCTTGAATGGCGATAAAATCAGCACTCTTTACTTCCTCCAGGATGTAATCCTTAAGCACTGACAGCATACAGTCCAACAGCTCGTTCTGTATCGTCTTTGACGTGCCCTTAAAAGCGGTAGCTGTCTTCAGGTGCTCCTCCAGCACACTGTCGAGGGAGGCAACAAAATCCACTAAGCCCCGGAAAATGCCGGGGTTGTCCGAGGAGTCAGTCTCCTCGTGCCCACGCAAGGCCAACTCAAAAGCCCCACAGAACTTCACACAATCGATAATTTTGGATAGAATGTGCCTGTTTTTATCCACCTCCTCATTGTGTTTCCTCACCGCAATCCTGTGGCCGTCATCCAGCTGCGTAGCAATGTTCACCCTTCCTAATACAGCTAGCTTTACAGAGTTGTCCATGTGTGCCCTGGTGTTCTCATGTTTCTTTACCTTCTCTGACAGGTGCTTCATATCCCTCACTCCGGTACCTGTCCATGCTGAATCTGACCCCGTCGTTTTAAAAAGCAAGCACGGAAAGCAAAATAAAGCATTAGCATCAGTGCACCCAGCTAGCCAAGCCTTCCTGGTGTACCAGCTACGGGAGAAGCCGCGCATATACTGCTTCCCTTTCTCGCTAGCCTGCTGTCTGATTGAGAGGTCAGGTTGATCTGGGCCCAGCTCTTTCACCCGAACTTTCTCTGACAAAGTTCTCCTCTCAAACGGATCTTGGAGGAGAGATTTCACCGAGTTAGGGTTGGGTCTTGGAGGAGTAACGTTTGCGCTCGCCATTGTCGTCTAGTAAAAATGGCGCCACTGGAGCCCGGTCCTTATTTTATCAGGGGCGAGCTTGGGGCGATAAAATAATCGCCCTCCTTGGATTCGATTTAAGATCGCTGATTGGCTACATTTTATGTCATACATTCATATCTTAAATTAGCAATTGGCTTAACTGCTACGTAGACCCGCCTCCTCGGGGCACTTTCTGTATCGCCCAGAGCTGACGAGGCGTTTGACAGGCAGAGGAAAGGTTGCGAATATGATTTTCTATCATATCTTACACATATTACTGTGTGCATTCCATATTTCAAACACACAAATATTGACATACTGATGTTTTTATTATTATTATTATTATTTTTATTTATTTTTTATTTTATTTTTTAAAATAATTTTATTTAAGGGGGCGGCGCCCTAGCGCCCTCTATCGGCCAGCCGCCACTGATAAATAGTAAAGAGAACAAATCCCAGTACCGACCCCTGCGGTACATCCAGAGCGACTTACTGGAGCTATTAGGGTGACATGCTAAAGGGCACAACGCTCTTAACCGCTAGGCTATCTGCTGTCACCTTCCATTCTACATAAAGTCCCTCTCTCTCTCTCTCTCTCTCTCTCTACTAATTACCCCAGCCTGCTCTTCTTCTTGTTAATTGTGGCTGTATTTTAGGAACATCGAGAGGGGGAGGGGAGGGAAGGAAACAGAGGATATGCGATCAGTGTAGTTTTCTTCCTAAAAGCAAAGGAGCCTTTTCACTTCACAGACCCATCTCCATGCTCAACTGTTTATTCTCTTAAGGGGTTTTTGTGTTCTACTTCACAAGTAAATAAGATAGATCAAACTCAATGCTGCAAGGCCACTACAATTGTTTTTTGGAGTGTGTGTGTGTGTGTGTTAGGAATTATGAAGAGGGGGTGTTGTGAGGAGGAATGGGGAGGTTGGTATGAGGTGGACAAGAGGTTGAGGGGTTGAGGGGGTGAAATGGAATACTGGGAGGCAAGGCAGCACAGATGGCAGCGCCAACAGGAGGCCCAGCATTCATCTCTCTCTTTGCATTCTGAGCCAAAGGCTTGTGCAACACAGACGACTTCTAGGGAGATGGCACTGACTGTGGTGGGGGGATTGAAGCACAGAGTGGGGAAAGGAAGGGGAGGGTGTATAAAAATGGCTGCTATTTCAGTGCTAGTGAACTGGACTCAACACATTGCCATGTCAAGGTTCAACCACGCAGCTCGAGTTGCCCATCCCAGACTTGGGTGTGCTTTTGGTAACTCTGGATAAGAGCATAATCAGACATGAGAATACATGCCAGCTTAGGCAGACCGGTCACTTTTCTCAATGGGCAGGTCCCCGAGTCCAGTATCTTGCTATCTTCCTATTGTACTATCTTTGATATGGAACAATGCACACCAGGTGTTGTGTCCAAAGACAGAGGCTTTGTCAAGAGAGACAAATAACATTTGTAACCAGCTATAATGCCAGTCCTATTCCACCTGGCCTTGCCTGGTATTATGTCTCCAATCCACTGCAGCCGGTGGCACTGATTTCCAGCCAACATTAAAGACCACCCTTTTCTCAGAAGTCACACAGACAGAGAGAGAAGAGAGCGGGGGGGGTTAGTTAGAAGGAGAGAGGAGGAAAAAGAGAGGGGGCGGTAGAGGAGGAGAGATAAGAGAGATAAACTGGTGGAAGACGGGATGAGGAGGACAGAGAGAGAAAGAGAGAAGCACCCCTTGGCTGATCATAACCACACAAGGAGGAGAGGGAAAGTAAATAAACACTAACTTCTCCCTCTACTTCTCTTTCTCTCTCTCTCTCTCTAGCTTCAGTCCCCAAGGGCTAAGGGAGTGGCGGAACTTAGATGTAAAGTTGACTTTGATCACACACACACGCATGCACACACACACACACACACACACACACACACACACACACACACACACATACCCTGGATTATAATGGAGAGTTAAATGAAGTGCAGGACAGAGACTGCTCTCTGGGGGCTGGCTGTAGCTTAAGGTTGAATTAGCGCTGGAGGAGTGCTAAGGTTTTACTGTGTTAGTCTCTGAAAGGTTGAGACCGGCAGACTGCTACATGGTTATTATCCTGTTCACTATCCAGAGGTATTGTGGTATTGTATTAGCTTTCCTCAGTGTCTATAGGGTGAGATAAATGATGACGTCATGGAGGAGACAAGGAGCTAGTGGGCAATTCCATGGTAACTGGAATTTACCATATAATTTCATACATTTTCACTTAAAATGTATGCCAAACAAAAAACATTGATTTCAAAGTTTAACAAACCATACAACTCTATGCACAAGGACTACTTCTTTACACTGAACATTTTACAAAAACACATTTACTGGAAATCAAATCAAAATGTTGGTAAAATCTCCATTTGATTTTTGAGACCACATTTTCCAAAAACTCTGGTAGATACACTACATGGCCAAAAGCATGTGGACACTCTTTCCAAAATATAGGGCATTAATATGGAGTTGGGAGATTGCATGGGTGTGTGCTCGATTGAATACACCTGTCAGCAGTGGTGGAAAAAGTACCCAATTGTCATACTTGAGTGAAAGTAAAGATACCTTAATAGAAAAGGACTCAACTAAAAGTGAAAGTCACCCAGTAAAATACTACTTGAGTAAAAGTCTAAAGTATTTGGTTTTAAATATCCTTAAGTATCAAAAGTAAATGTAATTGCTAAAATATACTTAATTATTAAAAGTGTAAATCATTTCAAATTCCTTATATTAAGCAAACAACACCGCACCATTTTCTTGTTTTTTTTATTTACGGATAGCCAGGGGTATGCTCCAACACGCAGACATAATTTACAAACGAAGCATGTGTTTAGTGAGTCTGCCAGATCAGAGGCAGTAGGGATGACCAGGAATGTTCTCTTGATAAGTGTGTGAATTTGACAATTTTCCTGTCCTGCTAAGCATTCAAAATGTAACAAGTACTTTTGGGTGTCAGGGAAAATGTATGGAGTAAAAAGTACATCATTTTCTTTAGGAATGTAGTGAAGTAAAAGTTGTCAAAAATATAAATAGTAAAGTACAGATACCCAAAAAAACTACTTAAGCAGTACTTTCAAGTATTTTAACCTAAGTACTTTACACCACTGCCTGTCAGCAACGGGTGTGGCTGAAATTGCCAAATACACTAATTTGAAGAGGTGTTCACATGTCTGCTCCAAATTAAGATTCAAAGGTGTCTGCAGAAAGAATGGGGTGTCAGTTATGACATGATGCCATCAGTTAGAAAAAATATATTTTGGTTATTGAACTACAGTAAGTGAAGTGGATTTACACCCGGTACAGAATTGCGGCAACAGAATTATCACTGGTCCCTGATCTGTACTACACAGAAATGCAGAATTATAGATATGAATTTAATTATCTTCATGGTGATATATCCTAAATAGGTACACAAAGGTACTATGCAATATCCTCCTTTGCATATTTGGGTATTATTCTACACACTGGCTATTATTTTAATGAGCTCCGCCACATTTGGTTGGTCCAGACCTGGACAAAATCTGAACCAATCATAGATGTCTATGTTTCACAAGTTTGGACATCAAAGTACAGCACAGTAGAGCTCGTAGAGTACAGTACAGCACAGAACAGTAGAGTACAGTCAAGTAGATTATCGTTCTGCCAATTAAATTCTGTTAAAGGTCCCCAAAGCACACACATCCCTGGGTCGCTCCTCTTCTCAGTTCACTGCAGCTAGCGACTTGAACGAACTGCAAAAAACAATGAAACTGGACAGTTTTATCTCCATCTCTTCATTCAAAGACTCAATCATGGACACTCTTACAGACAGTTGTGGCTGCTTCGCATTATGTATTGTTGTCTCTACCTTCTTGCCTTTGTGCTGTTGTCTGTGCCCAATAATGTTTGTACCATGTTTTGTGCTGCTACCATGTTGTGTTGCTACCATGTTGTTGTCATGTGTTGTCAGCTACCATGCTATGTTGTTGTCTTAGGTCTCTCTTTATGTATTATTGTGGTGTCTCTCTTGTCGTGATGTGTGTTTTGTCCTATCTAAAAAATGTTTATCCCAGCCCCCGTCCCTGCAGGAGGCCTTTTGCCTTTTGTTAGGCCGTCATTATGGAACTCTATTCCACATTAAGTAATGCAAGCAGTAAAATGTCTGTGTGTGTGTGTGTCGTCAGTATGCGTGTGTGCCTGCTATGTGTGTGTGGGCATATGTAGTGTGTGTGTGTGTGTGTGTGTGAGTGAGTGTGTGGTTAGAGTGTGCAAGAGAGTTTGTGCAAAGAAGGGTCAATGCATTTGATTAGCTATTTAGCAGTCTTGTTTTGTATTTGTATTTGTTATGGATCCCCATTAGCTGCTGCCTTGGGTCCAGCAAAATTAATTCAGCTGTATACAATTAAAAACATGACATTATATTTCACAACTCATTAAATGTGTGCACTCAGGCCCCTACTCTACTACCACATATCTACAACACAATGTGCATCTTATCATGTCTGTGTGTATGTGTGTCTGTGCCTGTGTGTGTCTCTTCACAGTCCCCGCTGTTCCATAAGGTGCATTTAATGTGTTACTTAATGTGGAATAGAGTTCCATATTGTCATGGCTCTATGTATACTGAACAAAAATATAAATGCAACAATTCCAAAGATTTTACTGAGTTACAGTTCATATAAGGAAATCAGTCAATTCAAATAATTCATTAGGCCCTAATCTATGGATTTCACATGACTGGGAATACAGATATGCATATGTTGGTCACAGATACCTTACAAAAAAAAATGTAGGGGCGTGGATCAGAAAACTAGTCAGTATCTGGTGTGACCACCATTTGCCTCATGCATCGCGACACATCTCCTTCGCATAGAGTTGATCAGGCTGTTGATAGTGGCCTGTGGAATGTTGTCCCACTCCTCTTCAATGGCTGTGCGAAGTTGCTGGATATTGGCGGGAACATGAACATGCTTTCGTACACGACGATCCAGAGCATCCCAAACATGCTCAGTGGGTGATATGTCTGGTGAGTATGCAGGCCAGGGAAGAACTGGGACATTTTCAGCTTCCAGGAATTGTATACAGATCCTTGCGATATGGGGCCGTGCATTAGCATGCTGAAACGTGAGGTGATGGCAGCGGATGAATGGCACAACAATGGACTCAGGAAATCGTCACGGTATCTCTGTGCATTCAAATTACCATCGATGAAATGCAATTGTGTTCGTCGCCCGTAGCTTATGCCTGCCCATATCATAAACCCACCGCCACCATGGGGCACTCTATTCACAACATTGACATCAGCAAACCGCTCACCCACACAACGCCATACACGTGGTCTGCGGTTGTGAGGCTGGTTGGATGTACTGCCAAATTCTCTAAAACGACGTTGGAGGCGGCTCATGGTAGAAAAATTAACATTAAATTATCTGGTAACAGCTCTGGTGGACATTCCTGCAGTCAGCATGCCAATTGCATGCTCCCTCAAAACGTGAGACATCTGTGGCATTGTGTTGTGTGACAAAACTGCACATTTTAGAGTGGCCTTTTATTGTCCCCCAGCACAAGGTGCACCTGTTTAATGAGTAATTCAGACTCAGGGTATTAGTAAACTATATTTTCTGAGTAGCTTCCCCCATGCTGCTTACAGAAGGCAGAATGTTTTCCCCCAAAACTAAATATGTGTTGATATTAGTTGACACAGGTCTTTACTTCAACATTATTGTGTCTTGATGTATTGCTAATACCTTTTAAGACTTTTTCTGGTAGATGTTTTCTAAGACCCCTTTTCCATCTGTTTGACCAGAAACCAAAGCCTTCGCTTATTCCAAATTTCTAGGATGGAAAATGGTTGAAAAAAATGATATATGCCTTAATTTCTAAAAAATATAGGCTCTTAGCTTTCATTTTACACCCAATTTGACATGCTCCTATAAACTTCACATAGTGTCTTAAAGAGGGTGTATCTCAATGGTGTAAAGGGATTTCCTTTCCTCTTCTCATTTCCTACCACATTCCTCCTAAATAAGGCCCAGTTTCTTGTTGGTGGTGAGTAAGGGGTGGGGCTAGTATGTAGGAATTGATAAGATAGAAGAGGTGGAATCTCATAGGCCTATCACAGCATTCACAGTAGGTACCCACTGAGTTGGACCCAACCCTCCTTGGTATGACATTATGAAGCATCAGGAAGATGGGCTAACTCTCCTTATCTTCCTGATGCTTTATTATTCTCACAAGACCGGGATTTACCTTTACTAAAGGATCCTGAATGGTCCCTTTAATGGAGGCAATTTAGGGCTTATAAGACATAGCCTCACAGCCTATACAAGATGGCCTGAAATCCAGAACCTGTTTTTCTAACATTCCACTCCTTGTACTCTGTGTCATGACAAACATGTCATGTTTGGCAATTGGCATGACAAGGAGTGGCAAGGAGAGGAATGATAACTCAAACTGGTGCCCAGGCTATATACAAGAGACATAATGGGGAAGAGATTAGTCCAAATCCAGAGCCATAACGGGGGGCATTTAGCTGTGACGTTTGTGACAAATGAAAGGAGGGGTAGAAAGAAGCCAACACCTTGACAGTGCAGACAAAGCTAGCAGGTGCAGCCTGTAAAATTGACAGGAGGTAATAGAGCATGTTCTATGTAAATGAGGAGGAGGCCCTCCCACATACTGTATGTTTGTGTAAATTACAGACAGGTAAGAATCATCGATGATGTCCTGTAATAATAGGCCAGTCACAGATCACATAAACTGTGTGAGAGAGAAGGGAGGAATGGGATGGGCACAGACACACACCTGCGGACACATACACCCACAGAGGCACAGTGCTCTCAAGTTCTCATGAGTGAGATTGAAAGAGTGGAGAAATGAACATCAACAACTGGGGTGTGGCGCACAGCCATGCGCGTTTTATGCACATTAGAAGAAGAGGCCAACATTTCAGCATAGCAATAACGGGCTGCTGCAAAAACCACTGACATTATTGTGAGTTGCTTCATTAAAGTGTGTGTACATAAACGTTAATGAGAAAGCAACCCTTTGGATAAACTAAGGCACGTATATCTACACGCTCTTTGAACATTTGCAGTGTCCACCATCTTTTCAAGTTTCTCAACAAGTGATACACAACCATGTCCGTTAGTCTTTATTTCTCATAACAAAAATAGAACCCACATTTACAACGGAAACATTTTAAACTAGGAAAACTTTAGAAAATAGTAGCCTAATATTGAGAAAAAAGTATCATCTCTTTGAGTCCAGAGGGAGAATCAATTGCATGGAGAATTGAGCCATTAAAAAAGCTCAATGACTGAGCAACAGCAGCAAACTGATGAGTGAACAGCAGCAGGCAGCTATGTAGCCTAATTGGTTTTCAATGCTCTCGTCTAGTGTGTGTGTGTGTGTGTGCAGTAGCGGTGCGTGGGTAAAATCACTGGGGAAGCCAGTCCCCCCCACCCCCCCCCCCAAAAAAAAAAACATATTACAACCTATGTGTTGTGATAATTGCGTTGTTTGCTCTATAACCTGTTAATTCATATGCCTTGTGACCATGATATATATTATTGGTCTAAAGGGCGAGACAATAAGAAGACACAGTGGTAGAATAAATTCAACCACAGCTTTGTTTTATCACAAAACCGGATAGCAACCTCTGTCCAGTGAAGTCCACAAAGCATATTGCATGTACAGTAACAGACAGTTACATGACCTACAGCATGGAAAAGCAAGTTAATGTTTCCGACATTTTCGGACCACTAAACAACTATCAATTTAGAACCACAGAGAGTTACCGCAAGTCGCAAAGAAAACAGGAGCTGCCTCCACTATTCCAGCACCATTTCAACTTCAACATTTCAACATCTTTAAATCACCTATGCTTAGTCTAATACAGTGACAACTAAAAGATACCAAAAACAATTTAGTCCTATCAACGTAAGCTAAATATGATGTGGCTGTTCATGGTTCTGATTTCTGCATGCGTATGTATGTGTGTGTGTGTGTGTGTGTGTGTGTGTATATGTGTGTGTGTGTGTGCGTTTGCGTTCGTGCAAGTAGAAAAACATGTTGACTCACCCTACTTGTAGAGAAATGCCAATGCCATCCTCCTCTCTTTCATGTTGAGGAAACAGTCTATCACTCTGTCATACAGTACACACTTTTATGTTTTGTTGTCCTAGGCTTCCTGGCTAAAATGCTTGCTCGCTAGCCTAACTTCCATTCATGGGCAAAGATAGCTAGTTAACATTAGCCTTCTACAGTGGGGAAAAAAAGTATTTAGTCAGTCACCAATTGTGCAAGTTCTCCCACTTAAAAAGATGAGAGAGGCCTGTAATTTTCATCATAGGTACACGTCAACTATGACAGACAAAATGAGGGAAAAAAATCCAGAAAATCACATTGTAGGATTTTTAATGAATTTATTTGCAAATTATGGTGGAAAATAAGTATTTGGTCAATAATAAAAGTTTCTCAATACTTTGTTATATACCCCTTATTGGCAATGACACAGGTCAAACGTTTTCTGTAAGTCTTCACAAGGTTTTCACACACTGTTGCTGGTATTTTGGCCCATTCCTCCATGCAGATCTCCTCTAGAGCAGTGATGTTTTAGGGCTGTCGCTGGGCAACACGGACTTTCAACTCCCTCCAAAGATTTTCTATGGGGTTGAGATCTGGAGACTGGCTAGGCCACTCCAGGACCTTGAAATGCTTCTTACGAAGCCACTCCTTTGTTGCCCGGGCGGTGTGTTTGGGATCATTGTCATACTGAAAGACCCAGCCACGTTTCATCTTCAATGCCCTTGCTGATGGAAGGAGGTTTTCACTCAAAATCTCACGATACATGGCCCCATTCATTCTTTCCTTTACACGGATCAGTTGTCCTGGTCCCTTTGCAGAAAAACAGCCCCAAAGCATGATGTTTCCACCCCCATGCTTCACAGTAGGTATGGTGTTCTTTGGATGCAACTCAGCATTCTTTGTCCTCCAAACACGACGAGTTGAGTTTTTACCAAAAAGTTCCATTTTGGTTTCATCTGACCATATGACATTCTCCCAATCCTCTTCTGGATCATCCAAATGCACTCTAGCAAACTTCAGACGGGC
Source organism: Coregonus clupeaformis (assembly GCF_020615455.1). Taxonomy (NCBI): domain Eukaryota; kingdom Metazoa; phylum Chordata; class Actinopteri; order Salmoniformes; family Salmonidae; genus Coregonus; species Coregonus clupeaformis. The sequence goes on along the minus strand of NC_059194.1, from coordinate 43,232,864 downwards.
CTGGACATGTACTGGCTTAAGCAGGGGCACACTTCTTGCACTGTAGGATTTGAGTCCCTGGCGGCGTAGTGTGTTACTGATGGTAGGCTTTGTTACTTTGGTCCCAGCTCTCTGCAGGTCATTCACTAGGTCCCCCCGTGTGGTTCTGGGATTTTTGCTCACCATTCTTGTGATCATTTTGACCCCACGGGGTGAGATCTTGCGTGGAGCCCCAGATCAAGGGAGATTATCAGTGGTCTTGTATGTCTTCCATTTCCTAATAATTGCTCCCACAGATGATTTCTTCAAACCAAGCTGCTTACCTATTGCAGATGCAGTCTTCCCAGCCTGGTGCAGGTCTACAGTTTTGTTTCTGGTGTCCTTTGACAGCTCTTTGGTCTTGGCCATAGTGGAGTTTGGAGTGTGACTTTTTGAGGTTGTGGACAGGTGTCTTTTATACTGATAACAAGTTCAAACAGGTGCCATTAATACAGGTAACGAGTGGAGGACAGAGGAGCCTCTTAAAGAAGAAGTTACAGGTCTGTGAGAGACAGAAATCTTGCTTGTTTGTAGGTGACCAAATACTTATTTTCCACCATAATTTGCAAATAAATTCATTAAAAATCCTACAATGTGATTTTCTGGAAAAAAAATTCTCAATTTGTCTGTCATAGTTGACGTGTACCTATGATGAAAATGACAGGCCTCTCTCATCTTTTTAAGTGGGAGAACTTGCACAATTGGTGGCTGACTAAATACTTTTTTCCCCTACTGTACATCTAGTTACATATTAAACTTCCATCCTCTCAGGCCAGGGGCACAACAATGTATGAATTAATGGTTGGATCAGAATCGCCGTTATAATCATTGGCCAGTATGGAGAATTAAGTAAAACCACAAAGCAAAATCCCAATCTCCATCCATGGCTAATTTAGGAAAGGGACAATTTCATCTAGCTAGCTAGCCACCGGAGGACAACAACACAACGAGATACAACAAATCAAGGTTTTTTGTCAATGATGTATGCTCTCAATGGGATTTGATAGGAGTGACACCAAAATCCAAGCTGGCTTCCCTTGACACTTTTTTTTGGTGCGCCAGGACCATTCACAGTTGAGCTCGCTCAGTTAAGCTCAATGCTGATTGGCTATTGTTTTATTTTATTTTATCAAGGGAGGCCAAATGCTCGCTGGCTTCCTTTGCCTTCAATGCTAGGGGCGGCAACAATGTCATACTTGTTTGGACCAGACAGCATCAGATAGATGGCCTACACATAGAGAGACAGAGGGGTTTCACTCGCCTGGATGCTTTCTCCTGTGAGATACATTCAGCCTCTTGTGAATTGAAGGAAAATTATGAAACACAGAGAGACAAAATATACATTATTTTATGTATTTTTATTTTTTCTTGGTCAATTGTTTTGGGAAGCCTGGCTTCCCTTGGCATCCATGAATACACGCAACTTGTGTGTGTGTGTGTGTGTGTGTGTGTGTGTGTGTGTGTGTGTGTGTGTGTATCACTGTCAAAGTTACATACAGGGAGAGAATTAATTGTGAATAGGACTTACGACTGAAAGTATGGTGCAAGTGCACCCTCTCTCAGAATCAACCTCTGCATAAACAGTGTATTCCCGTTGCCTAATTAACTCGAAATGGTTAACATTTAACATGCAAAAACTAGGCTATGTCAAGATGACAAATGCCTATTGCCTACCCCGTTACTTCTCCATTAGCCAATCTCCATTATCCCAACCAGCCGGCCCTGTTGATGCCTGTTGGGCTTCTTATCCATACCCGCTACGAATAACCCGAGAACACCTGTCCACTGCAACAAACATCGCGTGCTCGAGTTTAACAAAAGAGAGAGGCTAAACTTTAAAAAAAGTAAACAAACAAACGAGTCTTACCTTGAAGGTTTTACCCGGTCCTTTTTTTAGGAACAATGTTTTATTCCGTTTCGCCTCCGCCGACGCCAATACTGGCGGGGAAACTTCCTCTCAAAGTCGGCGTTGCTCTGTGGACGTTGACGGAGGTGGCGACGAGGAGGAGGAGGGTGAAGGGACAGGGGTGTTTGAGATCCTGCTCCCGGAGAGGAACTCTGAAGCGTGATGTAATTCAATACGCGGCGACAGACACCCAGCGCTGCTTTTACGCACAGCTCTCGCGCTTGGCAAGCTGATGAGGATAGGTAGGCACCTAAAGCGAAAGAGAGCGAGACACTGGAGAGCGAGAGAGAGCGAGAGAGCGAGAGAGAGAGCGAGAGAGAGAGAGAGAGAGAGAGAGACTTCGATAAAGGAACGTGCACCTGACAACCGGTATAATGTTCAAGTTGGCGGACGCGGTAACGGATACCTCCTGTCAGGCATAGGTGTCTTTTACAGTAGCCACCTATACGACACAGTAGCGCCAGTTAACGACTGGTAGCAGTTCTTAAAGGCGCTACATGGTCATTCCGCCGTCTGCATTGGCTGTGCAGCATGTATGGTGATACGGCCTCTGCAGAAGTCAGGGCATTCATACTTCTTGCGCTTCATGGAGCAGTGCAGAGCTGTTGTCATGGAAGAGAGTTTGTGTTTTTAGGGGACCTCCCGCCCCCACCTACCGTCAACCAATCATGTCATTGCAGAGCTATACTGAGACCTCAGAATTGTTACAACATTTGAGAGGCGCACGGTGATGTAGTATGGAGCTCAATTTGGCCTCTGGGTGCCTTCCGGAGGCTCCGCAATTGTGTTGGCAATTGCATCACACCATCCATACGGCGCCTCCGACCACATTTAGCGGATCAAGCATACTATTACATAGTGATGTAGAGTGGACTAGATAACGTTGTTACATTACAGTGGGACTAGCTGTAAGACTACTTATGCCTAACTGATGTCATAGTGTATGCATTATGTCCATATTCAGTATTTGCACAGTATGACTGACATGTACAGTAACCTACAGTAGCCAACATGTAAATGTGAATGTATATAGTACTGTATATGTCTATTTTGAACATTTTCAACATGTAATAGATGTAAATGTGAATGTTCAGTGCCAGTCAAAAGTTTGGACACACCTACTCATTCAAGGGTTTTTCTTTATTTTTACTATTTTTTATAATGTAGAATAATAGTGAATACATCAAAACTATGAAATAACACATATGGAATCATGTAGTAACCAAAAAAGTGTTAAACAAATCAAAATATATTTTAGATTTTAGATTCTTCAAAGTAGCCACCCTTTGTCTTGATGACAGCTTTGCACACTCTATCACGTTTCAGGAGAAGACCCAGATGCAGACAGTGTTGAAGTAACAAAGGTTTATTACAAAAACAAGGGGCAGGCAAAAGACATGTCAAGGGCGGGCAGAGGTCAGTAATCCAGATCAGAGTCCAAAAGCTACAGAATGGCAGGGAGTCTCAGGGTCAGGGCAGTCAGGGGTCAATAATACAGGGTGGTGTGACATGGACAGAACAGCAGGCAGTCTCAGGGTCAGGGCAGGCAGAATGGTCAACACCGGGAAAACTCGAAAATAGGAACTTGAGAAAGACTGGAGCAAGGGGAAAACCGCTGGTAGGCTTGACGAAACAAAATGAACTGGCAACAGACAAATAGAGAACACAGGTATAAATACCCTGGGGATAATGGGGAAGATGGGCGACACCTGGAGGCGGGTGGAGACAATCACAAAGACAGGTGAAACAGATCAGGGTGTGACACACCCTTGGCATTCTCTCAACCAGCTTCGCCTGGATTGCTTTTCCAACAGTCTTGAAGGAGGTCCCACATATGCTGAGCACCTGTTGGCTGCTTTTCCTTCACTCTGCGGTCCAACTCATCCCAAACCATCTCAATTGGGTTGAGTTCGGGTGATTGTGATCATCTGATGCAGCACTCCATCACTCTCCTTCTTGGTCAAATATCCCCTACATGCTGTGGGGGTGCTTTGCTGCAGGAGGGACTGGTGCACTTCACAAAATAGATGGCATCATGTGGAAGGAAAATTATATATTGAAGCAACATCTCAAGACATCAGTCAGGAAGTTAAAGCTTGGTCACAAATGGGTCTTCCAAATGGACAATGACCCCAAGCATACTTCCAAAGTTGTGGCAAAATGGCTTAAGGACAACAAAGTCAAGGTATTGGAGTGGCCATCACAAAGCCCTGACCTCAATCCAATAGAACATTTGTGGGCAGAACTGAAAAAGCGTGTGCGAGCAAGAAAGCCTACAAACCTGACTCAGTTACACCAGCTCTGTCAGGAGGAATGGGCCAAAATTCACCCAACTTATTGTGCGAAGCTTGTGGAAGGCTACCCGAAATGTTTGACCCAAGTTAAACAATTTAAAGGCAATGCTACCAAATACTAATTGAGTGTATGTAAACTTCTGACCCACTGGGAATGTGATGAAATAAATAAAAGCTTAAATAAATCATTCTCTCTACTATTATTCTGACATTTCACATTCTTAAAATGAAGTGGTGATCCTAACTGACCTAAGACAGGGCATTTTTACTAGGACTAAATGTCAGGAATTGTGAAAAAAGTTTAAATGTATTTGGCTAAGGTGTATGTAAACTTCCGACTTCAACTGTATGTGTTTTTCTTCCTTTCAAAGATGTGATCCACCCACCCCAAGTCACCCATTCCATAAACAGTTTGGACCGACTTCTTCTAAATTAATGACCATCATCACCATGGCAACCAGCAGCCTATACACTGAAATGGGATGTAAAACGTGGCAGTGAAAAAGTGAAATCCATCCAAGCCAACCCCCCACCACCAACCACCCTTCCCCCTTCGCACTTACTCCACTTATCCAGCAGACCAGGGGATGTCACCCATCATACAACCCAGTTCGGGTGAATGGGTCCTGGGATACAGGGAGCACTGCAAAGCCCCCCAACACCACGGTTTGTGTATAGGTTTGTCTACCTCAGAACAAACTGGGACCTGTTAGGTGTTTTCTATTCTGTTGTGCTTTCAGTGGGAAGCCGTTGAATAATTGACTGCTCTAGGAAATGCTTTGTTGAGTTCACTAACTGGCATTGATGTTGAATCATCATGCCTGGTTTGTTGTGCCACCATTCTGTTGGGGCACCATTTCCCCTCCAATGTTATCATGGCTTGGCTGTATCAGAATAGGTCTGATTAATGGACAAAATGTCAAATTTGATTTGAGGTGGTTTAGTTACATTACAGTTGGGAAGAGATATTGAGTGCCATTAAGAGTGGGGAAGTAGAGAGTAAGAGGTAGAAAGATAGAAAATAGAAAAAAGGGAGACTCCAGACCGCAGCAAGGGTGCAGGGGAGTCTTTCTCACCATGACAACCAGGAGGGGGAATCTGAGCGCAATCATTGGTCGGATCAACCACTAAGATCCTCCCATGCACTCATAATATACAGAACACTGTTTCACAAATCAACATTCTACTGTTATTCAAAGTTCTATCCAAAGGTGTGAGAAGAGGGGTTAAAACACCAGTTACTGTAAATGACGTAGTAAGTTGCAACTTTGATATATGTGGATAGAATGTCATTTTTATATGACAAATAGAGTTACCTAAGGGTTACTACAAGCTTCACTTCATTGATCTACATGTGTGCGTGCGTCTGTGTGGAGTGGATTTTTGGAGCAGCAGACACCTTTTGGTAACATGATATCCTCGACGGTCAAACTTCCATTCACAAGTGGACGATAGTAACGTTTTTTTATTTTTTATTTCCATTTGGTAAAAACAAAGAAGAGTCGCCTTCCCTTGCTAGTGTTAACCAGCCCCCAGTGTCCAGTCAGGAGCGTGAAGTCATGAGCTCTGCTGGTCAGGCTACTGCGTAGCATCCTAGTGGTCCCAAAAGACCTGATCTGCCCTTGAAAATCTATGTACACTGAACAAAAATATGAACGCAACATGTAAAGCATTGGTCTCATGTTTCATGAGCTGAAATAAAAGATCCCCGAAATGTTCCATACACACAAAAAGCTAATTTCTCTCAAATGTTGAGCACAAATTTGTTTACATCCTGTTAGTGAGCATTTCTCCTTTGCCAAGATAATCCATCCACCTGACAGGTGTGGCATATCAAGAAGCTGATTAAACAGCATGATCATTACACAGGTGCATCTTGTGTTGGGGACAATAAAAAGCCACTCTAAAATGTGTGGTTTTGTCACACAACAAACACAATGCCACAGATGTTTCAAGTTTTGAAGGAGCATGCAATTGGCATGCTGACTGCAGGAATGTCCACCAGAGCTGTTGCCAGAGAATTTAATGTTAATATCTCTACCATAAGCCGCCTCCAATGTCGTTTCAGAGAATTTGGCAGTACGTCCAACCGGCCTCACAACCGCAGACCACGTGTAACCACACCAGCCCAGGACCTCCACATCCGGCTTCCTCACCTGCGGGATCGACTGAGACCAGCCATCCGGACAGCTGATGAAACTGTGGGTTTGCACAATAAAATACTTTATTCACAAACTGTCAGAAACCGTCTCACGCATGAATCCTGTTTCAACTGTACCGGGCAAATGGTGTTGGGTGGGCAAGCGGTTTGCTGATGTCAACGGTGTGAACAGAGTGCCCCATAGTGGCGGTGGGGTTATGGTAGGGCAGGCATAAGCTACGGACAACGAACACAATTGCATTTTATCGATGGCACTTTGAATGCACAGAGATACCGTGACGAGATCCCATTGTCGTGCCATACATCACCTGATGTTTCAGCATGATAATGCATGGCCCCATATTGCAAGGATCTGTACACAGTTCCTGGAAGCTGACAATGTCCCTATTCTTCCATGGCCTGCATACTCATTGATGTTTGGGATGCTCTGGATTGACATGTAGGAAAGCGTGTTTCAGTTCCTAACAATATCCAACAACTTCGCACAGCCATTGAAGAGGAGTGGGACAACATTCCACAGGTCACAATCAACAGCCTGATGTGTCACGCTTCATTAGGCAAATGGTGGTCACACCAGATACTGACTGGTTTTCTGATCCACGCCCCTACCTTTAAAAAAAAAGGTATCTGTGACCTACAAAATATTGTGCCATTCAGCCCTATTCAGCTATATGGCACGCTTCAAATTCAAATAATTCCGGCTTCATGTAGCATCGGGAGTTTTCCATATCAATATGTGGATGATGTCAGCGCTATCACTGGTTTTAATGTCTATGGTAGTACCTAGCTTCTCACATATCCATGTGACATAATCAGATTTATAATACATAAATAAGCCCTGGCTAATATTTTTACACTTGACGGTGCAACCTAAAACATTCTCCCAGTTGGTTTTCTGCTTGTGTATTCATTCCCATATCAGCTAAAAAATAGAACGTCATCATCTTTTAGTCACAGAGAAAAAAACACATGGCTAGCTAGTTGGCTTCAACAAGTTCTACCATTTCACAATAGCCTGTAATCACTAGTTATTACTTCTAAACAAAATAGCTTTTTGGGTGGAATCTTGGTTTACTGTTTGAACAGTCACTGAGATTATATTTGGTTATCAATGCTAATTATATAGATCATATCAAGGAACCAAGCGACAACATTGCCCCCACGGCTGCGGAAGGAATGATACGGCATGTCTTTTCAGGTAGTAAAAAAGTATGTTGAATGCCAGAGTGTATTATAAGGAGCCACCCCTTTTGTGACGAAAAACTACATCGCAACACTGTGCTATGCTCCGAATCTTGCGTCTCCGTAGAGCTTGTGGTAAGCTTAAGGATCCCCACCAGCATTGTTGTTCTCTAGCCAACTCCCTTTAAACTGCTGATAAAATGAGTTTGACTGGGCAGCTAACAGCCACGTAAATAAACAATTAAAACTAGGAATGCAAGATGAAGTGCTGGCTCACACACACACAGACTCACAGACACACAAACACACACACACACCACACACACTAGTCACAAGGGACAAGCAATATCTTCAATCCGCATAGCCGTTAGGAAAACGTAATGTTATGACTATTACTACTGATCCCTGAATGAGTTAAAATATACTATGGGGAGTCTAACTCTTGCGACTTCTGTTGAAGGAACTAAAATCACGCCTGACAAGGCCAATGAAATCCGCGCCACACTGGAAGCCCGCCTTCCACAGGTGATAAGCATGGGGCTGGGATTCATTCCTTCAATATAATACCGCTCTTCACTGAGTGCGGGGCCATCAGGCAACAGTACTTATAGTCATAACTGGCCCATGGCAGACCACCCAGACCTGACCCCGCAAAATGCAGCAGTCTGGGTATTGCGCACATAGCGCGCTGCCTAGTGACCTTCACCTTTCCCAGCTGTAGCACACTGTGGGCTACACTGGGAGCAGTGACTTCCAAGCGATAAGTGTGTGGTGATGCCCAACTCGCCGCAGCACAAATATCCCCAACAGACAACCCAGGATGCTGCCAGACATCTGTCGGCAGGTAGCCTAGCGGTTAAGAGTGTTGGACCAGTAACCAAAAGGTTGCTGGTTCTAATCCCTGAGCCGACTAGGTGAAAGATCTGTCAATGTGCTCTTGAGCAAGGCACTTAACCCTAATTGCTCCTGTAAATCGCTTTGGATAGGAGCTTCTGCTAAATGACTACAATGTAAATGGTGGAGTGGGTACACCGCTGGGTAACCCTTGCCCCCTGCTGCTATACGCCAGGGAGATAGCCTCCACAATCCAGTGAGAGAAACACTGCCTAGACAGCTGGATTAGCAAAACGGACAAAAAGCAACGTCACCTTAAGTGTCGCCAGGGGCGAACTGGGTACAGGAAGGGTGTATGGATAACGCATGGAGATCCCAACGCGTTTAGTCAAAGCCAAAGCCAAAGCCAAAGCCACGAGCAGGGTGGTCCTGTAGGAGAGGATCTTTAGATCCACAGCCTCCAGTGGATCCAAAGGGGGCCTCACACAGAGCATCCAAAAGCATTGCGGACTGAATAGCAGCAATCACGTTCGGCGGTAAACCTCTAGCCGTCAGATTGGATCTCTCAGCGGCCAAGCCCACAGATCCCAAATCTCTTACCGAGGGTGCCAAACCTGCCCGTGTGCCTGGGACAACAGAACTCTGCGCAGTGGGAGTTGCCACGGGACCCCGACAACAGGCGAAAGATCTCCGTGAACCGAGTTAGCTAACCTGGCTAGCACGCTATGCAGCGCTTGTTAGCTAGCCTGGTCTCGAAAGTCTATGTAGGACCGGATCATTGATAAGTCTGTATCGATAAGTCTGGGAAGAGAGGCAAGCGTTGCTTAACCAAGGCAGACACAGTCGGCAGGGGGATACCCACAGAACCTAGTCACCCTCTCTCTACAAGCAGCCTCCAGTAACCGGCGACAGAGTGCACAGGAGCCAGGAGACATTTGACCCGACCAACGACCCAATCCATCTCCACGTCCCACAACTCAGACTCAGCCGAGGTAAGGACACCCGGGAGAGTAAGTCATTATATAAAACGCCCCCTAAAGAATGCTACACGACTGTCAAGAGAACCTGCGCCGCGGACTATTAGGGTAACAGTGCCAGCCGTCCCCTAGTCCCGCACACAAACTGATTTGAGTGAGGGCAGTCTGAGCATGCATGCACCGAGCCGAGACATACAAGACAACAAACGTGAGTATCTTTCTGTCGCGTTAGCATCTTACTTATTGCTATGGCCAGGCCAAGCAATCCGAAGAATAACTAATTGTCTGTGATTAGGAAACTTATGAGATTCATGCAAACTTCAGCACACAATGTCCAGGGAGTAAGCACGCTCTACCACTAAGGTACAGTTTAGTGCAACGTAAGACAGTCTCGTGTTCAACTTGTTTTAGTAGTGTGAATCGTTCCTGTTCACACCGAGGTGAAGAGCGGTATAATTGAAGGAATGGATCTGAGCCTCACACTTATCACCTGTGAAAGGTGGGGCTTCCAGGGAGGCCTGGATTTCATTGGCCTTGTCAGGCATGATTTTAGTTCCTTCAACTGAAGTCGCGAGAGTGTGACTCCCCATAGAATGTTGTTCTGAAGTTCACTGACTGAAAGGGAACTGGGTCCATTTCTGTGTATGAAAACTGGTATGTGCCAGTGCAATGCTCACTTCTATCTGTAATAGTGCATGCGATAAGACATTGCACAGGATTGACACTGTCACCCCAGGAGTTTTAGAGTAGCAATCTGCATGTCACTGTCCTTGCACTCCTACACAGTGGAGACAGACCTAATTTTAAACTGGGAGACTATATAGGGCACACAGAAATCTGTGTAAAAGAGAAAGAGCAGCCAACGATAACAGATCCATGGCAGAGTTTAGAGTCAGAATAATAATAAATAATAAGACAATGGTATGTCTTCACCCTAAAACCCAGAGCGTGCACACACACCTGGCAAACAGACACACATACACAGAGAGAGGCATGGCCAAAACACAGGTACAGCAAACATACACATGTAAACACATTATTGGACTGTGATGTAGAATTTTGAGAAGTTTTCAATCGAGTGTCTACGCTGTATGAGTAACCTTCCCCCCACCCTCCCTACCATCCACTGGCTCTGCATTTGGCTTGTTCTGCAGCCACCTACCATGACCTTCCCCTCCCCCAAAGGAATTACAAATGTAAATGTGATAGTAGATTAAAACAAGTCTTGTATGCAGTATCTGACCTTAGAGTAGGTACAAGGAGTGATACTGTGGACCAAAGCAAATATGTTTGTGTTCAACACCTGCATGAATCACTTGGGATTGTGGTCAATGGTAGTTAATAAATCAAATCAAATCAAATTGTATTTGCCACATGCGCCGAATACAACAGGTGTAGACATTACAGTGAAATGCTTACTTACAAGCCCTTAACCAACAATGCTGTTTTTTTAAAAAGAAAAAAGTAAAAGAAAAAAGTGTAAAGTAATTTTAAAAAAAGCAAATAACTAAAGAGCAGCAGTAAAGTAAAATAACAGTAGCAAGGCTATATACAGGGGGGTACCGGTACAGAGTCAATGTGCGGGGGCACCGCCTAGTCGAGGTAATTGAGGTAATATGTACATGTGGGTAGAGTTAAAGTGACTATGCATAAATAATAAACAGAGTAGCAGCAGCGTAAAAGAGGGGGATGGGGTGGGGTGGGGGGGCAGTGCAAATAGTCTGGATAGCCATGATTAGCTGTTCAGGAGTCTTATGGCTTGGGGGTAGAAGCTGTTGAGAAGCCTTTTGGACCTAGACTTGACGCTCCGGTACCGCTTACCGTGCGGTAGCAGAGAGAACAGTCTATGACTAGGGTGGCTGGAGTCTTTGACAATTTTGAGGGCCTTCCTCTGACACCGCCTGATCTGGGGACCCATGCCAAATCTTTTCAGTCTCCTGAGGGGCAATAAGCTTTGTCGTGACCTCTTCACGACTGTCTTGGTGTGTTTGGACCATGATAGTTTGTTGGTGATGTGAACTTGAAGCTCTCAACCTGTTCCACTACAGCCCCGCGATGAGAATGGGGGCGTGCTTAGTCCTCTTTTTTTTCCTGTAGTCCACAATCATCTCTTTTGTCTTGATCACGTTGAGGGAGAGGTTGTTATCCTGGCACCACACGGCCAGGTCTCCAACCTCCTCCCTAAAGGGGTGGCTCCTTATCTCATCGTTGTCGGTGATCAGGCCTACCACTGTTGTGTCATCGTCAAACTTAATAATGGTGTTGGAGTCGTGCCTGGCCATGCAGTCATGGGTGAACAGGGAGTACAGGAGGGGACTGAGCACGCGCACCTGAGGGGTCCCCGTGTTGAGGATCAGCGTGGCAGATGTGTTGTTACCTACCCTTACCACCTGGGGGTGGCCCGTCAGGAAGTCCAGGATCCAGTTGCAGAGGGAGGTGTTTAGTCCCAAGATCCTTAGCTTAGTGATGAGCTTTGAGGGCACTATGGTGTTGAACGCTGAGCTGTAGTCAATGAATAACATTCTCACGTAGGTGTTCCTCTTGTCCAGGTGGGAAAGGCTAGTGTGGAGTGCAATAGAGATTGCATCATCTGTGGATCTGTTGGGGTGGCATGCAAATTGGAGTGGGTCTAGGGTTTCTGGGATAATGGTGTTGATGTGAGCCATGACCAGTCAGGCTACAGACGTGAGTGCTACAGTCATTTAGGCAGGTTATCTTAGTGTCCTTGGGCACAGGGACTATGGTGGTCTGCTTGAAACATGTTGGTATTACAGACTCAGTCAGGGACATGTTGAAAATGTCAGTGAAGACACTTGCCAGTTGGTCAGCGCATACTCGGAGTACACGTCCTGGTAATCCGTCTGGCCCTGCGGCCTTGTGAATGTTGACCTGCTTAAAAGTCTTACTCACATCGGCTACGGAGAGTGTGATCACATTGTCATCCGGAACAGCTGATGCTCTCATGCATGCCTCAGTGTTGCTTGCCTCGAAGCGAGCATAGAAGTGATTTAGCTCATCTGGTAGGCTTATGTCAATGGGCAGCTCGCGGCTGTGCTTCCCTTTGTAGTCTGTAATGGTTTTCAAGCCCTGCCACATCCGACGAGCGTCAGAGCCGGTGTAGTACGATTCAATCTTAGTCCTGTATTGACTCTTTGCCTGTTTGATGGTTCGTCGGAGGGCACAGCGGGATTTCTTATAAGTGTCCGGGTTAGAGTCCCGCTCCTTGAAAGCGGCAGCTCTACCCTTTAGCTCAGTGCGGATGTTGCCTGTAATCCATTACTTCTGGTTGGGGTATGTACGTACGGTCACTGTTGGGACAACGTCATTGATGCACTTATTGATGAAGCCAGTGACTGATATGGTGTACTCCTCAATGCTATCTGAAGAATCCCAGAACATATTCCAGTCTGTGCTAGCAAAACAGTCCTGTAGCTTAGCATCTGCGTCATCTGACCACTTTTTTATTAACCGAGTCACTGGTGCTTCCTGCTTTAGTTTTTGCTTATAAGCAGGAATCAGGAGGATAGAGTTATGGTCAGATTTGCCAAATGGAGGGCGAGGGAGAGCATTGTATGCGTCTCTGTGTGTGGAGTAAAGGTGGTCTAGAGTTTTTTCCCTCTGGTTGCACATTTAACATGCTGGTAGAAATTAGGTAGAACGGATGTAAGTTTCCCTGCATTAAAGTCCCCGGCCACTAGGAGCGCTGCCTCTGGATGAGCGTTTTCCTGTTTACTTATGACCTTATACAGCTCATTGAGTGCAATCTTAGTTCCAGCATCGGTTTGTGGTGGTAGATAGACAGCTACGGGAAATATGGTAAATAGTGTGGTCTACAGCTTATCATGAGATACTCTACCTCCGGCGAGCAAAACCTCGAGACTTCCTTAGTGTTAGATTCATCTGGCTAAGACCCCTTAGTTTTAAGTCATGAAAAAGAGGTGTCCCACTTTAGTGGTAGTTCCCTGCCTGTATTCGTTCACCCCTACACACAGGGGTGTCGAGCACCCCAAAAATATAAGGGGGCACAAAGTAAGTGTGGATGGCTGAAAGGTTAGGCCCCCCCGTATGTTGGAGAATTTTGCATTTTTCAAACACATGAACCAGATTTTTCCTACAATCTAGAGCCATAATCATTATGCTTAATTCTATGTAAAAAATATTTATATGTTTCTGCATATCTAAGCATACCTCTGGAGCTGTCTGTATCCTCCTGACTGGAGGTTCATATTTTTAAAGAAAATAAATATGCATCTCTGCTAGGGCTGTCGTGGTCAGGAAATTTAGTCAGCCGGTGATTGTCAAGCAAATAACTGCTGGTCTCACGGTAATTGACCGTTAATTAACATAAACACATTTAGCATCTCCAAGCCATTTTAAAAAGTTTAATAAATCCATGTAATATAGCCTACACCTTCACAATAAATCCATTATTTATGTTAGACAGGTCTAAAGAAGCATGATATGAAGAAAATGTAGTCTATTTCAGAAGAAAATAATAGCATACTCTGAGTTGTCCTTATGTTAGGTCCTGATGTGGCTATGCCAAATGGCTTTGGGCTACGCTAGTTAATTTAGCAGACAAGATTTGCTTATAATTCCGTGGCATTATTTTATATTATTTTATAGTATGAAGAATACAATTGAACAAAGCTGAATAAAATAAAAATATTTTTTGAGGGAGTGCGCACATTCTGTGTTGAGCGGTTAACAAAAAAATAGGTACTCCTATATGCTTAATATAGAGTTATTAATGGAATTTTAGTTGTTCTACAAACGTGGGGCTAATTGTTTTGATTTTTAATACATTGTGAGGCTGCATGATGAGAATCTAATGATGATTTAAAAAAAGTTGCTTGAAAGGCATGAGCTCTGCTTTGTTTTTTACGCAGGCTTTACACACTCCAATAGTCTCTCATTCACCATTTGACAAGCACTTGATAATGCCTCGAATTTCACGGCGGCATCCCCTTTGTGGCCATAATGCACCCTAAAAAAATCCATGCCTTTTGCGGCCCGGAGTGCTGCATTGTGCCCTTCACGTGATCGGGTCTTTCTCACAGGCTATAAGTGAAGACAGTCATATTGGTGACGCAACTGCGCGCGTCCTTATCCAATTCAGAAAAAGCACTAGCCTATGTCAATCTACTATCCCCCACAGTACAAAAATCGACCTATTCTATTCTGTGCAATAAATAAATATTCCAAACATAGTCTGGGACAGTTGTTGGATGCGATAGATCCCAAATTAATGCAACCACTAGCATCAAAAAACCTTTTTAATGCAATGTGGCTGACGCAACAGATCAGAACGTTTAGCTTTCTTCACATTATAAGCACAGCAATACACACATGGTAGTAGGCTATAAGCGCAAATGTTCCATTCAGCGGAAAATACCATTATCAAAAGTGACCACAAATGCAATTATGCATGTAATGCTTTTATTATAAAGGTGCATTTTTATGGTGAAAATTATCTTCCCCAAACTTGAAACTCACATGCTGCTTAGATATGCCAGGTAGGCTCTACACCCCTTGTAAAGCAGATTGTCACGCCCTGGCTCTGGGGACAATGTTATGTTGAGCCAGGGTGTGTAATTCTATGTTTGATTTTTCTATGTTGGTCTGAGTGACTCCCAATCAGAGGCAACGAGTGTCAGCTGGGTGTCTCTGATTGGGAGCCATATTTAACTGTCTGTCTTTCACGTTGTGTTTGTGGCTTCTTGTTCGTGTTGGTTTGTGTTTAAACCATAGACGTCACGTTTTTCGTTTGTTGTTTTGATCGTGTGATCATTGAATAAATATATAATGTTCGCATTCAACGCTGCGCCTTGGTCTCTCCATGACGATCGTGACAGAAGAAACCACCTAAACCAGACCAAGCAGCGTGTCCAGGAGCCATCGCTGGCAGATCTCCGTGGCAGCCTCGACTGGGTCAAGCCTAGTGAGGAGCAGAGAGGGTGGACTTGGGACCAGTTGAGGAGGAGCTTCGACTGGGTCAAGCCCATTGAGGAGCTGAATGGCGAGAGTTGGAGACAGAGGAGCGAGAGTTGGGCGAGAACGATGGAGGCCTGGCCCACGGGGAGGAGAGACCCCCAGAAAATTTTTAGGGGGGGGCTCACGACGTCGGGGCAGCAGGAGGCCGCGATAGAGGCGGTCCAGCGGGTTGGCAGAGGAGGCCGCCAGGTTACGGGAGTCACTGGTCACCAGGGGGAAGGAGGTTGTAGAGGCACGGCGAGAGGTACTGGCGTGTGTTGCCAGTCCGGTCCGGCCTGTTCCTGATCCCCAAGTAGGGCCAGTGGTGTGTGTTCCCAGTACGGTCCGGCCTGTTCCTGCCACTCCCACCAAGTCAGTGGTGCGTTTCGTCAGCCCGGCGCGGCCCGTTCCTGCTCCCCGCCCCAAGTCAGTGGTGCGCGTCGTCAGCCCGGTCCGGCCCATTCCTGCTCCCCGCACCAAGTCAGTGGTGCGCGTCGTCAGCCCGGTCCGGCCCATTCCTGCTCCCCGCACCAAGTCAGTGGTGCGCGTCGTCAGCCCGGTCCGGCCCATTCCTGCTCCCCGCACCAAGTCAGTGGTGCGCGTCGTCAGCCCGGTCCGGCCCATTCCTGCTCCCCGCACCAAGACAGTGGTGCGCGTCGTCAGCCCGGTCCGGCCCATTCCTGCTCCCCGCACCAAGTCAGTGGTGCGCGTCGTCAGCCCGGTCCGGCCCATTCCTGCTCCCCGCACCAAGTCAGTGGTGTGCTTCGTCAGCCCAGTCCGGCCTGCCCCTGCTCCACGCACCAAGCCTACGGTGTGCGTCATCAGCCCGGTAAGGCCCGTTCCTCCTCCACGCACCAAGCCAGGGGTGCGCGTCGTCAGTCCAGCACAACCCGTGCCTGGGTCATGTCGGGAGCCGGATCCGCCGCCTAGGCGGAGTGCCCACCCGGTCCCTCCCCTGTGGGATTTACTTGGCGCGGTCGGAGTCCGCGCCTTTAGGGGGGGTACTGTCACGCCCTGGCTCTGGGGACATTGTTATGTTGAGCCAGGGTGTGTAATTCTATGTTTGATTTTTCTATGTTGGTCTGAGTGACTCCCAATCAGAGGCAACGAGTGTCAGCTGGGTGTCTCTGATTGGGAGCCATATTTAACTGTCTGTCTTTCACGTTGTGTTTGTGGTTTCTTGTTCGTGTTGGTTTGTGTTTAAACCATAGACGTCACGTTTTTCGTTTGTTGTTTTGATCGTGTGATCATTAAATAAATATATAATGTTCGCATTCAACGCTGCGCCTTGGTCTCTCCATGACGATCGTGACACAGATTAATGTGCTTAATTTTAAGAAGTTATTTGGCCATTTCACGATCGTTTAAAGATTGGTCGAACCAAGGCGCAGCGTGATAAGCGTACATGTTTATTACAACTGTGCAAACACAACAAAACAACAAACAAACGATACATGAAGTCTTAAGGTACACAAAACAAACCTATACGGAACAAGATCCCACAACTAACAGGTGCCAAAAGGCTACCTAAGTATGGTCCCCAATCAGAGACAACGAGCGACAGCTGCCTCTGATTGGGAACCACCCCGGCCAACATAGAAATAGACATACCAGATACTACACCATAGAAACAACACAACACGGAATATACACACCCTGACTCAACAAATAAACGTCCCCTGAGTCAGGGCGTGACAGGCCACTAGTTGTGATACAAACCTTATCAAAACATATAGGCCTATGGGCTAGGCTACATGAGGTGTGCAACAATGATTTGAAAAAGTCGCAAAAGAAAGGCATTGTTTCTTATTCTGGGCATAATTCACAAGTGATAATATATAATTCACATGTGATAGGCTAATATTGTCACCCATCAGACTATTCTTGATTTAATCTTGTCTTTACATATTGTCACGTCTCCTCCCGTTGCTCCCCTCCGGCGCTCTGATTCGCCGTTCTACTGAGCCACCGGTCTGAGCGCACCACCTCGGCAACACCGGAATGGAAACCCAACACACCCTAATCACCTCCAGCGCACCTGCACCTCATCATCTCATCACCACCCCTATATAGCCCTGGACTGTTCAGTGTTGTGTTGTGTGTGATTGTTAGTGTCTTGTCGGATACTCGCTCTTTGTTGTTCTCTTGCTCAGTGTTAAGTAAACCTTTACATTTACATTGTTGATGCCTGCATCTGCGTCCTGCCTCTTCAGATCCTCAGTACGTCACGTCACGTCACCCCTTCACCGGATCGTCTTGAGATTGCCCTGGCTCAGACTACACAACCCCACCATCAATTGGATCACCAAGAGGATCACAGCCTGGTCCCCCTCATGCCGGAGGACCTGCCTGCCGGTGGTTTGTTGTTCCAGGTCAGTGGAGAGTCCGGAGTCCGCCCTCCAGCCCAACATTCCACGTGAGTATGCAGATCTCTCCGATGTCTTCTCTGCCTCCAAGGCTAAGTGTCTCCCTCCTCACAGGCCCTGGGACTGTGCCATTGACCTGCTGGAGGGACAACACCCCCCAATAGTTGCATTTACTCCCTTTCCATAGCGGAGACTGAGGCCATGGAGAAGTATGTGGCGGAGACCCTGAAACGGGTTCATCAGACGCTCTACCTCTCCTGCCTCCACCAGCTTCTTCTTCGTGGCCAAAAAGGACTGAGGCCGTGCATTGACTACCGGGGGCTGAACGCAGTCACCACCAAGTACCGGTACCCCCTCCCTCTGGTTCCGTCGGCCATCGAGCAGCTGAGAGAGGCCCGGTACTTTACCAAGTTGGACCTGAGGATTGCCTACAACCTGATCCAAATCCAGGAAGGAGACGAGTGGAAGACGGCATTCAGCACTACCTCAGGCCACTATGAATACTGCGTCATGCCTTACGACCTCGGCAACGCACCTTCCGTGTTCCAGTCCTTCGTCAATGACGTGTTCCGAGACATGCTGAGTAGACAGGTGCGTTGGTTGTTCTCTTGCTCAGTGTTAAGCAAACCTTTACATAGTTGATTCCTGTGTCTGCGTCCTGCCTCTTCATATGCTCAGTACTTGTCACACATATACCAAATAATATACAGGGGCAGCGGGAAAACACGTCATCTATGCACTGAAATAGCGAATGGAGGATGCTTTTCCCCGTGGTTTATTTTCATGCCAGTCAAGTAGGCTATACTCCTGTTGTAAATATAAGCAATGTGCTCAATATTAGGAAAGTTGAGAAATAAATATAGTTGGCCTAGCCTATAGAAAGCTGATGGGGTCCTCATCTTGTTATTAGCGGCCACCACTCTGTTTTCTCACACAATTGCATAGCCTATGCACTGCGCCAGTCTCCCGAGTGGCGCAGTGGTCTAAGGCACTACATCGCAGTGCTAGCTGTGCCACTAGAGATCCTGGTTTCGAATCCAGGCTCTATCGTAGCCGGCCGCGACCGGGAGACCCATGGGGCGGCGCACAATTGGCCCAGCGTCGTCCAGGGTAGGAGAGGGAATGGCCGGCAGGGGATGTAGCTCAGTTGGTAGAGCATGGCGTTTGCAATGCCAGGGTTGTGGGTTCGATAAAATAATGTATGCGCTAACTGTAAGTCGCTCTGGATAAGAGCGTCTGCTAAATGACTAAAATGTAAATGTGAAATGTTGCGCAACATGAGCTCATGTCCTCTCATGAAGTGTTTGATTAGATTTTCGAAAACATTTGCATTGATGTCAGAGTGATTAGAGGGACAATAGAGTGCTGAGTACCAGGCAGTTAGCAAGTTTGGTAGGCTACTAATGACCAGCAGCAGCATCAGAGCTTGGAGAAGCCTAATTACATGTGGAATTTGACTGCCTTCATGACTTGTGACCGCCGGTGTGGCGGTAATACGGTCACCGCAACAGCCCTAATCTCTGCTACATTTAGTTATGATTTGCTTTTCTGAAGTCTACGAACCTTGCCAGCAGGCATGCCAGCTAAGATAGTAAGACAAGCTAGCTACTCATAACTTGATTGATAACCTGATTGCTACCTAGTTATGAGGTTGGGAGATTGGGAACCTATTTAGGCTAACTAAAGCCAATTTCATAAAATTGCTAAGTGGCTTTTTTTTTAAACAGGACAAATCTGAGGGTGCACGTGCCCCTGTGCCCCCTATGGACATGACGCCTCTGCCTACACACCTCTCTCTTACACACGTACACGTGCGCGCACACACACACACACACACACACACACACACAGCCCATTAAAGGTCCAATGCAGATGTTTTTATCTCAATATCAAATCATTTCTGGGTAACAATTAAGTACATTACTGGTCAAAAGGTCTGGGTAACAATTAAGTACATTAATGGTCAAAAGAAACAAACATTTATAATTAAACTAGGACTGGGAGTGGTCTGAGTGGGGAGCGGAAAACGAGCTGTTATATGCAAAGAGGTTTGGAACTCTCTTTCTTACTGGTCTATAAAAAATATACCGCCTGGTTATGTCACCAGGCAGGCTAAAACTCCATCCCACCAACACAGCTTGAAATTTCAGGTGGTCTGAACATTTTCACAATTTCACAATATTATTCCAACCTCATAGTGTGGAAATACATATAACACAGGAAAAGGAAGTTTTTGACTGCACTGGTCTGTTGATAACTTCTAGCAACCTCACAGATGTTTTCACCTTCATTTGTCTACCCTCTCTCTCACACTTTCTTTGTCTCTCTTTTGCTGTTGGACACAAGTGGGTCAGAGGAAACTGGTTGATAGAAATGGGAATTTAGCAGGTCAATGGGAAATAAGGAAAGATTAATAAGAAAATAGAAATGTGACATATACAGTGCCTTCAAAAAGTATTCATACCCCTTGACTTATTCCACATTTGTTGTGTTACAGCCTGAATTCAAAATGGATTTAATTGTAAGTTTTTTTCTCAACCATTTATACACAATACCCCATAATGACAAAGTGAAAACATGTTTTTAGACATTTTTGCAAATGTATTGAAAATGAAATACAGAAATATCTAATTTACATAAGTATTCACACCCCTGAGTAAATACATGTTAGAATCACATTTAGCAGCAGTTACAGCTGTGAGTCTTTCTGGGTATGTCCCTTAGAGCTTTGCACACTTGGATTGTACAATATTTGCACTTTAATTATTCAAGCTCTGTCAAGTTGGTTGTTGATCATTGCTAGACAGACATTTTCAAGTCTTGCCATAGATTTTCAAGCCGATTTAAGTCAAAGCTGTAACTAGGTGTCACGACTTCCTCCGAAGCTGCCTTCTCTCCTTGTTCGGGCATGCTTCGGCGTTCGTCGTCACCGGCCTTCTAGCCACTGCCGCTCCTCATCTCATCGTTCCATTTGTTTTGTCTTGTTTATTTATACACACCTGGTTCATATCCCCTCATTAGTACCTGTATAAGTGTTCCCTCTGCCCTCCTGTCTTTGTGTGTGATTAGTTATTGTGGAGTTGACTCTTGCTCGGTGGAGCTCCTTTGTATTTTGTATCGCCGGGATATTCACCCGTGTGCCTTGTTTTTCTACAGTTCGCCGTATTTACAGCACTGGAATGTTTTACGCATTGCTGCGTACCGCTGTGTTCCTGAATAAATCATATATTCTGTGATTTTCCCTCCTGCGCCTGACTCCTGCGCCTGAATCACACACCCGTATCATGGAGTCAGCAGGAGCAGAGAACATGCCTGGAGTTGTGTAGTGGGTCCGGGAGCACTCCAACATGCTAGCCAGCTTGGTAGAAGCGATGGATTGGGTTCTCCAGGTCATCCAACGCCTGGAGAGGACCCGACCCTTCGGGACCAGCTGAGCGACCAGATCCAGCCACCCACACCCCAGCGCCCAGAGGGATTCACCTATCACGACCGAGGGAGTACGATGCTTTTGCCAGGGATTCCTCCTGCAGCTGGACCTCTATTTTTCGACCATCAGCCCGTCTCCATCAGAGCGGGAGAAGGTGTCCGCCCAAATCTCCTGCCTCTCGGGGAAAGCCCTGGAGTGGGCCAACGCGGTCTGGAGTGAAGGAGGAAACGCGCTGGACAACTACGGGGCGTTCGCTCGGGCTATCTTCGATCACCCCCCCCCGAAGGAAGAGAGGCGGGTGTGCGGCTAGTCCACCTGAGGCAGGGGACGAGGACCGCACAGGACTTTGCCCTGGAGTTTCGAACTCTAGCGACTGGGTCCGGGTGGAACGAGTGGGCCCTCATTGACCACTTCCGGTGCAGCCTGCGAGAGGATGTCCGAAGGGAGCTAGCCAAACGGGATACCACGTTGACTTTCGACCAGCTGGTGGACATGGCCATCCGGTTGGACAACCTGCTAGCTTCAATAGGACGTCCTGGAAGTGCCCTGCCTGTTTCACCCCTCTTCAACCCGGATTCCGTTCCGATGGAGTTGGGTGGTGCAGTGATCCGGGAGAACGGAGGACTATAGCTCCAGTGTCACTCTTGTGGCAGGAGAGGACATTCTGCTGCACGCCGTCGTCAGGGTTCTTCCGGGTCTGGAGGCGGCAGGCAGGGCAGGTAGCGCAAACCCACACTCGTCCAGAGCCCTCTGCTGCGCACTGCACCATACACGTCAACTTCCCTGATTACCCGGTAGTTCCCCAGTGTAAGGCGCTGGTCGATTCATGCGCAGCTGGGAACTTTATGGACAGAACTTTAGCTAATAGTCTCTGTATTATATTGGTTCCCCTAGCCACTCCATTACCCATCAAAGCACTTGACAGTCGACCATTAGGGTCAGGTTTTGTTAGGGAAGTTACAGCACGATGATCATGCAGGAGACCCATAGAGAGCAAGTCACCTTCTATATTATTGAGTCCCCTGATTTCCCTGTTGTGTTGGGTCTTCCCTGGCTCGCACTACACGACCCCACCTTTTCATGGCCGCAGAGGGTTCTCACGGGGTGGTCGCAAGAGTGTCAGGGTATGTGTCTAGCTGTTTCCGTTGGTGCAACCACGGTGGAAAGTCCAGACACTACCTCCACCGTGCGCATTCCCCCCAAATACCTTGATTTGGCACACGCGTTCTCCAAAACCAAATTACCACCCCATCGGGCGGGGGATTGCGCAATAAACCCCTGGGTAGACGCTGTGCCTCCCAGGAGTCATGTATATCCCCTGTCGCAGGCTGAAATGGAGGCTATGGAGACATACGTCTCCGAGTCCCTGCGCCAGGGGTTCATACGTCTCTCCACTTTGCCCGCCTCCTCAAGTTTATTTTTCGTGAAGAAGAAAGATGGAGGTCTGCGCCCTTGCATTGATTACCGGGCACT
Source organism: Coregonus clupeaformis (assembly GCF_020615455.1). Lineage (NCBI taxonomy): Eukaryota > Metazoa > Chordata > Actinopteri > Salmoniformes > Salmonidae > Coregonus > Coregonus clupeaformis. The sequence goes on along the minus strand of NC_059194.1, from coordinate 43,210,253 downwards.
TAATCAAACCACCATTCGCTATAGCTACTTATCGAATCAATGCATGGGGCGCGCTTCTTCACGAAATTAGATCTCCAGAGTGCGTACAACCTAGTGCGTGTTCGGGAAGGGGACGAGTGGAAGACAGCATTTAGTACAACCACGGGGCATTATGAATACCTGGTGATGCCGTACGGGTTGATGAATGCTCCATCAGACTTCCAGTCCTTTGTGAATGAGGTGTTTCGGAACATGTTGGGTCATGGTGTGGTGGTCTACATCAATGACATTCTGGTGTATTCCACTACGCGCGCCGAGCATGTGTCCCTGGTTCGCAAAGTGCTGGGCCGACTGTTGGAGAATGACCTATATGCCAAGGCAGAAAAGTGTCTGTTTTTCCAACAGTCCGTCTCCTTCCTCGGATACCACATCCCCACCTCAGGTGTGGAGATGGAGGGAGACCGCATTTTCGCCGTGCGGAATTGGCTGAAACCCAACCACGGTGAAGGAGGTGCAGTGCTTCATTGGCTTTGCCAATTACTATCGGAGGTTTATCCGGGGCTTTGGCAAGGTCGCAGCTCCCATCACCTCCCTGTTGAAGGGTGGGCCTTCCCGGTTCCGCTGGTCTGCTGAGGCTGACTGAGTAACCTGAAGGTTCTGTTCCCCTCAACCCCGGTACTGGCCCATCCCGATCCATCATTGCCTTTTGTAGTGGAGGTGGATGCATCCGAGGTAGGGGGTAGGCGCTGTCCTATCCCAATGCTCGGGCACCCCACCCAAGCTCCACCCCTGTGCCTTCTTCTCAAAGAAGCTCAGCCCGGCGGATCAGAACTACGACGTTGGTGATCAGGAGCTGTTGGCTGTGGTCAGAGCCCTGACTGCGTGGAAGCACTGGCTCGAGGGGTCGAAACACCCTTTCCTCGTCTGGACTGAGAACCGTAACCTGGACTACATCCGGGCAGCGAGGAGGCTGAACCCTCGCCAGACCAGGTGGGCCTTGTGCTTCACCCAGTTTGATTTCACGTTGTCATACGTACCAGGTACTAAGAACGTGAAGGCAGACGTGCTGTCACGGCTGTATGACACAGAGGAGAGGCCCATAGACAACACCCCCATACTCCCGGCCTCCCGCATTGTGGCGCCGGTAGTGTGGGCGGTGGATGCGGACATAGAGCGGGCATTACGCACAGAGCCGTCTCCACCTCAGTGCCCAGCTGGCCTGCAGTACGTGCCGTCTCTCGTCCATGACCGTCTTATCTATTGGGCACACACGTCTCCCTCCTCTGGTCATCCAGGTGTTGGTCGTGCAGTGAGCTGTCTGATCGGGAAGTACTGGTGGCCTACCTTGGCTAAGGACGTGAGGGTGTATGTCTCGTCCTGCTCGGTGTGTGCCCAGAGTAAGGCACCTAGGCACCTCCCAGCGGGTAAGTTACATTCTTTACCAGTTCCACAACGGCCATGGTCCCACTTGTCTATTGACTTCCTAACCGATCTTCTCCTCTCTCAGGGTAACACCACCACCCTGGTCATTGTGGACCGCTTTTCTAAAGCCTGCCGCCTCCTTCCTCTGCCCGGTCTCCCCACGGCTCTGCAAACTGCGGAGGCTCTGTTTACTCACGTCTTCCGGTACTACGGGGTGCCAGAGGACATAGTTTCTGACCGGGGTCCCCAGTTTACGTCCAGGGTCTGGAAGGCGTTCATGGAACATCTGGGGGTCTCTGTCAGCCTGACCTCTGGGTTTCACCCAGAGTCAAATGGGCAGGTGGAACGGGTGAATCAGGATGTGGGTAGGTTCCTGTGGTCCTACTACCAGGACCAGCCGGGGGAGTGGTCGGTGTTCTTGCCAGAACTCTCTCCGCCACTCCTCCACTAACCTAACTCCCTTTCAATGTGTATTAGGGTATCAGCCGGTTCTGGCACTGTGGCATTAGAGCCAGACCGAAGCTTCTGTGGTGGACGACTGGTTTCAGGGACACGGAGGAGACGTGGAACGCTGCCCACGTCCACCTCCAGCGCGCCGTGCATCGCCAGAAAGCCAACACTGACCGCCACCGTAGTGAGGCCCCGGTCTTTGTCCCGGGTGATCGGGTCTGGCTCTCGACCCAGAATCTGCCCCTCCGCCTGCCCTGCCGGAAGCTGAGCCGGCTGTTTGTGGGGCCGATCAAAGTCCTGAGGAGAACAAACGAGGTCACTTATAGGTTACTACTCCCTCAGAGCTTTGCACACTTGGATTGTACAATATTTGCACTTTAATTATTCAAGCTATGTCAAGTTAGTTGTTGATCATTGCTAGACAGACATTTTCAAGTCTTGCCATAGATTTTCAAGCCGATTTTAAGTCAAAGCTGTAACTAGGTGTCACGACTTCCTCCGAAGCTGCCTCCTCTCCTTGTTCGGGCATGCTTCGGCGTTTGTCGTCACCAGCCTTCTAGCCTCCTCGCTCCTCATCTCATCATTCCATTTGTTTTGTCTTGTTTATTACACACACCTGGTTCATATCTCCTCATTAGTACCTGTATAAGTGTTCCCTCTGCCCCCCTGTCTTTGTGTGTGATTAGTTATTGTGGAGGTGACTCTAGCTCAGTGGAGCTACTTTGTATTTTGTATCGCCGGGATATTCACCCGTGTGCCTTGTTTTTCTACAGTGCGCCGTATTTCCCGCACTGGAGTGTTTTACCGCTGTGTTCCTGAATAAACCATATATTCTGTGATTTACCGTCCTGCGCCTGACTCCGTCCAAAATCACCCATTACACTAGGCCACTCAGGAACATTCAATGTCGTCTTGGTAAGCAACACTGGTGTATATTTGGCCTTGTGTTTTAGGTTATTGTCCTGCTAAAAGGCAGTGGTGTAAAGTACTTAAGTAAAAATACTTTAAAGTACTACTTAAGTACTTTTTTGGGGTATCTGTACTTTACTTTACTATTTATATTTTTGACAACTTTTACTTCACTACATTCCTAAAGAAAATAATGTACTTTTTATCCATACATTTTCCCTGACACCCAAAAGCACTCGTTACATTTAGAATGCTTAGCAGGACAGGAACATGGTCCAATTCACACACATCAAGAGAACATCCCCGGTCATCCCTACTTCCATCCCACTTTTACTTGATGTCACGCTCATCGTAGGGAATAGAGGACCAAGGCGCAGCGTTGCAGGCAAACATACTCTTTATTAAGAGACACGATCAAAACAACAAACGATACGTGACAGTTCACGGTCTACCATAAACAGACTAGAAACAAAATCCCACAAAACCGAATGAAAAACCGACTGTTTAAATATGGCTCCCAATCAGAGACAACCAGCTGACAGCTGACACTCGTTGCCTCTGATTGGGAGTCACTCAGGCCAACATAGAAATAAGCAACCCAGACCCACAACCTACAACACAAAACATAGAAACTAACACCCTGGCTCAACATACGAGAGTCCCCCGAGCCAGGGCGTGACACTTGAGTAATTTTCTATTAAGGTATCTTTACTTTTACTCAAGTATGACAATTGGGTAGTTTTCTCACCACTGCTAAAAGGTGAATTTATCTCCCAGTGTCTTTTAGAAAGCAGACTGAATCAGGGTTTCCTCTAGGATTTTGCCTGTGCTTAGCTTTACTTTAGTGCTTTATTGCAAACAGGATGCATGTTTTGGAATAAGGTGCCCTTATTTGCGAGGCATTGGAAAACCTCCGTAGTCATACAAAATTCATGTTAAACACTATTATTGCTCGCAAAGTGAGTCCATGCAACTTATTACGTAACATGTGAAGCACATTTTTACTCCTGAACTAATTTAGGCTTGGGTTGAATGGGTTGAATACCTATTGACTTAAGACATTTCTGCTTTTCATTTGTAATTAATTTGTAAAAATTTCAAAAACATATTTCCACTTTGACATTATGGGATATTGTATGTAGGCCAGTGACACACAATCTAAATGTAATCAATTTTAAATTCAGGCTGTAACAGAACAACATGTGGAAAAAGTCTAGGGGCGTGAATACCTTCTGAAGGCACTGTAATTCAGTTAGGTACACCCCTTCCCCACGATAGAACATACAGAGAATTCCTTCAGTATAAAAACATTATAGCCAGGGTTGGGGTCAACTCCATTTCAATTCAGTCCTCAAACTCTTGAATTGTACAATCCTCATAGAAAACGTTCAGCACTCTGAATGTATTAATTGGATATCAAGTAACCCATTACATTCTACATCTGGAATGAAGTATTGAATAAATAAATAAAATACATTACAAATACAAAAAGGAGTATGTCATGTCAGGGCCTTGATATTATTTATTTGGTATGAGGGTAAGGCATCAGAAAGTGGATATCTGGACTGCAATGAACAGTTTTGTGTAGCTGTACGTCAGTATAATTGTTTTCTCATTATGGAGCAAGAGCGCAGCCCTGTGGTAGGATATGAAAAGTAATATTTTCATAATATTGAGAGAGAAACATGAATATGGTTGCTCCCTCTGTGCACTTTTATTTATAAATGAGACCTCAAGCCTAAACCCAAACTGTAATGAGTGAAGATCTTGATGTTGCAAATAAGGAACATGTTTTTGATAGTAAGATAGTCAACTTGGAGACGTCACTGAAAAAGAAAACATCTCCCTCTGATGAAGTTCTCTTTCTAGCTTCTGGTCATTTTCCTTCTGATTTGTTGATGACAGGATCTAAAAAAAAAAACACACAGTATTTGAATGGGAAGCATTTATTGTAAACAGTAGGTAATCCCGCTTACTTTAACATTAAAAACATACTGTACCTTTTGGGAAAAGCAACTCGGTCCGTCGCGTGTGTCCATTTCGGCAGAGTTGTTTTTCCTCCTGCACACTGTTCGACACACACACTTCAGTTTTAATAGTATATTGGTAGAGAAACAACATATTTATAATTTGAAATAAGTGCAATAATATAATTACAATACAGTTGTGCATTGACAAATAGACAAGTAACAATTACATTAGATACATTTGGCTTACAGGTCATAGATGTCTGTTTCTGTGAGGTCCTGCCAGTCTCTCCAGACGAAGTAGGCTGTGCAACCTTTCTCCTTACAGGGGGTGTGGACATGTTGGGATAGGCCAGGCCATTGTCTAGACAGCACCACTAGCTTATACATCACCGACAGGAAGAGATCCCAAGAACGACGGAACTCTGCTGGCAAAAGAGAAATATGCTGATGTCAATGAGATGAAGTTGTTTACAACACATTAGTGACTACTTTTTAATATTCTTCCTCATTAGGACTAAATATTTGGTTTTCATAGCAGAACTATATAGTTTGAGCTCAAAGGTCATCTGCCCTTGAAAACCAACTTCTCTTTTTGAAGAACGGCCTATATGGCATTGATATGAGTCAGAAACATTTATTATATAGGATAATTTTGGTTATGAAGTCTCATCCAAAACGGAGTTTGGTAAGTGACTGCGACATTACTTACTGTACTTGAGGGTTTGGTTTGGATTACAATTATGTCAACAATTCATGCCCTCTTTTGCCTACCAACACATTGTGGCAATGTGTTTTTTGGGAAAAGACTGGGCGAGTTCGCTTTGCATGGCTCGGTGCCCCGGGCGGGTGGAGACCTCTACTTAAGAGGCCCAATGGAATTGTCAAAATAGAGCAAACCCTGTGCACCCAGGGCACCGGGTCACGCAAAACAAACTTGGGAAATAGCTATTCTAGTGAAAATGGGCTTCCATAAAGTTGTTCAATCTTGGGTAGATGTCCAGAATATGGATTACATCCAACTAGCTTCTACTTGGGCAGTCAACCGTCAAAACTGAGACTGGAATGTTGTTGGTAAGTAGCTATGTTTTGTTAATATCTAGCTAGCTAAATGTCTAGACTGACTAGGTGAATCCAGTTGAAAGCTATGATCCCTTATTGATGTCACTTGTTAAATCCACTTCAATCATTGTAGATGAAAGAGAGGAGACAGATTAAAGAAGGACTTTTAAACATTGAGACAATTGAGACAGGATTGTGTATGTGTGCCATTCAGAGGGTGAATGGGCAAGACAAAAGATTTAAGTGCCTTTGAACGGGGTATGGTAGTAGGTGCCAGGCACACCGGTTTGAGTGTGTCAAGAACTGCAACACTGCTGGGTTTTTCACGCTCAACAGTTTCCCGTGTGTATGAAGAATGGTCCACCACCCAAAGGACATCCAGCCAACTTGACACAACTGTGGGAAGCATTGGAGTCAACATGGGCCAGCATCCCCGTGGAACGCTTTTGACACCTTGTAGAGTCCATGCCCCGACGAATTGAGGCTGTTCTGAGGGCAAAAGGGGTGCAACTCAATATTAGTAAGGTGTTCCTAATTCCTAATTTCCTCTTTCTGCAAGTGTTGGATTTTCACCCACAGCGGCCAATCCACCAGCCATTCTGATCTTAACTCCAACCTGCCGATGTCCACAGATTAACCCATCTTTCCCAGTATAATGCCATTTTTCATTTTGCAATACATCCCTCCATTTTACTGTGATGTCTTATGAGGGTCCTGAACCTCCCTATTTGTAACACTTCTACCGATGTTGCCCTAAAAATAAATACTTTACCCAAGACTATAATGATATTTCCCATTGATTGATCATGTTTTTTCAGATCCCCTAGCAATACAGTTTACAGGTCCATCTGAACCCTGATATTATGAGAGAACCATTCCTTGACCTGACTCCAAAAGCGAGCCACCGATGGACAGTACCGTATGCAGAAAAATATGCTGTATTGATTCTGTTTCCTCGTGGCAGTCTGCACAAGGCTGACTGTTCAATGCCCCATGTATTGAGCATTTGTTTTGTAGCAAGTATTTTATATACAGTAATAATTTAAATTGAAACTAATGGATTGATGTGTCAATTGTTGTTTTATATATCCGTTTAGAGAGAGGTTTAATGCCTTAATATTTAATCGTTTTAACCCTCCAAACTCATGTTCGTTATATAAATAATCTTGTTTAACTTCATCTGGTTTGCAATTCCAAATAAAGTGAAATGTTTTTTTCTTGCATGATTTGAAAAAGGATTCTCCTGGAGTCAGTAGAGACATTAATAAATATGTAAACTGTGAAATCAATAGATAATTAATCAGGGTAATCTACCCATAAACGGATAGGTGTTTCGCTCTCCACGGTTTCAAGATTCTATCTATTTAGCTAAGTTTTTCTATCGAAGATAATAGTTAGAAGATCGGTCAACTTTTCCAGGATATGTACACCAAGCACATCGACTTCACCATCCAACTATTTAAACTGACTAGCTACTGTAAGATCCCTGCTAAATCATTTAGCAAACTACCAGAAAAGGAGGCAACGGTCAGACACCAGTCTCGTTCCAGAATAATGGAGGAAATAACCACCGATATGTGCTGTGTGTGTTTGTGTCTTGTAAGGATGTGCCCTCCATCCATGGTGCCGCAATGGACTACTCCTGGGCCAGGGTTAGTAATGTCAACCAGTTAGTACCATGCTGGGACATGTCCCTTGTGAATTAGCTGTGAATCATAATCTCTGATTGGCTATGTTCAACTGTGTGTTTACTGTTGGCTTCCATGATCATATGGTGAAAGTCTTTCTCCCTCTCTTTCTCTGTGATAGGAGCTGGGTCGGATCTGTAAGTCGGACTCCTTCATGACCAGTATCTGTGATGAGCTACTGGCGCTGGCAACACCATACAGGAAGGTTCACTATATATACAAAAGTATGTGGACACCCCTTCAAATGAATGGGTTTGGCTCTTTCAGCCACACCCGTTGCTGACAGGTGTATAAAATCGAGCACACAGCCATGCAATCTCCATAGACCAACATTGGCAGTACAATGGCCTTACTGAAGACCTCTGTGACTTTCAACATGTCACCGTCATAGGATGTCACCTTTCCAACAAGTCAGTTCGTCAAATATCTGCCCTGCTAGAGCTGTTATTATGAAGTGGAAACGTCTAGGAGCAACAGCGGCTCGGCTGCGAAGTGGTAGGCCATTCAAACTCACAGAATGGGACCGGCGAGTGCTGAAGGGTGTAGCCGTAAAAATGATCTATCCTCGGTTGCAACACTCACTACAGAGTTCCAAACTGCCTCTGGAAGCAATGTCAGCACAAGAACTGTTCGTCGGGAGCTTCATTAAATGGGTTTCCATGGCCAAGGAGCCACACACAAGCCTAAGATCACCATGCGCAATGCCAAGCGTCGGCTGGAGTGGTGTAAAGCTCGCCGCCATTGGACTCTGGAGCAGTGGAAACGCGTTCTCTGGAGTGATGAATCACGCTTCACCATCTGACAGTCTGACAGATGAATCTGAATTTGGTGGATACCAGGAGAATGCTACCTGCCCCTATGCATAGTGCCAACTGTAAAGTTTGGTGGAGGAGGAATAATGGTCATGCTGTTTTTCATGGTTCGGACTAGGACCCTTAGTTCCAGTGAAGGGAAATCGTAACGCTACAGCATACAATGGTATTCTAGACGATACTGTGCTTCCAACTTTGTGGCAACAGTTTGGCGAAGGTCCTGTTTCAGCATAACAATACCCCCGTGCACAAAGCGAGGTCCATACAGAAATGGTTTGTCAAGATCAGTGTGGAAGAACTTGACTGGCCTGCACAGAGCCCTGACCTAAACCCCATCGAACACCTTTGGGATGAATTGGAATGCACTCTGCGAGCCAGGCCTAATCGCCCAACATCAGTGCCCAACCTCACTAATGCTCTTGTGGCTGAATGGAAGCAAGTTCCCGCAGCAATGTTCCAACATCTAGTGGAAAGTCTTCCCAGAAGAGTGGAAGATAATTATAGCAGCAAAGGGGGGACCAACTCCATATTAATGCCCATGACTTTGGAATTAGATGTTCGACGAGCAGGTGTCCACATACTTTTGGTCATGTAGTGTCTGACGGCTGACATGTTTGGCAAGGTAGCCCCAGCACCACCAAACAAAATGTTGATAGGTACAGAATCTGTATCGGCTGTGAATGACAATAAAAGATGAAAGACGTGTAATATTTGCACATTGTTATATTAGCAAAACACTGCTTCTCCAGTATTGTGAAGGATGGTTTATTCTACATGGAACTGTTACACTTCAACGTTATCAAAACACTTTCTTTAGAATATCTACATGAGTTTAGCAATTGCATTCTTCTCATATTACTCTGTAGGCTACTCAGTATGAGAAGAGTGCCATCCTCCCGCATCTCACATCTGCCTGTAGTTATTGAACTCTGCCTGCTGGACCCATGAGGCAAACTCTGACATATCCAGGATGGAGTGTCATGCACTCCACCCCTCCTGCCACCTGACTGCACATGTTCATAACCTGTAATACATTACACAGATGAAAGGGTCTTCATTACTCTCTGGAAACTTGAAGACAGAACCTCACCCAGAGAGCTGTGCATGTCAGTGTGTTAGACAGCCAAATCCTTACATTTTGGCAAATAGACCATAGAAATAGAAATGCCTTTCTAGTTCTGGTTACACAGCTGAAGTTGTACTCTACACACAACAGATATTGATTTGTTAGGTAAAGTGTAGGCATACTGTCTTTATAAGAACATCAATATGATATTTACAGCAGGAACTGTTTTGTCTTTGTAACACGAACACATCCATCGATTTTTTGTTGATGTACTGTATGTACACTCAAGCTAGGCGATGTTTGTGCAATGTCCACATGTAGCCAACACCTGTAGGGATATTAGTTCTGGGATTTGTCTCCCGGGAATGATCTAACAGTGGACATAAGGAGAGACAAAACTAGCCAGTTATATAATATTGGGTTGTAGAACAGCTAAACTGACTGAAGACCGCGCGCGGGCATTCAACTCGCAGTAGTTGATATCCTTTCCACGTAACATGTATTTACATGATGTGATGAAACGTTGAAACTAAGTTACAAGCTACTTTCGTAGCAAGGCGTTGTAGAACGAGTGTCTTATGAAACACATTCCATACACTGGCGCTTGCTATCTTGCCATAACTGATTTGACAGAGAAATATCAGCTAGATAGGATAGCCAGCTGCAGCTATCACCAAGCTATGCTAGGTAGCGGCCCTCAGCTTGGCTAAACACAAGGTAAGCGCAGACTTTAGCCTACACATAGAACTGAATTAGCTGACTATCTTGAGATTGCGAGTCAGTCGGGAGGGGAGAAGTCCTCAACTTCAAAACTGTGTTCTCTCCATAGCAAAGCTAGCTTAGCTTGCCTTGCTGTACTCACTACTGCGCTTGTTTCTTGTGATTGAATGGCAAAGACACACCCACATCAAACCACACCCCCAACACAACTCTTATTTGCCTTCAGCCATTTCTTCATGAGCATGGATTAAAAACAAGGCAAAATCAGGAAGCGCAGTCATCCTTCAAAAGTTTCAGAATGTTTGAAGACATCTTCAAAGTGTTGCAAAAGACGGTTTGGGAAATGTTTCTGAACACCAAGTATGGGATTTTTTTTTTTTTACCAAAAGTGATCAGCTGGGCGCTAGATAGACCAAGGTCCTCACGAGCACTTTTCTTACTATGCAGACATTGATTGAATTTACCCCATATTCTCATTAATTTGCCTCTCCAGATGAAATAGATGAATAGCATACTGTACCGCTGGTCTCAGGTCTCTTGCAGCGGATCTGTATGTATGGATCTCCATCTTTATTGTCCTCTCTCATCAGCACCAGTTTGTCTCCAGAGCTGAGCAGGCAGTGGTCCTTCCCTATCCAGTGAGTCGGGTACAGGGAGCACGTCTTGATGATCAGCCTGAAATACAAATAAAATACATTTCCTAAATAACCACATATTTTATTTGTAAAACCAATATAAACAGAACATAAATATTTATTTTAGAAAATGTGTGACAATTAAAATGAAACATCAGAGCAGTGAAATGGTAGACTACTGTAGATTCCAATGCTACCTGTGGAAGAAGCCATGAGGGACCTCAGGTAGAAAGTAAACATAGACATTTATATCGTCCAGCTTGTCTTCTCCCCACATCTGCACCACCATACGATTGTCCTGCAGGTAGCTGGGGAAGAGACAAGCTCCGTCCGTATCACCCCTGGCCAAGTTGGATGACTTCCACTGCTTCTCCCCGGGTTTGAACTCCGGGGCTGCCGGGTTCAGGGGACTACCCACCTTAGCCGGGAGACAGACCTCAAAGTGCTGCAGGAGGCTGAGTAGGGTCCCCTCCTTAGTCTTACTCCCCACCACCTCCTCCACCAGGTCTTCATCGTCCAGCCCCAGCCGCCTCAGTTCTCTGCGTACCAGGATCCGTGTGGCCGCGTTATGCAGGGTGCCCTTCTCCCTGAAGTCATCCACCCACGTGCCCCGGTGGACCAACAGGTTGCCCTCTTGCCGCAGCGCGTCTCTGGGGATGGCCTCCAGCTGCTTGACCAGGTCGTGTCTCACGATGGTCTGGGTTGGGGGAAAGGAGAGACGTTGGTTATAGGAGTACGGTGTCCATATTAGGACAGCAGTCAGAGTGACTCTGACGAAACTTTCATGGACATATGATGTCCTAATATGGACACCGTACTGGAGAAGACTTTAAAGACAACACCGTAATTCAAATAGAATACAGCATATTCTCTTTGCTACTTAATTGTGCTCACTACTCAAAACACACCTAACCTGATCCTGGAGAGCTACAGGGACAGGAAATTATTAGGTGGTCAGTAGATTTTTAAAATTCTGGGCTGTAGCAAAAGCCTCCACACCCCTGTAGCTCTCCTGGACCAGGTGTCGCTGATCACTAATTTAAAGGTTTTCCTTCTGTCACCCTCAGGTCTCACCTTGAAGAGTGAGATGAGGAAAGATGGCTGAACGAACACCCTGTCCTTCAGAGCAGGGATCTCCTCATACCACACGATGATGCCGATACGATGGAGGTAACGTAGGATGGAGTGGACGTTCTCCTCGCCCAACTCAAGGTGCGGAATGAGGTCACTCAGAAGGTCATCAAAAGAAACTATTCCTGGTGTTGAGGAAAAGAGATGTCTGATTAGAGTCATGTGACCGAGTTATAATACCTCATTGTGTCCATATTAGGACAACCACAGTTTCAGACTGTCCTAACATGGACAGATGTCAGAACAGGGTTGAAGTTGATTTAATTTCAATTCAGTAATTTGAGAAAGTGAATTATATAAAATTACAATTCAAGAGCCTTTAACTTTCAAGAAGGATTTTTCCGTTTTTTACTTGAAATAACTTACCGTGTTGAGGTATTTGGTTTTGTCCCACCAGGTCATGAATGGCTAACTCAACTTCTTTGTAGCTTTTGGGCAGGGTCCTTTCAGCACATGGGAATGTATCCTTTGTTAAGATATGCCTCACAATGTGCTCCTTGAGCTTGACAATATCCTCATGCTTAGTGCAGTCAATAGGTACAAGTTCCAGGACCTGCAAACACATTAGAAACCAATTAATATACTCGCAGATCAAACCGTAGGCCATTTCAAAGATCAAACACTCTTTACAAAACTCAAATTAGGACACAATACCTGTAAATGATACTCCATAAGCCGGTCAAGTTCGCTCATCTGTTCAGAAAACAGAGAGGGGTCTGCATTGTCCTTCAGGTTCTTCTGCTGTAGTTGTAAAACCTCCTTCCTTTCTTCAAGCATGACTCGAACATTCTTCTCAATGTGTCTCTTCTTCTCCCTCACCTCGTCTTGGTCTTGGCACTGGTCACAGTGAGTTCCCACCAGTAAGACCACAGAGGCAGGGACGCGAAGCTGGATGTTATTGATCCAGAAACACACCTTCTCTTTGTAAGACTGGGGGTCTTCCATGTTGTAGCTGAGACATTACAAAGATACATTTTCACATGTAAGGCAAGGTCATGCCCAAGTCAGTAAAACCAACAAACTATACAGATGAAGTCGGAAGTTTACATACACTTAGGTTGGAGTCATTAAAACTTGTTTTTCAACCACTCCACAAATTTCTTGTTAACAAACTATCGTTTTGGCAAGTCGGTAAGGACATCTACTTTGTGCATGACACTAGTAATTTTTCCAACAATTGTTTACAGACAGATTATTTCACTTATAATTCACTGTCTCACAATTCCAGTGGGTCAGAAGTTTACATACTGACTGTGCCTTTAAACAGCTTGGAAAATTCCAGAAAATGAGGTGTACCTGTGGATGTATTTCAAGGCCTACCTTCAAACTCAGTGCCTCTTTGCTTGACATCATGGGAAAATCAAAAGAAATCAGCCAAGACCTCAGAAAAACAATTGTAGTCTGGTTCATCCTTGGGAGCAATTTTCAAACACCTGAACGTACCACGTTCATCTGTACAAACAATAGTACGCAAGTATAAACACCATGGGACCACGCAGCCGTCATACCGCTCAGGAAGGAGAAGCATTCTGTCTCCTAGAGATGAACGTACTTTGGTGCGAAAAGTGCAAATCAACCCCAGAACAACAGCAAAGGACCTTGTGAAGATGCTGGAGGAAACAGGTACAAAAGTGTCTATATCCACAGTAAAACGAGTCCTATATCGACACAACCTGAAAGGCCGTCAGCAAGGAAGAAGCCACTGCTCCAAAACCACCATAAAAAAGCCAGACTACAGTTTGCAACTGCACATGGGGACAAAGATCGTACTTTTTGGAGAAATGTCCTCTGGTCTGATGAAACAAAAATAGAACTGTTTGGCCATAATGATCATCGTTATGTTTGGAGGAAAGAGGGGGTACGCTTGCAAGCCAAAGAACACCATCCCAACCGTGAAGCACAGAGGTGGCAGCATCATGCTATGGGGGTGCTTTGCTGCAAGAGGGACTGGTGCACTTCACAAAATAGATGGCATCATGAGGAAGGAAAATGATGTGGATATATTGAAGCAACATCTCAAGACATCAGTCAGGAAGTTAAAGCTTGGTCGCAAATGGGTCTTCCAAATGGACAATGACCCCAAGCATACTTCCAAAGTTGTGGCAAAATGGCTTAAGGACAACAAAGTCAAGGTATTGGAGTGGCCATCACAAAGCCCTGACCTCAATCCTATAGAAAATGTGTGGGCAGAACTGAAAAAGCGTGTGCGAGCAAGGAGGCCTACAAACCTGACTCCGTTACACCAGCTCTGTCAGGAGGAATGGGCCTAAATTCACCCAACTTATTGTGGGAAGCTTGTGGAAGGCTACCCGAAACGTTTGACCCAAGTTAAACAATTTAAAGGCAATGCTACCAAATACTAATTGAGTGTATGTAAACTTCTGACCCACTGGGAATGTGATGAAAGAAATACAATCTGAAATAAATCATTCTCTCTACTATTATTCTGAAATTTCACATTCTTAAAATAAAGTGGTGATCCTAACTGACCTAAGACAGGGAATCTTTACTAGGATTAAATGTCAAGAAATGTGAAAAACTGAGTTGGTGTATGTAAACTTCTGACTGTATGTATCAATATACTGTACTATCAATAAAACATTATCAATGATCTTCGAAACTATCTGTTGATTAAAATATTAGAAGAATGTAAAAGACTATAATGTTAAATTACAAATGTCAGTTTCCCACAAATTAACACGAACTGCACAGTGATCTCCCTCAACTGACATGTTTACCTGGCCAAATCAACAGCGAGGATAACGAGGGCTCTGGGGGTGATGAAGACATGATGTGTCAGGTAGTATTCTTCCTGCCCTGCGAAGTCCCAGAATAGGAACCGGACCCCCTCCATTTCCATCTCACTGATCTCTATCCCCTCCGTTCTGTCCTCCTCCTCTACCCTCACGGGCCCCCCCTTGTTCAGGCTGCGACACAGCGTGGACTTCCCAGCCATGGAGGAACCCAGGAACATGGTCTTGACTGTCCAGGCCGTGGTGTGCGTGTCAGGGCCTTCCTCCTCCATCATGGCGAAGTAGCTCTGAATGTCCCTCACCCCTCCGTCACACACCTCCTCTGGGGGGGTCCTCAGCGGGTTCCCCGTGGCCTTGAACAGGGTCAGCTCTGAGTTCCCTTTCTGGAACAGCTGGGCTGGAAGTTCAGTCAGGCTATTCCGTTCTACTAACAGCTCCTTGAGTTTAGGTAGCCCCACCAGTGCCTGGAGGTCCTTCAGGCAGTTATTGGACAGGTTGAGGTAGCTGAGGCTGTGGCATTGACTCAGGTCCACTGGGAGTTTGGGCAGACGGTTGGTGCTGAGTTTGAGGAACTGTAGCTTCCCCAGATGAGGGAAGATGTCTTCAGGGATAACCTTGATGTTGTTCTGGTTCATGTAGAGCCGCTCCAGAAGTTTCAAAGATCTGATCTCCAGGGGAAAGTCCACCAGCTCATTCCTGGAGAGGTTGAGCTCTCTCAGGTGGACCAGGTTGGAGATCCCAGAGAGCTGTCTCAGTTTGTTCCTCTGGAGGTCCAACCTTCTGGCCTCCTCAGCCTGCTCCAGGAGACTCTGAGGGAGGGACTTCAGTTTTTTACCAGATAGGTCCCAATCTTTCTTACTCTGCCCAGTACCTAAAATGACATACATGTTAGAGAAACCTTGCCAAGAAGGCATCTCCTTCTCATTGTTAAAACAGTATATATTCAGGACAAACAATGAAATGTTGTTATATTGAGGAGTTGCACTTAATACACTTTTCTAATCTAATCTGTAATCTATCCACAAAGAAAACAGATTATGTAAGGCCACAACAGCATCAACATCTATGACATCTCCTATCAACAGTAGGTACAAGACTTAATTAATGTGTGAGGTTTCCACACAAACAAATAAGGAGAAAATGTATGACTCATTGATTTACAAAACAATAGGAACACCTTTCTAATATTGAGTTGCACCCCCTTTTTCCCTCAGAACTGCCTCAATTTGTCGGGGCATGGACTCTACTACAAGGTGTTGAAAGCGTTCCACAGGGATGCTGGCCCATGTTGACTCCAATGCTTCCCACAGTTTTGTCAAGTTGGATGGACGTCCTTTGGGTGGTGGACCATTCTTTATACTCACAGTAAACTGTTGAGTGTGGAAAAACCCAGCAGCGTTGCAGTTATTGACACACTCAAACCAGTGGGTCTGGCACCTACTACCATAAAAGTTAAAAGCCATTTAAATATTTTGTTTTGACCATTCACCCTCTGAATGGCACACATACACAATCCATGTCTCAATTGTCTTAAGGTTTAAAAATCCTTCTTTAACCTGTCTCCTCCCCTTCATCTACACTGAGTGAAGGATTATAGGTTTCACATGGATTCACCTGGTCAGTCTGTCATGGAAAGAGCATGTTCCTAATGTTTTGTACACTCAGTGTATGACTCATCCGTTCACTCTTGTTCACCCAGTTGTCCTTACCAGGAACTATGATTTTACACTTACAATAATTTATGACTGGGTTAAAGTCAGCATTACCTTCCTGAATGTGACTCTGAAACGTATTATTTAATCTATTTACCTTTGTATTACGCAATCCTTCATTTGATAATAGTTGTCAGTAAACAATAAACTGAATTTGACAATGGCAAAAGAGAAAGTAAAGAGACTAAAGTAAAGAGAGCACTCTGCTTTTCATAATTCCATTTAAAAGCTGCAATCCTCTCTCTCATCAATGAGTTACATAGGCAGCCATATAATTATTATCTATTGCTAGTTTATTATGAAGAGCTTCATGGTACTTGCCATTAAGTCGAGACATGTTGCCAGACAGTATTTGTGGTGCGTTGTCTCACCCACTTCCTCAGCCAGTATGCCAGCAGCTCTGCACACAGGCGGGTTCACCACTCTTTTTACTTCCTGGTTGTCTCTAATAGGTGGGTCCAAACAATTCACTTCTCATTCCATTCATGCAAGATTATTGCTACTTTTTATAAAATAAAAGTATAGACTCTGAAGTACAAAACAGAATAGGTATTAAAAAAAGAATACAGGGGCTTACAAGATACACATTTAAACTGTGTAAACATTTTCAAACCATATACAAGTCTTCTGATAATCTAAATAGTAAGATTGTACAGATGTTTTGCATCTATAAAGAACCTAGTGCGGTTCTGTGACAATCAAAGGGAAAAAAGTGGCATTATGCGTTTAAAATACTCCATGCTCACTGGATAAAGTATAGACAATATATCTAATTAACATTCAATAACCTAGAAAGCTTTGGTTTCGATATCCTGTGTCATACTTTACTTACGTTTACTCTAAAGGTCCCGAGTATAGAGCTCGCCAGCTTGTAGTCCTAAAAACCGGAAATGAATAACCTCTGGTTTGCCGAAAATAAAGTCTGAAGTTAAAACAGGCTTAAGAGATCTTATACGTTTTGTTCAATGAGATAATATCATAAGACCTTATTTTCTGAATTTATTTAAAAAAACTACTAAAACGGCATTCATTTCCCTATAGGCTTTGTCCAACGAACCATGACGGAGATAGTGCCTACAAAAATACGTCATTACTTTTTATCTCTATTAGTTTCAGTAGCAACGCGCATTCCCAGCCCACCTGAGGATCTGTCTTTTTCAGCTATCTATTTTCTGCATTTGAGTGGTGCAAATTCCACTTGTCACTTAAATCACGCTGGATTGATTCCTTTCATTTTACTCCTGTGACCCTTTCATACTGTCACGCCCTGACTCAGAGGACGCTTATATGTTGAGTCAGGGTGTGTATATTCCTTGTTGTGATTGTCTATGTTGTATTTTCTATGTTTAGATCTAGTATGTCTAGATCTATGTTGGCCGGTGTGGTTCCCAATCAGAGGCAGCTGTCGCTCGTTGTTTCTGATTGGGGACCATACATAGGCAGCCTATTGGCACTAGTGGGTTGTGGGATCTTGTTCCAGTTAAGGTGTGTTGTGTTGTGTTGTGTTGTGTTGTGTTGTGTTGTGTTGTGTTGTGTTGTGTTGTGTTGTGTTGTGTTGTGTTGTGTTGTGTTGTGTTGTGTTGTGTTGTGTTGTGTTGTGTTGTGTTGGACTTCACGTTTAGTTTTTTTTGTCGTTGTGTTTAATATTTAATAAACATGTACGCATATCACGCTGCGCCTTGGTCTGACCCGTCGATGAACGAACGTGACAGAAGATCCCACCAAACGAGGACAGGAGAGGTGAAACGGCGCCAACCGTGCCGACGACGGAGACCCGAGAGGCAACCCCAAGAAAATTTTGGGGGCGGGCACACGGGGTGGATGACGAGGCTACAGGAGGCTAAAAGGGAGAAGGAAAGTGTAGAGGCACGGCGAGAGGAGCTGGTTAGGCAGCAGAAGGAAGCAAGTGGTGCGTGTCGCCAGTCCGGTCCGGCCCGTTCCTGCTCCCCGCACTAAGCCAGTGGTGCGCGTCGCCAGCCCGGCCCGGCCTGTTCCTGCACCTCGCACCAAGCCAGTGGTGCGCGTCGCCAGCCCGGCCCGGCCTGTTCCTGCCCCTCGCACCAAGCCAGTGGTGCGCGTCGCCAGCCCGGTCCGGCCTGTTCCTGTCCCTCGCACCAAGCCAGTGGTGCGCGTCGCCAGCCCGGCCCGGCCTGTTCCTGCCCCTCGCACCAAGGCAGTGGTGCGCGTCGCCAGCCCGGCCCGGCCTGTTCCTGCTCCCCGCACCAGGCCAGTGGTGCGCGTCGCCAGTCCGGTACGGCCCGTTCCTGCTCCCCGCACCAAGCCAGTGGTGCGCGTCGTCAGCCCGGTCCGGCCCATTCCTGCTCCCCGCACCAAGCCAGTGGTGTCGTGTGTCCAGTCCGGCACGGCCCGTGCCTGTTCCACTGGTGCCTGGTCCGGCACCGAGACAGAGCAATCCGCTCCACCGGGGTCCAGTCCAGCTCCGGTCAGCGGCTCCACTCCGGAGCCAGAGCAATCCGCTCCACCGGGGTCCGGTCCAACTCCGGTCAGCGGATCCACTCCGGAGCCAGAGTAGTCCGCTCCACCGGTGCCCAGTTCAGCTCCGGTCAAGTGCTCCACTCCGGAGCCAGAGCAGTCCGCTCCACCGGTGCCTGATCCAGCTCCGGTCAGCGGCTCCACTCCGGAGTCAGAGCAGTTCGATCCACCGTAGTCGGGTCCAGCTCCAGTCAGCGGTTCCAGTCCAGACCCAGACGTCAGCCCCTCTCCAGGTTCGGGGTCTCCCACACCAGGGTCCAGACAGGGCTTGGTACGTTGTGGGAGGAAGGAGAGGGGAAGCAGCGCGCCGAGGTCCAGACCAGACCAGGGGCGCAACAGGGAGGTGGAGAGTAAGTGGTGGTCACGCCCGGAGCCGGATCCGCCTACGAGGCGGAATGCCCACCCGGCCCCTACCCTGTTATGTTTATGTGGCGCGGTCGGAGTCCGCACCTTTGGGGGGGGGGGTACTGTCACGCCCTGACTCAAGGGACTCGTATTTGTTGAGTCAGGGTGTGTATTTTCTGTGTTGTGTTTTGCCTTGTTGATTTTCTATGTTAGATCTAGTATGTGTAGATCTATGTTGGCCGGGGTGGTTCCCAATCAGAGGCAGCTGTAGCTCGTTGTCTCTGATTGGGGACCATACTTAGGTAGCCTATTGGCACTAGTGGGTTGTGGGATCTTGTTCCGTGTTAAGGTATGTTGTGTTGTGCTGCCTTGGACTTCACGTATCGTTTGTTTATTGTTTTGTCGTTGTGTTTATTCGTTAATAAACATATATGCATATCACGCTGCGCCTTGGTCCGTCCCGTTCATAAACGATCGTGACAGAGCTTAAATACAGTGGGGGAAAAAACGATTTAGTCAGCCACCAATTGTGCAAGTTCTCCCACTTAAAAAGATGAGAGAGGCTGTGACACTCTGGCTCCATGGACTTTGATTATTGAGCCAGGGTTGTTCATTTTCTTTTGGGTGTATTTCTATGTTGGTTTCTAGTTGTTCATTTCTATGTTTGGTGATTAGTCATATGACTCCCAATCGGAGGTAACGAGTGTCAGCTCGTTATCTCTGATTGGGAGCCATATTTAAACTGTTGTGGTTTCACTGTGTGTTTGTGGGTTTTTGTTCCATGTACAGTCATTTGTCACTGTGGACTTCACTATCGTCATTCGTTTATTTGTTTTCGTGGTTGCTTTGTTTAAATAAAGTCATCATGTTCACTCAACGCGCTGCGTATTGGTCCGCTTCCTCAGACGATCGTGACAGAAAAACCCACCGTAAAAGGACCAAGCAGCGTGTCCAGGAGCAAGACAGCTGGACATGGGAGGAGGCGCCGGGTAAGGAGATCGAGAGGCTGGCGATGGCCCAGGTGGGCAAATCGTGGTCCTGGGAGGACATGCTCGGGGGCAAGGGACCTTGGGGGAAGATCAAGGCCCTGGCGAGAGAGGAGCAACGGCGTCAGCAGGGCCATCATCGTTGGAAGGACGAGAGGCAACCCCAAAAAGTTTTTTGGGGGGCACATGGCTTGGGCGGCTGGGCAGCAGGAGGCGGCCACAGGGAGACGTGGAGAGAAGGCTATCGGATTACGGGAGCCATTGGCAGTAGAGGAAGGGAAGTTGTTGCGGCACGGCGTGAGAGACTGATGTGTGTTACCAGTCCGGTCCGGCCCGTTCCTGATCCCCAGTTAAAGCCAGTGGTGTGTGTTCCCAGTACGGACCGGCCTGTTCCTACTCCACGCATCAAGCCCACGGTGTGCGTCGCCAGCCCAGCCCGGCCTGTTCCTGCTCCACGCACAGAACCTACGGTGTGCGTCGCCAGCCCAGCCCGGCCTGTTCCTGCTCCACGCACAGAACCTACGGTGTGCGTCGCCAGCCCAGCCCGGCCTGTTCCTGCTCCACGCACAGAGGATACGGTGTGCGTCGACAGCCCTGCCCGGCCTGTTCCTGCTCCACGCACCAAGGATACGGTGTGCGTCGACAGCCCTGCCCGGCCTGTTCCTGCTCCACGCACCAGGGATACGGTGTGCGTCGACAGCCCGGCCCGGCCTGTTCCGGCCACTCGCACCAGGGATACGGTGCGCGTCGCCAGCCCGACCCGGCCTGTTCCGGCCACTCGCACCAGGGATACGGTGCGCGTCGCCAGCCCGGTCCGGCCTGTTCCGGCCACCCGCACCAAGTCTACGGTGCGCCGTCGCCAGCCCGACCCGGCCTGTTCCTGCCACCCGCACCAAGTCTACGGTGCGCGTCGCCAGCCCGACCTGGCCTGTTCCTGCCACTCGCACCAAACTGACGGTGCGCGTCGCCAGCCCGGTCCGGCCTGTTCCTGCCACCCGCACCAAGTCTACGGTGCGCGTCGCCAGCCCGGTCCGGCCTGTTCCTTCTCCCCGCACTAGCCCTGAGATGCGTGTCCTCAGCCCGGTACCTCCAGTTCCGGCACTACGCGCCAGGCCTAAGGTGCGCCTCAGACGGCCAGAGTCTGCCGTCTGCCCAACGGCGCCTGAACTGCCCGTCTGCCCAACGGCGCCTGAACTGCCCGTCTGCCCAACGGCGCCTGAACTGCCCGTCTGCCCAACGGCGCCTGAACTGCCCGTCTGCCCAACGGCGCCTGAACTGCCCGTCTGCCCGACGGCGCTTGAACTGCCCGTCTGCCCAACAGCGCTAAAGCCGCCCGTCTGTACTGAACCTGCAAAGCCGCCCGTCTGCCATGAGCCTTCAGAGCCGTCCGCCAGACCGGAGCCGCTAGAGCCTTCCGCCAGACAGGAGCCGCTAGAGCCTTCCGCCAGACAGGATCAGCCAGAGCCTTCCGCCAGACAGGATCAGCCAGAGCCTTCCGCCAGACAGGATCAGCCAGAGCCTTCCGCCAGACAGGATCAGCCAGAGCCTTCCGCCAGACAGGATCAGCCAGAGCCTTCCGCCAGACAGGATCAGCCAGATCCGTCAGCCAGCCATGAGCAGCCAGATCCGTCAGCCAGCCATGAGCAGCCAGGTCCATCAGCCAGCCATGAGCAGCCAGGTCCGTCAGCCAGCCATGAGCAGCCAGATCCGTCAGCCAGCCATGAGCAGCCAGATCCGTCAGCCAGCCATGAGCCGTCCAGCCAGGATCCGCCAGAGCCGTCCAGCCAGGATCCGCCAGAGCCGTCCAGCAAGGATCCGCCAGAGCCGTCCAGCCAGGATCCGCCAGAGCCAGCCAGCCAGGATCCGCCATTCAGTCCGGTGCTGCCCCTTAGTCCGGTGCTGCCCCTTAGCCCGGTGCTGCCCCTTAGCCCGGTGCTGCCCCTTAGTCCGGTGCTGCCCCTGAGTCCGGTGATGCCTCTTAGTCCAGTGCTGTCCCTTAATCCTGTGGGGTTTAGTTGGGGGTGGTCATTTGGAGGAGGCTACGTAAGCGGGTAGTGACTATGGTGGGGGTGGGGACCACGACCAGTGCCAGAGCCGCCACCATGGACAGACGCCCACCCAGACCCTCCCCTAGACTGTATGTTGGTGCGCCCGGAGTTCGCACCTTTAGGGGGGGGTACTGTGACACTCTGGCTCCATGGACTTTGATTATTGAGCCAGGGTTGTTCATTTTCTTTTGGGTGTATTTCTATGTTGGTTTCTAGTTGTTCATTTCTATGTTTGGTGATTAGTCATATGACTCCCAATCGGAGGTAACGAGTGTCAGCTCGTTATCTCTGATTGGGAGCCATATTTAAACTGTTGTGGTTTCACTGTGTGTTTGTGGGTTTTTGTTCCATGTACAGTCATTTGTCACTGTGGACTTCACTATCGTCATTCGTTTATTTGTTTTCGTGGTTGCTTTGTTTAAATAAAGTCATCATGTTCACTCAACGCGCTGCGTATTGGTCCGCTTCCTCAGACGATCGTGACAGAGGCCTGTAATTTTCATCATAGGTACACGTCAACTATGACAGACAAAATGAGAAAGAAAAATCATGAAAATCACATTGTAGGATTTTTTATGAATTTATTTGCAAATTATGGTGGAAAATAAGTATTTGGTCAATAACAAAAGTTTCTCAATACTTTGTTATATACCCTTTGTTGGCAATGACACAGGTCAAACGTTTTCTGTAAGTCTTCACAAGGTTTTCACACACTGTTGCTGGTATTTTGGCCCATTCCTCCATGCAGATCTCCTCTAGAGCAGTGATGTTTTGGGGCTGTCGCTGGGCAACACGGAATTTCAACTCCCTCCAAAGATTTTCTATGGGGTTGAGATCTGGAGACTGGCTAGGCCACTCCAGGACCTTGAAATGCTTCTTACGAAGCCACTCCTTCGTTGCCCGGATGGTGTGTTTGGGATCATTGTCATGCTGAAAGACCCAGCCACGTTTCATCTTCAATGCCTTGCTGATGG
This sequence comes from Coregonus clupeaformis, assembly GCF_020615455.1. Classification (NCBI taxonomy): domain Eukaryota; kingdom Metazoa; phylum Chordata; class Actinopteri; order Salmoniformes; family Salmonidae; genus Coregonus; species Coregonus clupeaformis. The sequence continues at coordinate 43,187,101 of NC_059194.1, read as the reverse complement.
AAGGAGGTTTTCACTCAAAATCTCACGATACATGGCCCCATTCATTCTTTCCTTTACACGGATCAGTCGTCCTGGTCCCTTTGCAGAAAAACAGCCCCAAAGCATGATGTTTCCACCCCCATGCTTCACAGTAGGTATGGTGTTCTTTGGATGCAACTAAGCATTCTTTGTCCTCCAAACACAATGAGTTGAGTTTTTACCAAAAAGTTATATTTTGGTTTCATCTGACCATATGACATTCTCCCAATCCTCTTCTGGATCATCCAAATGCACTCTAGCAAACTTCAGACGGGCCTGGACATGTACTGGCTTAAGCAGGAGGACACGTCTGGCACTGCAGGATTTGAGTCCCTGGCGGCGTAGTGTGTTACTGATGGTAGGCTTTGTTACTTTGGTCCCAGCTCTCTGCAGGTCATTCACTAGGTCCCCCCGTGTGGTTCTGGGATTTTTGCTCACCGTTCTTGTGATCATTTTGACCCCACGGGGTGAGATCTTGCGTGGAGCCCCAGATCGAGGGAGATTATCAGTGGTCTTGTATGTCTTCCATTTCCTAATAATTGCTCCCACAGTTGATTTCTTCAAACCAAGCTGCTTACCTATTGCAGATTCAGTCTTCCCAGCCTGGTGCAGGTCTACAATTTTGTTTCTGGTGTCCTTTGACAGCTCTTTGGTCTTGGCCATAGTGGAGTTTGGAGTGTGACTGTTTGAGGTTGTGGACAGGTGTCTTTTATACTGATAACAAGTTCAAACAGGTGCCATTAATACAGGTAACGAGTGGAGGACAGAGGAGCCTCTTAAAGAAGAAGTTACAGGTCTGTGAGAGCCAGAAATCTTGCTTGTTTGTAGGTGACCAAATACTTATTTTCCACCATAATTTGCAAATAAATTCATTAAAAATCCTACAATGTGATTTTCGGGAAAAAAAAATCTCAATTTGTCTGTCATAGTTGACGTGTACCTATGATGAAAATTACAGGCCTCTCTCATCTTTTTAAGTGGGAGAACTTGCACAATTGGTGGCTGACTAAATACTTTTTTCCCCCACTGTACATCTTTATCCTTACATCCTTACAATCGAATTACATAGGCCTACATGTGATCCAAATTTCTAACATAAATAAATGCAATATCCTACTTGCAACAATTTATCTAGATGTTACTGTAATGTTGTGTCCCATGTTATAGCCTACAATTTGTCTTGCCTGTAATATTACTGTCACCAAATTCACAATAGTTGATTTACAATTGTCTATTAAGTGTGAATAAAATGGAATACATGTTGTAGGCTACACATGGGTTATGGTAGGGGATTTCTACACTGGCAATTTTAGAGGCTTACTCTGTGTCAGCGAAACCGGCCCTTAAACCCCCTAGTCTATTGACGCACCGGTGCGTCAATTTAAGTAACATAATAAAAAACATCCCCATCAAAATCTGTCAATTTAAGCTAGAGATATCCGTTTTTTTGCATGGGCTGCATCTCAATCCAACGCATCCGCCTATGTCGCCCTTCCGCATCTGCAACTTATATAGCAACTTTTGGCGCCGACGAAGATGGCGGCCTCGCGACTAGCTCTTTGGAAACTTCGCAATATTTTGTTTTTTATGTATTATTTTTTACATTATTAGCTCAGAAAGTGTTTTGCATCATTATATACAGCCGGGATAAACAATTGGATATCAGAGCAGCGGTAACTCACCAGCATTACGACCAGGAATACAACTTTCCCGAAGTCATGCCGCTCTGTCATTGCTTGTCCATACAGTGAGGGAAAAAAGTATTTGATCCCCTGCTGATTTTGTATGTTTGCCCACTGACAAAGAAATGATCAGTCTATAATTTTAATGGTAGGTTTATTTGAACAGTGAGAGACAGAATAACAACAAAAAAATCCAGAAAAACGCATGTCAAAAATGTTATAAATTGATTTGCATTTTAATGAGGGAAATAAGTATTTGACCTCTCTGCGAAACATGACTTAGTACTTGGTGGCAAAACCCTTGTTGGCAATCACAGAGGTCAGACGTTTCTTGTAGTTGGCCACCAGGTTTGCACACATCTCAGGAGGGATTTTGTTCCACTCCTCTTTGCAGATCTTCTCCAAGTCATTAAGGTTTCGAGGCTGACGTTTGGCAACTCAAACCTTCAGCTCCCTCCACAAATGTTCTATGGGATTAAGGTCTGGAGACTGGCTAGGCCACTCCAGGACCTTAATGTGCTTCTTCTTGAGCCACTCCTTTGTTGCCTTGGCCGTGAGTTTTGGGTCATTGTCATGCTGGAATACCCATCCACGACCCATTTTCAATGCCCTGGCTGAGGGAAGGAGGTTCTCACCCAAGATTTTACGGTACATGGCCCCGTCCATCGTCCCTTTGATGCGGTGAAGTTGTCCTGTCCCCTTAGCAGAAAAACACCCCCAAAGCATAATGTTTCCACCTCCATGTTTGATGGTGTTCTTGGGGTCATAGGCAGCATTCCTCCTCCTCCAAACACAGCGAGTTAAGTTGATGCCAAAGAGCTCAATTTTGGTCTCATCTGAGCACAACACTTTCACCCAGTTCTCCTCTGAATCATTCAGATGTTCATTGGCAAACTTCAGACGGCCCTGTAAATGTGCTTTCTTGAGCAGGGGGACCTTGCGGGCGCTGCAGGATTTCAGTCCTTCACGGCGTAGTGTGTTACCAATTGTTTTCTTGGTGACTATGGTCCCAGCTGCCTTGAGATCATTGTCAAGATCCTCCTGTGTAGTTCTGGGCTGATTCCTCACTGTTCTCATGATCATTGCAACTCCACGAGGTGAGATCTTGCATGGAGCCCCAGGCCGAGGGAGATTGACAGTTATTTTGTGTTTCTTCCATTTGCGAATAATCGCACCAACTGTTGTCACCTTCTCACCAAGCTGCTTGGCGATGGTCTTGTAGCCCATTCCAGCCTTGTGTAGGTCTACAATCTTGTCCCTGACATCCTTGGAGAGCTCTTTGGTCTTGGCCATGATGGAGAGTTTGGAATCTGATTGATTGATTGCTTCTGTGGACAGGTGTCTTTTATACAGGTAACAAACTGAGATTAGGAGCACTCCCTTTAAGAGTGTGCTCCTAATCTCAGCTCGTTACCTGTATAAAAGACACCTGGGAGCCAGAAATCTTTCTGATTGAGAGGGGGTCAAATACTTATTTCCCTCATTAAAATGCAAATCAATTTATAACATTTTTGACATACGTTTTTCTGGATTATTTTGTTGTTATTCTGTCTCTCACTGTTCAAATAAACCTACCATTAACATTATAGACTGATCATTTCTTTGTCAGTGGGCAAACGTACAAAATCAGCAGGGGATCAAATACTTTTTTCCCTCACTGTATATATTCTTAAATCCCATTCCTCACTAGTTTTGTGTGTATTAGGTATATGTTGTGAAATTGTTAGATGCTACTTGTTAGATATTACTGCACTGCCGGAGATAGAAGCACAAGCATTTCGCTACACCCGCTATAACATCTGCTAAACACGTGTATGTGACAAATAAAATGTGATTTGATTTGAAGTGACAGAGCTACAGCTCTGTTTGTCAGACCAGGAGACATCCTGAAAATTGGTCTTCTCACATAAATGTCTGTAGCATCCAAATGGTTACAATAGAAAGAGGAGGCTCTCACGAACATGATGGTGTTCTCCGTTTTGCTTTACAAGCTACACAAAGTAATGCTGGTGTGTCAACGTTTGTCTGTAGCATCTGAACCGTTTGAGCTACAGACTACAGTAATATGACCCACTGTAGAAAGGGGAGACTTTCACGAACACGATGGTGTTCTCCATTTTGCTCTAAAAGTGTCACGGGACTAGTCTAAAAGTAGAAAAATATAAATTTCATGATATCTCCTAGAAATAGGACACACTTCAAAACCTTATTTCTTATGATTTATTCTTTGACTGTCTTTTTTGCCATTTATGAATGTGTTATTCAATGCGTTTCTATGGGCTATAGTAGTAACTAAAAGTATATATATTTTTAGACACATAAAGGGATCCTAAAATTCAAACTCAAATAGCTAAATGATCCATGGTATGACCTTCTTAAAACAATTCCATACACTGCAGGCTGTAGTGATGCTGACATGCAATCAGTTACCGTACAGTAAGAATATTTGTGGACATTTAATCACGTTACAATTCCATGTTGCATAAACACAAATAATAATGAGGAAGGTACAAGGGCATGTACAGTGCATTTGGAAAGTATTCAAACCCCTTGACTTTTTACACATTTTGTTATATTACAGCCTTATTCTAAAATGGATTAAATTGTTTTTTTCCTCATCAATCTACACACATTACCCCATAATGACAAAGCAAAAACAGGTTTTTAGAAATTGTCGCAAATGTATTAAAAATAAAAAACAGAAAAATATCACATTTACATAAGTATTCAGACCCTTTACTCAGTACTTTGTTGAAGCACCTTTGGCAGTGATTACAGCCTCAAGTCTTCTTGGGTATGACGCTACAAGCTTGGCACACCTGTATTTGGGGAGTTTCTCCAATTCTTCTCTGCAGATCCACTCAAGCTCTATCCGGTTGGATGGGGAGCGTCGCTGCACAGCTATTTTCAGGTCTCTCCAGAGATGTTCGATCGGGTTCGAGTCCGGGCTCTGGCTGGGCCACTCAAGGACATTCAGAGACTTGTCCTGAAGCCACTCCTGCGTTGTCTTGGCTGTGTGATTAGGGTCGTTGTCCTGTTGGAAGGTGAACCTTCACCACAGTCTGAGGTCCTGAGTGCTCTGGAGCAGGTTTTCTCTCTGTACTTTGCTCCGTTCATCTTTCCCTTGATCCTGACTAGTCTCCCAGTCCCTGCCGCTGAAAAACATCCCCACAGCATGATGCTACCACAACCATGCTTCATCGTAGGGATGGTGCCAGGTTTCCTCCAGACGTGACGCTTGGCATTCAGGCCAAAGAGTTCAATATTGGTTTCATCAGACCAGAGAATGTTTCTCATGGTCTGAGAGTCCTTTAGGTGCCTTTTGGCAAACTCCAAGCGGGCTGTCATGTGCCTTTTACTGAGGAGTGGCTTCCGTCTGGCCTGATTGGTGGAGTGCTGCAGAGATGGTTGTCCTTCTGGAAGGTTCTCCCATCTCCACAGAGGAACTCTGGAGCTCTGTCAGAGTGACCATCGGGTTCTTGGTCACCTCCCTGACCAAGGCCCTTCTCCCCCGATTGCTCAGTTTGGCAGGGCGGCCAGCTCTAGGAAGAGTCTTGGTGGTTCCAAACTTCAGAAATTGTTTGGTACCCTTCCCCAGATCTGTGCCTCGACACAATCCTGTCTCGGCGCTCTACGGACAATTCCTTCGACCTCATGGCTTGGTTTTTGCTCTGACGTGTACTGTCAACTGTTGGACCTTATATAGACAGGTGTATGCCTTTCCAAATCATGTCCAATCAATTGAATTTACCACAGGTGGACTACAGTCAAGTTATAGAAACATCAAGGATGATCAATGGAAACAGGATGCACCTGAGCTCAATTTTGAGTGTCATAGCAAAGGGTCTGACTACCGATATAAGTAAGGTATTTCAGTTTTTTATTTTTAATGAAGTTGCAAACATTTCTAAAAACCTGTTTTCGCTTTGTCATTATGGGGTATTGTGTGTAGATTGATGAGAAATCAATGATAATTTAATCCATTTTAGAGTAAGGCTGTAACGTAACAAAATGTGGAAAAAGGGAATGGGTCTGAATACTTTCTGAATGCACTGTATTAATGGCAAAAAAAACACGTGCTCTCAGTCTAGTAGCCACTGCCTGGTTATATTTTGAGAAAACCATCACAAAAATAGAAAACAAGTCTTGTGAATGTTAGAAAGAGCTTGGGCTGGTATCACATTTTTCTTATCATCAGGATATTAATTCCTTGTACCATGTTGATCATGTTCAGCTTCGTGTAGGAGAAGTGGAATTTTGAAAGTATCCACTTCATTGGTAATAACAAAGGCAAATGCCATGTCTGCCATTGTCGTGTTTTCTAGAAATAACAGAAGTTGTCCGACTTGCTGTCGGTGCATATGTACCTCCCCCAACTTTACTCGTCAACTTCCGTCTACAGCCAGCTATTTTCGGCTTACAACTCCAACGTGCCCATTGTCTTTCGTTGCATCTATAAGAATATTATCTTTTGGGGAGAAATTGATCCGCAGACCGCCAGTTGCCCATCCCTGGCCAAGACAGAGGACGTTTTTGTGGTAGCAGCCGTGTTCCACCCCTTTATGTTAATGTTATCATGTATACAAATACACCCAGTGTATTTATGGAAATGAGGCATGTAATTTTCTTTACTTTAACACAAAATATAAAATAAATACCTGATACCATTAGAACATTATTATATGTGTGGTCCTCTGTAGCTCAGCTGGTAGAGCACGGCGCTTGTAACGCCAAGGTAGTGGGTTCGATCCCCGGGACCACCCATACACAAAAATGTATGCACGCATGACTGTAAGTCGCTTTGGATAAAAGCGTCTGCTAAATGGCATATTATTATTATATTATTATATGAGTGCATTCCAAGGAAAAAATAGTGACATTTTAAAATAAATTGAACACTTGAATTCCCACCAAAATTCCTGAACTGCCATAATTCAGTCAATACCTGATGGATTAAAAAAATAGTATCTTCATCCATTGTCCAACTGTTGCATTTATTATAATTGTTTTTAAACCTTTTAACAATTTTGATGACAGTTTCAGTTTCAGTCACATGATCGTTAGTTCCTTTGTCAGGAAGAATAAAGTACAGCTCATTTTATTGGCAATTCTCTTCCTCTCCTTCAAGCACATTATATGCACATCCAAATTATTTCAGGTGCTGAGTTGTGGGTTGAGCAAACAGTTCAAAACTACATGCAAACCTCATCGGAATCAGTCTTCTGAAAACCTAATCTTTATTTTTCTGCAGGACAATTACACAAACTTTTATGCAAATTACATATAATGGCCTTCTAAGAAGTGTTGAATGTTCCTAAATTGTCTAGTCTCAGGGCTGACTTAAATCTGCTTAAAAGGTTTAAATGTCACTGTCCCTCAATAATCTCCAACCAAATTTACTGAACCTGAGCAATTTTGACAAACACGATGGATATAGTTGAAGTTGGAAGTTTACATACACCTTAGCCAAATACATTTAAACTCAGTTTTTCACAATTCCTGACATTTAATCCTAGTAAAACCTCCCTATTTTAGGTCAGTTAGGATCACCACTTTATTTTAAGAATGTGAAATGTCAGAATAATAGTAGAGAGAATGATTTATTTCAGCTTTTATTTCTTTCATCACATTCCCAGTGGGTCAGAAGTTTACATACACTCAATTAGTATTTGGTAGCATTGCCTTTAAAATTTTTAACTTGGGTCAAACGTTTCGGGTAGACTTCCACAAGCTTTTTCGCCCATTCCTCCTGACAGAGCTGGTGTAACTGAGTCAGGTTTGTAGGCCTCCTTGCTCACACACACTTTTTCAGTTCTGCCCACACATTTTCTATAGGATTGAGGTCAGGGCTTTGTGATGGCCACTCCAATACCTTGACTTTGTTGTCCTTAAGCCATTTTGCCACAATTTTGGAAGTATGCTTGGGATCATTGTCCATTTGGAAGACCCATTTGCGACCAAGCTTTAACTTCCTGACTGATGTCTTGAGATGTTGCTTCAATATATCCACATAATTCTCCTTCCTCATGATGCCATCTATTTTGTGAAGTGCACCAGTCCCTCCTGCAGCAAAGCACCCCCCCTACAGCATGATGCTGCCTCCCCCGCGATTCACAGTTGGGATGGTGTTCTTCGGCTTGCAAGCCACCCCCTTTTTCCTCCAAACATAACGATGGTCATTATGGCCAAACAGTTCTATTTTTGTTTCATCAGACCAAAGGACATTTCTCCAAAAAGTACGATCTTTGTCCCCATATTCAGTTGCAAACCGTAGTCTGGCTTTTGTATGGCGGTTTTGGAGCAGTGGCTTCTTCCTTACTGAGCGGCCTTTCAGGTTGTGTCGATATAGGACTCGTTTTACTGTAGATACTTTTGTACCTGTTTCCTCCAGCATCTTCACAAGGTCCTTTGCTGTTGTTCTGGGATTGATTTGCACTTTTCGCACCAAAGTACATTCATCTCTAGGAGACAGAACGCGTCTCCTTCCTGAGCGGTATGACGGCTGTGTGGTCCCATGGTGTATATATTTACGTACTATTGTTTGTACAGATGAACGTGGTACCTTCAGGCATTTGGAAATTGCTCCCAAGGATGAACCAGACTTGTGGAGGTCTACAATTTTTTTTCTGAGGTCTTGGCTGATTTCTTTTGATTTTCCCATGATGTCAAGCAAAGAGGCACTGAGTTTGAAGGTAGGCCTTGAAATACATCCACATGTACACCTCCAATTGACTCAAATTATGTAAATTAGCCTATCAGAAGCTTCTAAAGCCATGACATCATTTTCTGGAATTTTCCAAGCTGTTTAAAGGCACAGTCAAGTTAGTGTATGTAAACTTCTGACCCACTGGAATTGTGATACAGTGAATTATAATAATCTGTCTGTAAACAATTGTTGGAAAAATTCCTTGTGTCATGCACAAAGTAGAACCGACTTGCCAAAACTATAGTTTGTAAACAAGAAATTTGTGGAGTGGTTGGAAAACGAGTTTTAATGACTCCAACCTAAGTGTATGTAAACTTCCGACTTCAACTGTATATGTTGTCCTAAGAGCAAATTTGGTAGTACAGTATCTGAAAATGATTCACAGCTGTAATGGCTGCCAAATGTGCTTCCACCAAGTTTTAACTCAGGGTGGAGAGTTATCCAATTAGGATATTTCCATTTTCTTAATTGTTTAATTTGGAAAATGTTCTATAACTTTCTTTTACTTTGAAAATGTGGAGTAGGTTGTGTAGATCTGTAAGAAAAAATCTAGTTTAATCCTTTTTTAGATGTAATTTTAAGGCAGCAAAATGTGAAAAATGTTCAAGGGGGTGTAGATTTTCTATAGGCACTGTATATGACAAATAAATGTGATATAATTTGGTTGGATTTATTTTTCATGACCTGTGGACCCAGAGGACCAGGACTGGCCCTCATTGTTATCTGATATAATTTTGTATACACATTATAATTTACAGTAGCCTTTTCCACAAACATTTATTAAAATGGGCACTGCATCCAATTTATGTACAATAAAATAAACATACATATGTAAAATAAGCAGCTATGGGGAGCAGGATCGACGCTGAATAAAGCTATTTGCCCCGACGGGCAGATGTAGTGCCCTCAGTTGGGAGAAGGACGGCTAGGCTTTGTGCTCCATCGGCGGGAAGAGCATGGCTGCCGCCTGAATAAAAGTGGCCTGTAGCAGGCGCCCCACCAGAGAGGCCGATGGGCAACTCAGCTGTCGCACCGCAATCTACCTGCCGAGTGCTCATTGCTAACTGGGCTGATGTCCCCTCCTGGACTGTCTTTGGTAGATCACACTGAATCCAATCCAATCCACTGGACAGGATTTGGCTTTCTGAAGATACCAAAAAGATCAAAATCCACTACAAAACATACGGAATAGCTGTAATGACAAATATTTATGTTTACATGTTATGTCCTAGGCAGAGGTGAAATGCCCATAGGGGGCACAGGGGCACATAGTTTTTTCTCTGTAATACTACAAGTCACTTAGCAATTTTATTTCATAACTAGCTACCAAGAAGCCATTTCAGGCAATCAATGAAGTTAGAGTAGCTAGCTTGCCTAACTATCTTAGCTGGCATGCCTGCTGGCAATGACTTTAGAAAAACTCAATATTTTACCCAGATGTTTGCAGAGATGCATATTTAGTTTCTTTAAAAAAGAACCACCAGTCAGGACGATACAGACAGCTCAAGAGGTACGCTTAGATATGCAGAAAAATATACACATGCAACAATTTCAAAGATTTTACAGAGTTACAGTTCATATAAGGAAATCAATTAAAATAAAATTGTTAGGCCCTAATCTATAGATTTCACAAGACTGGGAATACAGATATGCATCTGTTGGTCACAGATACACTATATATACAAAAGTATGTGGACACCCATTCAAATGAGTGGATTCGGCTATTTCTGCCACACCCGTTGCTGACAGGTGTATAAAATCGAGCACACAGAGACAAACATTGGCAGTGAATGGCCTTACTGAAGAGCTCAGTGACTTTCAATGTCGCACCGTCATCGGATGCCACCTTTACAACAAATCAGTTTTTCAAATTTATGCCCTGCTAGAGCTGCCCCGGTCAACTGTAAGTGCTGTTATTGGCAAATGGAATCGTCGAGGAGCAACAACGGCTCAGCGCCAAACAAGCTCACAGAACGGGACTGCCGAGTGCTGAAGCATGTAGCGCGTAAATATCGTCTGTCCTCGGTTGCAACACTCTCTACCGAGTTCCAAACTGCCTCTGGAAGCAACATCAGCACAAGAACTGTTCGTCGGGAGCTTCATGATGGGTTTCCATGGCCGAGCAGCCGCACACAAGCCTAAGATCACCATGTGCAATGCCAAACGTCGGCTGGAGTGGTGTAAAGCTCGCTACCATTGGAATCTGGAGCAGTGGAAGCGCGTTCTCTGGAGTGATGAGTCACGCTTCACCATCTGGCAGTCTGACGGACAAATCTGGGTTTGGTGGATGCCAGGAGAACGCTATCTGCCTGAATGCATAGTGCCAACTGTAAAGTTAGGTGGAGGAGGAATAATGGTCTGGGGCTGTTTTTCATGGTTCATTCTAGGCCCCTTAGTTTCAGTGAAGGGAAATCTTAACGCTACAGCATACAATGAGATTCTAGAAGATTCTGTGCTTCCAACTTTGGGGAAGGCCCTTTCCTGTTTCAGCATGACAATGCCCCCGTGCACAAAGCGAGGTCCAAATAGAAATGGTTCGACCAACTCCATATTAATGCCCATGATTTTGGAATTAGATGTTTGTATTTGTATTTATTAGGGATCCCCATTAGCTGCTGCCAAGGCAGCAGCTACTCTTCCTGGGGTCCAAACACATTAAAGCAATTACATGATATATAAAACAAAATATAAAACAGTACATATAACATTATTACACAACTACATATCTACAATACAAAATGTACATTACAAAATGTATAATACCACCATACAACAACATTACAATGTATGCGTATGCGTGTGTCAATGTATGCATATGCGTGTACCTTTGTGTGTGTCTCTTCACAGTCCCCGCTGTTCCAAAAGGTGTATTTTTACCTGTTTTTAAAATCTGATTCTACTGCTTGCATCAGTTACCTGATGTGGAATAGAGTTCCATGTAGTCATGGCTCTATGTAGTACAGTGCACCTCCAATAGTCTGTTCTGGACTTGAGGATTGTGAAGAGACCTCTGGTGGAATGTCTTGTGGGGTATGCATGGGTGTCCGAGCTGTGTGCTAGTAGTTTAAACAGACAGCTCGGTACATTCAGCTTGTCAACACTTCATACAAAAACAAGTAGTGATGACGTCAATCTCTCTTCCACTTTGAGTCATGAGAGATTGACATGCATATCATTAATGTTAGCTCTCAGTGTACTTTTAAGGGCCAGCCGTGCTGCCCTGTTCTGAGCCAACTGCAATTTTCCTAAGTCCTTCATTGTGGCAACTGACCACACTACTGAACAGTAGTCTAGGTGCGACAAAACTAGGGCCTGCCTTGTTGATAGTGTTGTTAAGAAGGCAGAGCAGCGCTTTATTATGGACAGACTTCTCCCCATCTTAGCTACTGTTGTATCAATATGTTTTGACCATGACAGTTTACAATCCAGGGTTACTCCAAGCAGTTTAGTCACCTCAACTTGCTCAATTTCCACATTATTCATTACGAGATGTAGTTGAGGTTCAGGGTTTGGGGAATGATTTGTCCCAAATACAATGCTTTTAGTTTTGGAAATATTTAGGACTAATTTATTCCTTGCCACCCATTCTGAAACTAACTGCAGCTCTTTGTTAAGTGTTGCTGTCATTTCAGTCACTGTGGTAGCTCACATGTATAGTGTTGAGTCATCCGCATACATAGACACACTGGTTTTACTCAAAGCCAGTGGCATGTCGTTAGTAAAGATTGAAAAAAGTAAGAGGCCTAGACAGCTGCCCTGGAGAATTCCTGATTCTACCTGTATTTTGTTGGAAAGGCTTCCATTAAAGGACACCCTCTGTGTTCTGTTAGACAGGTAACTATTTATCCACAATATAGCAGGGGGTGTAAAGCCATAACACAATTTTTCCAGCAACAGACTATGATCGATAATGTCAAACGCCGCACTGAAGTCTAACAAAACAGCCCCCACAATATTTGTATCATCAATTTCTCTCAGCCAATCATCAGTCATTTGTGTAAGTGCTGTGCTTGTTGAATTTCCTTCCCTATAAGCGTGCTGAAAGTCGGTTGTCAATTTGTTTACTGTAAAATAGCATGGTATTTGGTTAAACACAATTCTTTCCAGAAGTTTACTAAGGGTTGGTAACAGGCTGATTGGATGGCTATTTGAGCCAGTAATGGGGGGTTTACTATTCTTGGGTAGCGGAATGACTTTTGCTTCCCTCCAGGCCTGAGGGCACACACATTCTAGTAGGCTTAAATTGAAGATATGGCAAATAGGAGTGGCAATATCGTCCACTATTATCCTCAGTAATTTTCCATCCAGATTGTCAGACCCCGGTGGCTTGTCATTGTTGATGGACAACAATTATTTTTTCACATCTTCCACACATCTTTGACGGAATTCAAAAGTACAATGCTTGTCGTTCATAATTTGGTCAGATATACTTGGATATGTAGTGTCAGCATTTGTTGCTGGCATGTCATGCCTAAGTTTGCTTATCTTGCCAATTAAAAAGTAATTGAAGTAGTTGGCAATATCAGTGGGTTTTGTGATGAATGAGCCATCTGATTCAATTAATGATGAAGTGTGATGGGTGATTTGAAGGAGTCAGGCGCAGGAGGGTAAATCACAGAATAACAGGATTTATTCCGGAATACAGAGTTACGCAGTAATGCGTCAAAACAGTCCAGTGCGCAAAACAGGCGCACTGGAACCAACAAGGCACACAGGGAAAATAACCCGGCAATACAAAATACAAGGAGCTCAACCGAGCCTCACTCTCCTCACAATAAACAATCACACACAAAAACAAGGGGGCAGAGGGAACACTTATACAGGTACTGATGAGGGGATATGAACCAGGTGTGTGTAATAAATAAAACAAAACAAATGGAATGATGAGATGAGGAGCGGCAGTGGCTAGAAGGCAGGTGACGACGAACGCCGAAGCCTGCCTGAACCAGGAGAGGAGGCAGCTTCAGAGGAAGTCGTGACATGAAGCTGAGTTTGTCTTTTTTCCCAAAATGTCATTGAAGGTGCTCATTGTTTATATCATTTATTTTTGTTTCATAGCATTTTGTTTTTTTTGTTTACTCACATGATTCTTAATTTGCAGTACGTTTTCCAATCGATTGGGCTGCCAGACTTATTTGCCATACCTTTTGCCTCATCCCTTTCAACCATACCATTTTTCAATTCCTCATCAATCCAAGGGGATTTAACAGTCATCTTCTTAATGGGTGCATGCTTATTAGTAACTGAAATAAGCAATTTCATAAATGTGTCAAGGGCAGCGTCTGGTTGTTCCTCATTACACACCACAGACCAGCAAATATTATTTACATCATCAACATAGGAATCGCTACAAAACTTATTGTATGACCTCTTATACACTATATTAAGCCCAGACTTTGGAACTTTGGTTTTTCATAGATATGGCTGTTATATTGTGATCACTACATCCAATGGATTTAGATACTGCTTTAAAGTACATTTCTGCAGCATTCGTAAAATGTGATCAATACATGTTGATGATTTCATTCCTGTGCTGTTTGTAACTACCCTGGTAGGTTGACTGATAACCTGAACCAGGTTGCAGGCACTGGTTACAGTTTGAAGCTTTTTCTTGAGTGGGCAGCTTGATGAAAGCCAGTCAATATTGAAATCACCGAGAAATTATAACTCTCTGTTGATATGACATACATTATCAAGCATTTCACACATATTATCCAGATACTGACTATTAGCACTTGGTGGTCTGTAGCAGTTTCCCACAAGAATGGGCTTTAGGTGAGGCAGATTAACCTGTAGCCATATTACTTAAACAGTATTTAACATGAGACCCTCTGTGAGCTTTACAGGAATGTGGTTCTGAATATAGACCACAACACCGCCCCCATTGGCATTACTGTGTTTTCTGTAGCTGTTATAACCATGTGTTGCTACCACTGTATCTTCAAAGGTATTATCTAAGTGAGATTCAGAGATAGTCAGAATATGAATGTCATCTATCACTATCAAGTCATTGATTTCATGAACCTTGTTTCTTAGGCTACATATGTTCATGTGGGTTATTTTTAGCTCTATTCTGGGATGCTTGGTTGTTCTTATTGCTTTACTGGGAAGCGTATCAGAAGTAGACATGCTCATGTCATTTATGTTTGAGCTGATAGTGCAGGGTGAGCTGCACACAGTGGACTTCCTACTAGGCACACCGCCTCAGTGCTAACATTATAACTCTGGTTCATAGGCACATGATTACATTTTCCCTTTATTCAGATTACAACCTCTCACTTTCAGTTATTTGAAAAGGAAATAATCTCCCAAATATCACTATTTCTAAAACAAGCCATAGAAAGTTGGTTGCAATTTCAATTTAATCCTACAGAAACGACAGAACAAATAATGCAACAAATATTGTGGTTAAACTCAAATATACTAATTGATAAAAAACCATACTTTTTTGAATAAAATAAACCAAGTATAATCTTCGTAAATTATATCATAGGTAGGACTGGTGGAGTTATGTCGCACATGCGGCTAACAAAAACATATGAATATGTCTGCTCTACCCAAAATTACAACCAAATAATTGCAGCATTACTGCAAAAATGGAAGAGGAAAGTAGAAGGGGGAAAAAGTAAGGAACTTGTCTGTCGGTCCTGCATTAAAGAACATAATTGGTTAAAGAAAATTGTAATAAATAAAAAAGTATACCAGTTTCATTTAAGGACCAAAGGATTGACAGCCGTCGCATATGGATTGCAAAATAGTTGGGAAGAGATTTTTGACGTACCGATTCCATGGCAAAGTGTTTATGAACTGATACGCAAAACGATGCCGGATTCAAAACGTAACATTTTTTCAATTTCTATTATTATACAACATTCTTGCTACCAATAGAATGTTATTTATATGCGGGATACAATCTTCCCAGCTCTGCAGATTTAGCTGCAAAGAGACAGAATCATTAGATCATTTGTTTTGGTAGTGTCCATTTGTAGCTTGTTTTTGGTCACAGGTCCAGGAATGGCTGAAGAATTGCAATATTTACCTGGAGCTAACCCTGCAGATAGCACTATTGGGTGATCTGAAAATGTCTCGCCCTGACCTATAGAACTCTAGTTAGTTTGGTCAGGGTGTGAATATTCTATGTTTGTATTTCTATGTTTGGCCGGGTGTGATTCCCAATCAGAGGCAGCTGTTGCTCGTTGTCTCTGATTGGGGATCATACTTAGGCAGACAGTTTTCTTGCCTGTGTTGTGGGATCTTGATTGTGCTCGGTGAGTTTGGCTTGTTAGTGTATAGCCTTCCGACGTCACGTTTCATTGCCTTTTGTTGTTTTTGTATGTTTATTCAGTTTAATAAACATGTATGCATTACACGCTGCGCCTTGGTCTGACCCGTTCTTCAACGACCGTGACAGAAAAGTCACAGTCAATCGATCAATAATATAATAATACTTTTAGCAAAAATGTTTATTTTCAATTTACAATCTGTAGAAACAATGAGAATAGAAGGGTTCAGAACTTTTGCGAAACATCACAGTACAGTTTTAAAATATATGGCAAATAGCAATCAAATATGGATGGTGTTAAGAGATAGATGGGAGGTGTTGAATGGAGCTGAAGGATGGGACTAATAACAACTAACAACAACTAATAACAACAAGATAACTAATGTAAAGCATACTGTGTCCATAATAAGTATATAGGTTACAGGTGAGAGCTTTTGTGAAAGAGCACAGTTCGAAAGATATGGCATATAGAAGCAAACCGGATGGACATCATAAATGATTGGAGAGGTTGAGGGTAGAGGAAGTTCAGGAGTAAAAACAAACTAAATAGAATTATTGTAAAATTGACTGTGTCCATTAAATGTATATGGCATGTATAAGCTGGAAGTAGAGGCCTAAGTGTTGTTGTTCACTAGTTTACTTCAATTAGGGAAGGGGGGGTGGGGTTGGAAAGTAATAAAGGGAAATATATATATATATTTAAGGATATGTATATATATGTATATGTACAGTGAGGGAAAAAAGTATTTCATCCCCTGCTGATTTTGTACGTTTGCCCACTGACAAAGAAATGATCAGTCTATAATTTTAATGGTAGGTTTATTTGAACAGTGAGAGACAGAATAACAACAACAAAATCCACAAAAACGTATGTCAAAAATGTTATAAATTTATTTGCATTTTAAATAGGGAAATAAGTATTTGAACCCCTCTCAATCAGAAAGATTTCTGGCTCCCAGGTGTCTTTTATACAGGTAATGAGCTGAGATTAGGAGCACACTCTTAAAGGGAGTGCTCCTAACCTCAGCTTGTTACCTGTATTAAAGACACCTGTCCACAGAAGCAATCAATCAATCAGATTCCAAACTCTCCACCATGGCCAAGACCAAAGAGCTCTCCAAGGATGTCAGGGACAAGATTGTAGACCTACACAAGGCTGGAATGTGCAACAAGTCCATCGCCAAGCAGCTTGGTGAGAAGGTGACAACAGTTGGTGCGATTATTCGCAAATGGAAGAAACAAAATGTCAATCTCCGTCGGCCTGGGGCTCCATGCAAGATCTCACCTCGTGGAGTTGCAATGATCATGAGAACGGTGAGGAATCAGCCCAGAACTACACGGGAGGATCTTGTCAATGATCTCAAGGCAGCTGGGACCACAGTCACCAAGAAAACAATTGGTAACACACTACGCCGTGAAGGACTGAAATCCTGCAGCGCCCGCAAGGTCCCCCTGCTCAAGAAAGCACATATACATGCCCGTCTGAAGTTTGCCAATGAACATCTGAATGATTCAGAGGAGAACTGGGTGAAAGTGTTGTGGTCAGATGAGACCAAAATCGAGCTCTTTGGCATCAACTCAACTCGCCGTGTATGGAGGAGGAGGAATGCTGCCTATGACCCCAAGAACACCATCCCCACCGTCAAACATGGAGGTGGAAACATTATGCTTTGGGGGTGTTTTTCTGCTAAGGGGACAGGACAACTTCACTGCATCAAAGGGACAATCAAATCTTGGGTGAGAACCTCCTTCCCTCAGCCAGGGCATTGAAAATGGGTTGTGGATGCGTATTCCAGCATGACAATGACCCAAAACACACAGCCAAGGCCACAAAGGAGTGGCTCAAGAAGAAGAACATTAAGGTCCTGGAGTGGCCTAGCCAGTCTCCAGACCTTAATCCCATAGATAATCTGTGGAGGGAGTTGAAGGTTCGAGTTGCCAAACGTCAGCCTCGAAACCTTAACGACTTGGAGAAGATCTGCAAAGAGGAGTGGGACAAAATCCCTCCTGAGATGTGTGCAAACCTGGTGGCCAACTACAAGAAACATCTGACCTCTGTGATTGCCAACAAGGGTTTTGCCACCAAGTACTAAGTCATGTTTTGCAGAGGGGTCAAATACTTATTTCCCTCATTAAAATGCAAATCAATTTATAACATTTTTGACATGCGTTTTTCTGGATTTTTTTGTTGTTATTCTGTCTCTCACTGTTCAAATAAACCTAGCATTAAAATTATAGACTGATCATGTCTTTGTCAGTGGGCAAACGTACAAAATCAGCAGGGGATCAAATACTTTTTTCCCTCACTGTACATTAATACTAGAATGTTGCATATAGTGTGTTAAAAGTCAACTAATCCACTGGCTATAGATTACACACACATACACACACACACACACACACACACACAAACACACACCTATGTATTTTTGGGGACCAACAATTGCTTCCCATTCAAAATCCTATTTTCCCTAACCCTGGCCCTAATTCTAACCCTAAACCTAAACCCACAGCCTAAAATGGCCTATTTACAAGTGAGGACTGGCAAAATGTCCTCACTTCTCAGAATTTTAGTTGGTTTATTATTCTTGTGAGGACTTTTGGTACTCACAAGTATAGTAAAACGTGTCCACACACACACACAAACACACACACAGTGCAATCAGATAGTCATCCAGACGCTCCCATGAGCTTTTTGCTGACAGGATGAGTCAGCAAGTGACATGTCCAGCGCCTCTCTGTGCTGCAGCCAGCGGTGTAGCTCCTCTCTCAGAGTCCCGGGACCTCTTCCGGCTAAAGCCATTGGGAATAGGTTAGGTAGGAATAAATGTTCCAATGAAACATGTCACCCATGGCTATTAGCATATTAGCATACCTAGCATACAGTCACAGTGTCAGTCTGGTCATCCTCCAGTAGTCCTGCTATGCAGAGGTAAGGCATGGCGATGGGGTGGAGGTGGGGGTGTGTCTGGTTGGGGAGGGGGAGGTCTGAGTAAGAGGGGGTAGGCGGAACACCCGTCTGCAGGATGAACTGCTGCAGGTTACACTGCCTCAGCTCCTTGTTCAGCTCCTCCAGCTCCTGACAACTCTCCTGGAGGGAAAGGACAAGATGTCATGTTATTTCAGTGTCAAACATAGACCATTTCATGTAAACTTTATTGTAAAAGGGGCAGTGCAGTTAAAAACATGATTTTCCTGATTTCTTTATATGATGTTGCCACACTATGAGGTCGAAATAACACTCTAAAATTGTGAAAATGATGATAATGTAGTAGGATCTCATCTGATACTAGTCTGGTAATGAGGGTTGTAGACACATGGGGGAATAATAAACCAAAGATTCAGGGGAGGATGAGCATCCAAAATACTGATAGGGCCAGTTTCCCAGACACAGATTAAGCCTAGTCCTGCACTAAAAAGCATGCTCAATGGAAAATGTCCATTGAAATAATGTTTTAGTCCAGGACTAGTCTTAATTTGTCTGGGAAACAGGCCCATAAGGAAGCGTAGGGAAAGGCAGCTATTCTATTATTAACACAGGAAGCCAAAGGCAAGTTTCCATCTCTGGGTAGACAGCACAGGTGTATTCTACGGGTGTCCTCTCAAGCTCAATAACTCTTCTTCATTGCTAACCTGCTATGACAGAATACAGTTAACCCCCAGGCTGCCGAGTTATACAATGCACTCCCACTGGGTTTACAGTGTCAGATATACAGAATAATCCCCAAACAAGTTCTATAGAACCTGATACAACCATCGTCAAACAAAGGTCTATCCTAGGTTGCTTTCGCTGGGTTTAGCTCTTGTGAGACGTTTAGCAGTGAGTTTGACTTTGTCAGTTATTCTGTGGCATTGAACACAATGAAGGGTTTATAGTCTGAACGCTGCACTCTTAGAAAAATAGGTGCTATCTAGAACCTAAAAGGGTTCCATAGGAGAACCCTTTGAAGAACTATGTTTGGTTCCAGGTAGAACCCTATTGGGTTCCATATAGAACCCTTGCCCAAGAGGGTTCTACATGTAAACCGAAATAGTTCTACCTGGAACCAAAAATGGTTCTACCTGGAACCAAAAAGGGTTCTCCTATGGGGACAGCCACAGTACCCTTTTGGAACCCTTTTTTCTAAGAGTGTAGGATGAAAATCTGTATTTCAGTGGGGCGAGATTACAAAAAATGCATGTACATGGCATTATGGCATTTGTATGGAGTGAAAGATAGACCAGTTGGGTATTGTATATCCTATTCATTGTGAGAGCATCAGTACACTCTTAGAAAATAAGGTGCTATTTAGAATCTAAAAGGGTTATTCGGCTGTCCCCATAGGAGAACCCTTTGAAGAACCCTGTTTGGTTCCAGGTAGAACCCTTTTAGTTCCAAGTAGAACCCTTTTGGGTCCCATGTAGAACCCTTTGGGTTTTACATTAAACCCAAAAGGGTATTACCTGGAACCAAAAAAGGGTTTTACCTGGAACCAAAAAATGGGTCTCCTATGGGGACAGCTGAAGTACCCTTTTGGAACCCTTTTTTATAAGAGTGTAGGCTAGTAATCTTTGATCTAACACAATTGGACAGGTTAGACTTTCCACGTAAGAGGGATTTATTGGCGAGACAAGGGAAATGGTTCAATTCCCATTGGGATCTTTATTGAGCTGTAACATAAGGCATCCATAGTAGGAACTATGAAGTAGTCAGATCTCAGGAAAAACTTAGTAAGTTGTTATGTATTAAACTGTACCTGCAACTGTAATTCTGCAGCCTGCAATGCTTTCTCCGTCTCTGTCAATGACATGTCCAGCTCCACCCCCTGCTGAAGCCGATTGTGTAGCTCCTCCCTCAGTGGTCCCAGGGCCTCCTCTGGCTGCGGGGTGCCTGGACGAGAGTTCCGTCTGTGGGATTCGACCCGAAAGTCCTGCCCCAGCCTGGATGAATGGGTCTGGAGGTCCTTGAGCCGGAAGCTGTATTCATCCATAGAGGCGTAGAGTTGGGGCAGACGTCCGTGCATATCTGTACGGCCAATACAACTCGGATTTAGTTCCTGGATGGTCCTACTGTATATGAGTGTAGGCCTACATATTCCTACATTACACACGGTATTGCTGCATAAGTTACTTGTGTAGGAGATGTGTAACATATACTGATATCCTAGGATATGCCTTCTAAATTGCCCCTGAGGGGATTGATAGTTGTATTGAAGTGACTTGAATTGAATGGACTACATACCCTGCTCCTTGTCCTTCTCTTGCTGCATCTGCTCCTCCCAGTACTCCCCATGCATCAGCTCTGCCTCATTCTGCCTCAGCCTTGTCTCCAGCACATCCAGCTCCTCCACTAGGCCCGGAGTCAGGCCTGGGACAGGAGTTACAGGCCTCCCCAACTCCCACACCTCTGCATCCCTTTCCAAAGCCACCAGCTGGGCCTCCAGGTCCTGTAGCATCTCCTGCTGCTGCAGCACCTGCCTGAAGACCACCTCCTTGGACGCGTCGGACAAGGAGAGCGAGGGAGGGGAGGCGGTTGGGGAAGGGGAGACCAGGGACAGAACAGGCGAGGCCCTGGGCTCTGGTGAGGCTCTTGGACTAGGTGACCAGGCCTTGTTAGCTTTAGTCCTTCTGGGGATTGTAGAAGGACCAAGGTTGAAGGTGAGGGCCTTCTTCGGCTCTCGGCATCTGTGGGGCACGGGTGTAGGGTGCCTGGGCAAAGGATGGACCCTATCCAGGGTGGGTCTGTTAGGTCCGTCAGTGCTGGAGGGGCCCGTACGACGCAAGATGAACTGGACCTCGTTGGCCAGCTGACCCAGATAGGACAGAGACTCTAAGGGACAGTCATCAGCCACAAGCTGCATCTCTGTGCCTCGTAGCTTCTTGATGAGAACATAGCGACCCGTCTGACCTGTGGAAAAAACACACCAAGGCAGGAGTGAGATTGGAGGGAATAAGCTGATAAACTGTGCTCAAAAGCTTTGAAATGAATGAACAACAAAGGAAATTACTGACCAATAGCCTGTGCGAGGGCGATGACCACATCCTGACAGGAAGTCTCCAGCGATAGGCCGCACACCACCCTGACCACGCCCTCCACCCACACCTTCAGCTCCATCTTGGCCTGTCAATCAAACTCAGAGGAACTTGGCCACCACAGCATCCACCTGTGAGAGAGGAGGGGAAGACGTCAATATACTGGGTTCAAATAATAAACTATTTCACAGTACCAAATCAACCTATAACCCCTACTCCTAGGCGCAAATATGTCAATGGAGGAATTTAGTTCGTTCCTGTATTTCCTTAACTGGAGCTGAAGATTTCAACAGGAAACCTCACACTCTTCTCTCATGGAAAAAATGTGACCATCCAACTCTGCAATCCTACACCTACAGTCCTGTACCTGTCATCTGTGTTGACGCCTGACCAGAGAAGGCAGAACCGACCAGAGAGTGAGGCGAGGGCAGGAGGAGGTGTATTGGGTTAGATTCTCATGGTGTCAATATCCCGGTATGAGCAAAAACCATTTAAATGCGGATCTGCACCTAAGAATTTGACAGGAAATAATGGCTTCCTACGCTGTAAACCTAGAGACAAAGCGTAATACCTATGTGGAAGAACTGGAGGATGAGATAGGAAGAAGAGGAAGAGGAGGACACAAACACCAAGGCAGCCTAAGAATGTTGCTCCTCAAATGGCCAACACATCTCCATCACGATTGACAACTCCACAGTGTCCCCCTTCCCAGAGTGCAAAGAACCTTGGTGTGAGCCTGTACAACACCCTGTTGTTCTCTGCAAACATCAAAGCAGTGACTCGCTCCTGCAGGTTCATGCTCTACAACTACTGTAGAATACAACCCTACCTCACACAGGAAGCGGCACAGGTCCTAAGGCACTTGTCATCTCCCATCTGGACAACTGCAACTCGCTGTTGGAATGGCTCCCTGCTTGTGCCATCAAACCCCTGCAACTTATCCAAAATGCTGCAGCCCGATTGGTGTTCAACCTTCCCAAGTTCTCCCATGTTGCCCCGCTCCTCCGCACACTCCACTGGCTTCCTGTCGAAGCTTGCATCCACTACAAGACCATGGTACTTGCCTACGGAACAGCAAGAGGAACTGCCCCTCCCTATCTTCAGGCTATGCTCACACCCTACACCCCAACCCGAGTACTCTGTTCTGCCACCTCTGGTCTCTTGGCCCTCCCACCCCTACGGGAGGGCAGTTTCCGCTAAGTCCAGTCAAAGGTTTTCTCTCTCCTGGCACCCCAATGGTGGAACCAGCTTTCCCCTGAAGCTAGGACAGCAGAGTCCCTGTCCATCTTCTAAAAACATCTGAAACCCTACCTCTTCAAAGAGTATCTTAAATAATCCCCCCCAGCACCCCTTCCTCCCCCCCAACCCCCCACCCCTTTTACTAGCTCTGATGATGATGATAGCTGCTTTATTGAGGAAAAATGTACTTACAATGACGGAGATACAGTGGGGAGAACAAGTATTTGATACACTGCCGATTTTGCAGGTTTTCCTACTTACAAAGCATGTAGAGGTCTGTAATTTTGTATCATAGGTACACTTCAACTGTGAGAGACGGAATCTAAAACAAAATAGCAGAAAATCACATTGTATGATTTTTAAGTAATTAATTTGCATTTTATTGCATGACATAAGTATTTGATCACCTACCAACTAGTAAGAATTCCGGCTCTCACAGACCTGTTAGTTTTTCTTTAAGAAGCCCTCCTGTTCTCCACTCATTACCTGTATTAACTGCACCTGTTTGAACTCGTTACCTGTATAAAAGACACCTGTCCACACACTCAATCAAACAGACTCCAACCTCTCCACAATGGCCAAGACCAGAGAGCTGTGTAAAGACATCAGGGATAAAATTGTAGACCTGCACAAGGCTGGGATAGGCTACAGGACAATAGGCAAGCAGCTTGGTGAGAAGGCAACAACTGTTGGCGCAATTATTAGAAAATGGAAGAAGTTCAAGATGACGGTCAAACACCCTCGGTCTGGGGCTCCATGCAAGATCTCACCTCGTGGGGCATCAATGATCATGAGGAAGGTGAGGGATCAGCCCAGAACTAGACGGCAGGACCTGGTCAATGACCTGAAGAGAGCTGGGACCACAGTCTCAAAGAAACCCATTAGTAACACACTACGCCGTCACGGATTAAAATCCTGCAGCGCTCGCAAGGTCCCCCTGCTCAAGCCAGCGCATGTCCAGGCCCGTCTGAAGTTTGCCAATGACCATGTGGATGATCCAGAGGAGGAATGGGAGAAGGTCATGTGGTCTGATGAGACAAAAATAGAGCTTTTTGGTCTAAACTCCACTCGCCGTGTTTGGAGGAAGAAGAAGGATGAGTACAACCCCAAGAACACCATCCCAACCGTGAAGCATGGAAGTGGAAACATCATTCTTTGGGGATGCTTTTCTGCAAAGGACAGGACGACTGCACCATATTGAGGGGAGGATGGATGGGGCCATGTATCGCAAGATCTTGGCCAACAACCTCCTTCCCTCAGTAAGAGCATTGAAGATGGGTCGTGGCTGGGTCTTCCAGCATGAAAACGACCCGAAACACACAGCCAGGGCAACTAAGGAGTGGCTCCGTAAGAAGCATCTCAAGGTCCTGGAGTGGCCTAGCCAGTCTCCAGACCTGAACCCAATAGAACATCTTTGGAGGGAGCTGAAAGTCCGTATTGCCCAGCGACAGCCCCGAAACCTGAAGGATCTGGAGAAGGTCTGTATGGAGGAGTGGGCCAAAATCCCTGCTGCAGTGTGTGCAAACCTGGTCAAGACCTACAGGAAACGTATGATCTCTGTAATTGCAAACAAAGGTTTCTGTACCAAATATTAAGTTCTGCTTTTCTGATGTATCAAATACTTATGTCATGCAATAAAATGCAAATTAATTACTTAAAAATCATACAATGTGATTTTCTGGATTTTTGTTTTAGATTCCATCTCTCACAGTTGAAGTGTACCTATGATAAAAATTACAGACCTCTACATGCTTTGTAAGTAGGAAAACCTGCAAAATCGGCAGTGTATCAAATACTTGTTCTCCCCACTGTATGTGGTTGTCCCACCTAGCTATCTTAAGATGAATGCACTAACTCTAAGTCGCTCTGGATAAGAGTGTCTGCTAAATGACTAAAATGTAAATGTAAACAACCCCCTGGGTGTTTTTAATTTGAAAAACTTTCATTTCATAAACCCCAAGTACCCTGTTCACATTTCTTTCACAAATCTGACCACGACTGGGATTAGTACTACAAATTATATTAATACATTTGATTGATATAGTACTTCTCTAGGACCCAAAGACGCTTTACAATAGTAGTGAAAACAATATGATGCTATTGCTTAACCTTCACCTGCACAGTCATTTAAGATATGTGAAAGGAAGTGAACTAGAGCAGAAGGGAGGGAACAACTGTCTGGAATGAAATACAGCCCTCGTATCCCCCTTCTCTCCCCAACATGCCCTACTTTCCTCTCCCTTGAACTCTGTTGCTCTACATTCTATCTCTCTCCGAAACACTGAGGGGGAGACGTTTGATGAAGATTTACATCGTTGAGGAGAGAGAAAGAGAGAGATAAACAGAAGCAGGAGAGACCGCTTTGGACATCTCCTTTCCCTATTAAAGACATTCCTAACATGTTTGTGGCCCAAAGCACTGGTTTTATACACATGTTGGCACAGATTAATACAGCATAAAAATTGTGTTTCATTGTGGGAAAAACAAAAATGACCAATAGTTTTCATTTCATATTATATATGACTATGGCAGGGTTTCCCAAACTCGGTCCTGGGGACCCCAAGGGGTGCACGTTTTGGTTTTTGCACTAGCACTACACAGCTGATTCAAAGCTTGATGATGAGCTCATTATTTGAATCAGCTGTGTAGTGCTAGGGCAAAAACCAAAATGTGCACGCCTTGGGGTCCTCATGACCCAGTTTGGGAAACGCAGGACAATGGCCAGTGATGGTGTCTTGTGAAAGACCCCCAGCTGGTCTAGAGGTAGCTCACTTGATTCAACTTGTCAGTTAACACAATAATAACACCTATGAAATTTTAACAATAAAATATGGCTGTGGTTCTTCAAACGGATCTACAAAGAACCTTTGCGATTGAGGACGGTTCTTTGTAGAACCATTCTCCATAAAGGTTCTATAAAGAACCAGAAAGGGTTGTAACCATAGCAGAACTCTTTTTTGGTGCTATGTAGAACCTTTTTGAATGGTTCTTTATAGAACCTTAGGAAATTGTTATTTATAGCGCCTTTCAGGTGCCCCTTTCAAAAAAAGGTTCTATATAGCACCAAAAAGGGTTCCGCTATGGTTACAAGCCAAATAACCCCTATCTGGTACTATTTAGAACCATTTCTTTTTAGAATAGTCGTCTTTACGACTTTAAATGTGCCAAAATGTCTCTGGGACATTTAAACATGTCCAATATTCTTGTATATGCACTGTCTATGAGGTTGTTTAAGTTAGAGATGCATCTCTTCAGGTAATAATTTAGCATAGCTGAGTCTTTTGCCTTACGACAAGTCAGTTGTAGTTAGCCCAGATCTCTGACAGACAGTGACAGTGACAGAGTGCAGGGTAAATGCAGGATGTAGGTAGGATTTGCTACTCTCTCTCACAGGCATAAGGTTACAATGCCTGCTTTCTTTGAAAGGTGATACCACAGAGACACCGCTACCACCACCACTACAGAAACACACACACATGCACACATACATTGTTTAGTTTTTTTTTCTATATTTTACACACACATTGTTTGAAAAGGGAGGATAGCTCATTCTTCAGAGTCCCTCTTGGAATTGAGAGAGAGAGAGAGAGAGAGAGAGAGAGAGAGAGAGAGAGAGAGAGAGAGAGAGAGAGAGAGAGAGAGAGAGAGAGAGAGAGAGAGAGAGAGAGATGCAGGTATGCAGAGTTTCAGGTGTTTCCAGCCCCTCCTAACACCAGCTTCAGTAGAAATCTCCCCTATAGTGAGTTGTCCATTTCCGAGGCGGAACTGAAGACCTGCTGATAGGTTAGCTAAGTGGAGGAATGGAATGTACCAATGATAGACTGACATTCCTTAGGGCACCTCCCCTCCTACACATAATGTACCTCCACACCACACTGTCTGTTTACAAACACATCTCAGGGAGGAGAGTATATGCAGTTCACTCTAGTTTAAACAGAGGTGGTTTGATTTGACTATTACCTGAGATAAAGTTCAGGGTGATTGTTACAAGACATATTCATGTTTGTTTGGCTATTTGTATGTAAAGATGTAAAGTTTAAATTTGAGAGTGCAAATGTTATCAGATGCCAAAAAATGTAAAATAATCTAGATTGTATACCTGCACACCAAATGAAATAGATGTGACTCTGAAATGAAAAATGGGAGAAGACTAGTGCTCTCCCACTAATTGAGTGATGTTGCAGAGGTAGTTGTAGTAAGCTATTTTTTTATTATTATTCTTTAATTATTCAGGGGAAACCCATTGAGACCATGGTCTCATTCCCAAGGGTGCCCTGATCACAACAATACAACAACCGATACAATGTAAAACAAAACCTCAGAGTAACCTCGAGTTAACCAACCCGTGAACGGATTTGGTAACTCATGTTTTTATACCTCAACAACAAAGTTAGGTAAGTTGGAAACTTGTGTAGTAGACAAAAAGGGAATAGTGAAGTGATCTACGGGTCTTTAATGAGGACCAGCCAACCTTTTGATACAGGATGCAGTGATGAGTATTAGAACTGTCACCTGTGATAAAGGAAAGGGCGCTATGGTAGACGGCATCCAAAGGTTTAAGAGTAGTGGCTGTTGCATTCTGGTAAATGGAGTCACCATAGTCAAGAACTGGCAGGAAGGTTGACTATACAATCTGCTTCCTACTGTTTAGGGAGAGGCAAGATCTATTTCTAAAAAAAGAAGCCCACTTTAAATCAGTATTTTTTTTAAACGTTAAATCCTTGTCAATCCAAAAGCCCAGATATTTATAGCCGAGAACCCGATCGATGGGAGAGCCAGTCAATTAATAAGTATGTAGTCCATCTGAAACATTTTTGTTGAGAATGAAAGAACAACATATATTTAGTCTTGCCCACAATAAGGCTCCACTAAGGCAGTTATTTATCTTATAACTTGTCCTTGTGGTAAAAATGATGTGGGTAAAACGAAGAGCGAATTAAAAGTACGAATCTCGGAGCATCGTAGCACCATTAGGTGCAAAAACTCGACGTACCAAGTTGCAGCCCACTTTTTGGAAGCGAACCACTCGATTTCGACCCTTCGTTATATCGGTATTGAACACGTCACCCTCCCTAGGAGAGTGGGTGACGTCGATAATTTATTGTTAAAACGAGAGGATGCCTGGATCTTTAGTTTAAAGACCCTTGTTCCCTTCGGTCTCAACGTAGACTTTGATCTGAAGCCATTCTTGTGATTATTGTGATTTTGCTATTCATTGTAAACGTTTGTAGGCCTATGTAGCCAAATTATATCTATGATCATATGCTATCCATTTATGTGTTTTATATGTTCTATTTATATTTGTAAATTAACCAATGATATCAAGCCATCCGGCCATGATACTTTGGCACTATATAAACTAGTGACCCGCAGTGTTTGTCATTATACCCTGATGAAGACAGCTTGTCTATCGAAATATTGGTTCTTAGATTATTAAATGATTGCATCTGAGGTCTTAGAGTGTGCAGCTCTCCTTTTCTTTTTCAAGTGCAGCTCTGACAACGCCTGGTCTGCAGGTGGGGCTATGGCATACATAACAGTATCGTCTGCAAACAGATTAATATTACAAGTTTTAACAGATAGACCAATATAGACCAATATTATTTATATGCATCATAGCTTATCTTCCCAGACAAAGAAAACTGAGTTATAACCATAGACTGACAACAACCTGAGGCAGAATCACACACCCCCTTTAACACACACATGAACAGTGATTTGCCATCATAAAAATAAGAAAACTGTTTGCAAACAATACAGTAGCTTATTAATTTAATTACACCCATGTGATACAGCAGCTAACGTATGTAGGTTAGATGTTTCTAAATGCCACTTTCTGTGATTTAAAAACATTTTCCAATATTGGCCCAACTCTTTGAAATAGACAATGTTTTGGTACGGCAGTCACCAATTGAAAGCAGGATTTGGGGTCAATTTCAACTCAGTCAAATAAGGAAACTAACACAACTGTAATTTGTGAAATGTTGTCATTATTTATATTATTTCCAATAAAATATTCTAATGTATTCCCAGGTCTGGGTTTAATAGAGTTGACTCCAACCCTTGTTGAGAAATCAAAATTGCTCTTGTGAAAGTCTTACCTGTCTCCACTCAATTTTAGCCAGCAGCAAAAGCTCCTACACTCTGATTTACGCCAGACAGAAGGAAGACAAACCTGTTATTACAACAGAGTTTGAGGTTTACTCTTCCTTTACCTGTTGGTTTAGGTTTCCTTTTAGTTGGTTGCCTGACTCTTCACTTCGATAAGTCCAAGTGGAAAGGATTTCCGAGCATACAAAAAGTCAAAAAGCTGTACGTTGAAATATGTAATGAGTAGTTGTAGTCCATATCGAGGAGAGCGCAAGAGAATGAAATGGTGCTCTGGAATGCAGCCCTCCCAGGCACACTGTCTGACTGACACTGGAGCTAGACTGGTTCTCTCTCTCTCTCTCTCTCTCTCTCTCTCTCTCTCTCTCTCTCTCTCTCTCTCTCTCTCTCTCTCTCTCTCTCTCTCTCTCTCTCTCTCTCTCTCTCTCTCTCTCTCTCTCTCTCTCTCTCTCTCTCTCTCTCTCTCTCTCTCTCTCTCTCTCTCTCTCTCACACAATGAACTCACTCTGTGATCTGGCCTTGCTCCTCCTTCATTGAAGGTAGTAGCAAAAGGGAGTGTTTTCATTCTGACTAACACACACACACACACACACACACATTCCAGGCTTCGTTGTTGTGTATAATACCATCCTCCAGAAACCCTGATGGTGATTAGCAACTCTCCAGGTGTCCCCCTCCCCCTAATGGGTCAGCCAACTGACCCTAAACAACGCCAGCACTCACAACAAACAGAGGCAAAGACACACAAACACACACACACTCACACAAACAAAAAAATTATCACACACTCAAAATAGAATGGACTGTCATCGCAAGTTCAATATTAATATGGAATGGCTTGATATTAAATGCAGTAGGACTTCAATGGTTTAAGTTCTGGAATGAGCACATTTGAAACTCAAGAAAGGACAACCGTGTCACTCCTTCTATGGAAATGTCTCTGAACCGGAATCAATCAATCCCAATCAACTTGCATTAAGACTGGCACATTGGAGAAAGAAACAGGGCAGAAGAGGGAGGAGACGGCCGAACAGAGGAAGGTGATGTTAGAGACGATGGCAGGGTAGAAGTGGGAGGTGGAGATGGAGAAGAAGGAAGTGGACGTTGGGAGAGGAGAAGAGGGAGGAGGAGGTTGGGAGGAGAGAGGAAGAGATGGAAAAGAAGAACGGGGAGACGGAGAAGAGGAAGGGGGAGACGAAGAAGGGGGCGCAGGAGAGAATGTTGCAGGTATGGAGTGCCATGGATGCCATTGAACGTCTGAGGCAGAGGCTCATAGAGATGGAAGAGAAGGAAAGAGAGATGAGATAGTACAGATGGTAGAATACATAGTGACAGTTGTTGTAGGACTATATAGCCCCTCACCTTTGACCTTAACATTATCCCGATCTCTTCTATGTCTTGTTTTGACTTTGTTACAGATTTCAGAGGGACTTTGCTCCACCCTTTTGGTGTTGGGCCCCAAGGGGTCCTCTTTTCACTGGAAGACACCTTAAGCCATAAAAACAAAGAGATGTCTTTTTTTTAAATGTTATTTGTGATTAATTAAACATTTGAAAAACAACTGCAGATCCTAATGTGATATTGGGCGTTAGTGCCTTTATTTGACCACTAGAGGGCAGCCTCTTATAGACTGAGGAACATGGATTACAAATCAGCAATCAAATGAAAGTCCATAGAATTAGGAATTAGAATACTAATTGAATAGGATCTCTACGTGAAAGTAATCGTAGGAAGAATGCAAGTCTATATCAACCACTTTACCATAACAGCCCTGCTAGAGTTAACATATTATGGAATATAAGAAATTACTCCAAATTCATAATTTATCAACCTTTAAAAAATATATTTCTAAACATACACTTACTGTTATTGTATAATCTGTAGCCTACAACTCACTCAGCTCTAACATGTAGCGAAATAGGAGAAATTACATTTTCCATTGCTCTTATTGAACCAGGGATTTGAGTAAAAGCAGGAGACTCATACTGCAATTAACTGTCAGGATGGATGATAAATATACTGTGAGTGTATCTGCAGGCGCTGTCCAGCTGGCATGTATGTATGTAGGTGTGTGTGTGGGTGTGTGTGCGTGAAAAGGAGGGGGTGGTGTCTAAATCAACAGCTTGCTTGCTCTGATCGTTAAAACCGGGCCTTATCCTAACTTGGGATAGACATGACTGACTCACAGAAATATCCCATTGATTCAAATGCATGATTTAGGTTGTATACATGTTTAGAGTTACAAGACTAGATCCCTAGCCCATAGATAGCCACTCTCTAGTTGACACTACTTGCTCTTGTTTCAACCTCCATAACTCTTTATATCACCTGGTACATACTGTACATACATACTGCATGCTATAATTATCTAAATGCTATAGCCTCATGGATGGCAAAACTAACTCTCTTCACTGCAGACCAGCAGGTAACCTTGGATTTGCCCTGATGTTAGTGGGAATCAGTTCAGTTTCAATAGCCTGCCCCTCACCTAGAGTGGCAGCTATGGCTGAGAGCGACAGCACATAGGTGACAGAGATAAATTACCTGCCACCTAAAAGCCCGATTCCAAATCGACCCCTCAACCTTACCCCTTACACTGTATCCTCTAGGCACCTGTGTAGATCTGAAATGAGAGGCTACCCTGATTGGTTTAAGCATGGTGAAAACTACACCTAGCTTATTAGAGGACAAGGTGGATGGAGCTATTACCATAATGCAGGGAGAGAGAGAGAGAGAGAGAGAGAGAGAGAGAGAGAGAGAGAGAGAGAGAGAGAGAGAGAGAGAGAGAGAGAGAGAGAGAGAGAGAGAGAGAGAGAGAGAGAGAAGAGAGAGAGAGAGAGAAGAGAGAGAGAGAGAGACCGAGACGGCGCCCCAGGCTACACCAATCACAACAGAGAATATGAGCTCAGTGGCCAATGGGGATTCCCCGCTGCCTTTCACCTGCCACACCATTGGACGAAAAGTCAAAATCATCACCATCATTTGTCAAAAAGAAGGAAGTGCCTCAGGTAGTCTCACAGTTTCGTATTATGAATGAACATCTATTTTTGTACACATTAATTCTGCGTGGTTATAGGTTTAATTATGTGTAGTTACAGGGTTAAAACATTCACATACAAGGCATAAAGCTTAAGTTACAAGGCATTAACAAGCATTACAAGGCATTATTCCTAGCATATAGATCCTAAGGTTAACTTAGAAGACAAAGCATGAACAAAGAGATGCCTACCAGGCCAGAGGCCTAGAAGCCTAGGAAATGAGAATTGATCACACAACTTTCTTCCATGGACTGGAAACAGGACAAGAAAGAGAACAAAGGTTTTTTATTCCATTCATAACATCTGAAGGTGTAACCTTCTCAACCCAAAACCAACCACCATTGACCAATCAAACGATACCAAGTTTACAGTGTAACCTGACCACCAAAACTGTGATCTTCATTTGTATAATATTATGTATGCAATTGCTCCGGCTGTTGATTTAAAAATCGGCAGTTCATCAAATACTTGTTCTCCCCACTGTATCTCTCTGTACTTTTCTCCGTTCATATTTCCTTCAATCCTGACTAGTCTCCCAGTCCCTGCCGCTGAAAAACATCCCCACAGCATGATGCTGCCACCACCATGCTTCACCGTACGGACGGTGCCAGTTTTCCTCCAGATGTGACACTTGGCATTCAGGCCAAAGTGTTGAATCTTAGTTTCATCAGACCAGAGAATCTTGTTTCTCATGGTCTGAGAGTCATTTACATGCCTTTTGGCAAACTCCAAGCAGGCTGTCTCTGCCCTTTACTGAGGAGTGGCTTCCGTCTGGCCACTCTACCATAAAGGCCTGATTGGTGGAGTGCTGCAGAGATGGTTGTCCTTCTGGAAGGTTCTCCCATCTCCATAGAGGAACTCTGGAGCTCTGTCAGAGTGACCATCAGGTTCTTGGTCACCTCCCTGACCAAGGCCCTTCTCCCCCGAATGCTCAGTTTGGCCGGGCAGCCAGCTCTAGGAAGAGTCTCGGTGGTTCCAAACTTCTTCCATTTAAGAACGATGGAGGCCACTGTGTTCTTAACGCCTTCAATGCTGCAGAAATTTTTTGGGACCCTTTCCCAGATCTGTGCCTCAACACAATCCTGTCTCGGAGCTCTACAGACCATTTCTTTGACCTCATGGCTTGGTTTTTGCTCTGACATGCATTGTCAACTGTGGGACTTTATATAGACAGGTGTGTGCCTTTCCAAATCATGTCCAATCATTTGAATTCACCACAGGTGGACTCCAATGAAGTTGTAGAAACATCTCAAGGATTATCAATGGAAACAGGATGCACCTGAGCTCAATTTCGAGTCTCATAGCAAAGGGTCTATGTAAATAAGGTATTCAATTTTTGTTTCGCTCTGTCATTATGGGGTATTGTGTGTAGATTGATGAGGAAAAAGTATATTTCATCCATTTTAGAATATGGCTGAAACGTACCAAAATGTGGAAAAAGTCAAGGAGTCTGAATACTTTCCGAATGCACTGTAGATAGCATCAGAGTTATCCTCAGTGAACAAGTTTCAGATAGATACCAAACATGGATACTATAGCATTATTCTATCACACATTCAATTGTCAGTCCTCTGGATACTGTAACGGAGAGATAGATACATGTTGGCCCCTCAGAGGGGGAAGGGCTGACTAGTCCTTGGGCATTGTCCTTTGTGCTTTCCTTGTGTTCCTGGACCATTTGCCATGCAGATCCAGGCAACAGAAAACACATAAATTAGGGCCGAGCCTACAGTGTTAGCCACAAAGACGTTTAAAAGGAAGACAGACAGGTGTGTTTGCATTTCTGTATTCTCTCAGACATGCCAATCATGGTTGAGATGCTCAGGTGCACGCACATAGGCATGGAACCAAACTCTGTCTCTCTCGCTCTCTCTCACACACACACACACACACACACACACACACACACACAATAATCACACCAACATACCCCGTAGGACACAGGGACACAGGTAACCAACCACCAGTCTCTTCAAAACAATCATGTGAATTATCTGAACTCTAATGCACATAGACAGAAGGGGGAAGGGAGGAGGTTGAAAACAACCCAGGGACAGACACAGACAAAGAAGGGGAAAAGAACAGAGAGAGGAGAGGAGCATTCAGTCCAATGTTGTAATACATGATTAGTAATTATTGTGTGTTGTAAATGTAATTGCAGTACTCTGGTCTGAATAGATTTGCAATGCAGCATTCTCCATTAGCATTGTGTAATTATCAATGCACTGCAGAAATACTTTTGACGACATTCTCTGCTTGATTGCAAACAATTTGTGCCCTAAACAGCAGTTATTTACATGACAGCCCACCAAGTGATAACAAGGAAACAGTTGCTTTTCCCTTCTTGGTTTGTGTTCCCTTGTTTAGTCTCTTTTGGCCCGTATTTATGAAGGATCTATGAGTAGGAGTGCTGATCTGCAATCAGGTCCCCCCATTTCATTCATTATAATCTAAACGGTAAACTAATCGTAGATCAGCACTCCTTTATTCAGGTTAGCTAGTCTCATTGAGATAAACTCTCTTTTGTAAGAGAGACCTGGGTACTGTATAATTATACTTGATCTTAACAGAAGTGAGAAACTCCAGTCCACTCCTAGTAGATGGTATTGTAGTCTCTGACAGTTCTTTCCAACAGTCTACCTTCTCAGCAGTAAATTATTAGACTTGGTTAGCCAGGTGAGTAGTGCATTTTCTGGCGGATCGATAACTTTCAACGTATCAATGAAGTGCTGTGGAGAGCACTTCACTTTCCCCAAGCAGACAGAACCTCCGTATATGTGTTAGACTGTTAACTAGACAAGACTCAGCAGCAGCATACTCCTGTGTGTATCCCCTAGGAAGCAGCATAGCCATAGCCAAGCAGCATAGCCAACACACACACAAATATGTGCACACACACATACTGTACACACTAGCAGACATGTACGTGTGAGAGCACAGACACGCATCCACACCCACATATGTGTGAAAACACAGACACTCATGTGCATGCTCACGCAAACACACACACACACACACACACACACACACACACACACACACACACACACACACACACACACACACACACACACACACACACACACACACACACACACACACACACACAGACACAGACACAGACACAGACACAGACACAGACACAGACACAGACACAGACACAGACACAGACACAGACACAGACACAGACACAGACACAGACACAGACACACAGATGTGATCTGTGATGTGTGGATGTGTCCATGGGGAGGTGTGATGTGTGATATGGCAGCTGTTATCATGTTGGAGCAGGGCTTCGTTGTGTTTACTGATACTGGTGAAACACACAGGATGACCTACACTTTAAAAAAAAAGGTGCTATCTAGAACCTAAAAGGGTTCTTCGGCTGTTCCCATAGGAAAACCCTTTTTGGTTCCAGGTAGAACCCTTTTGGTTCCAATTAGAACCATTTTGTGTTCCATGTACCAAAAGGGTTCTACCTAGAACCAAAAAGGGTTCTCCTATGGGGACAGCCGAAAACCCCTTTTGGAACCTTGTTTTCTAAGAGTGTATGACTTCTCCTCTGTTGTTGTGCTTAAGTAGCTCTTACATCTCCCCTACCCTCCTCTTGTATGCACAGACACACACTCACGCACACACAGACACACAGACACAGACACACACACACACACACACACACACACACACAAACACACATACACACACACACTCTTGTTAGGATACTCATCTATTCCCCTGAGACCACCAGCTAAACAAAAACAGCCACTGAACCCTGTAGACTGTACATATAAGTAAGCCTATGTAAACAACTACTGGATCAGCAGCACCACTGAATGAATGAATACCTGATTTGCACTGCTTAGCACATGCTGTTATCATGATGCCCTTTGAGGGTCTGTCTGTGATTCAAATGAGTGGTTTGGTGAATGTGTTCTCTCATCACCATATAACAGACGTGTCTTCACCATTCACTGTAAATATTAGCAGATTATCTTGAGCTGGCCCTTTTTAGGTTAAGACAAAACAACCCTCTCCTCCTGTTCTGGGAGGATGTGCAGGATGATTCATTTGATCAATAAACCAATACTTATTGTGTCAGAGAGCAAAGAGAAACCCGACTGGATATCAATTCAAACACGGATCCTTGCAGTGCAGGGAGTTTGTTGGTCTACCTTGTCTTGAAAATGTCTGGTTATTGTGTTTGATTGAATAGGGGTCTTTGAGTGCTTTGAGTTTCCCAACAGACTTAGGTAACTCTGAAAATCACTTTGTCCCTTTCTTAGTTTGGTAAGTGATGATATG
This sequence comes from Coregonus clupeaformis, assembly GCF_020615455.1. Lineage (NCBI taxonomy): Eukaryota > Metazoa > Chordata > Actinopteri > Salmoniformes > Salmonidae > Coregonus > Coregonus clupeaformis. The sequence continues at coordinate 43,150,714 of NC_059194.1, read as the reverse complement.
TAACCACCTGCCTCAGGGAAATGGGTTGAAGGAGATGAAAGGAGAGAGACAGACAGAAATAGAGTGAAAGAAAGAGAGTTACGAGAGAAAGACAGTCCGTCAACGAGAGAAAGAGAGAGAGGTGAGAAAGGCAGTTAGAGAGAGAGTCAGAGGAGAGAGAGAGAGAGAGAGAGAGAGAGAGAGAGAGAGAGAGAGAGAGAGAGAGAGAGAGAGAGGAGAGAGAGAGCAGAGACGAGACAGACAGACAGACAGACAGACAGACAGACAGACAGACAGACAGACAGACAGACAGACAGACAGACAGACAGACAGACAGACAGACAGACAGACAGACAGACAGACAGACAGACAGACAGACAGCTCAGCAGTCTTGTTTAACAGGAGAGGCAGAGGGAAACTTTAAGAGCAGAGAGGGTTTTCCATTATTTAATTTCCTTGTATTAACTTAATAAGCTGGTCCCTCTCAGGGATGGACACATGGGACGCATAACAACATTGTGACAATAATATTATATCATGTGGTTGGATTATGTGTGTGTGTTTGTTTAAATGTTTTGATGTTTCCCAGGACTCCCAGGAAAACAGTGATGACTGTTGCTGAGTGGACTATGTTGGTTAAAGTGAGTAAAGACGCAGTATGTCTGTGTTTTACCGAACAGTGCAAACTGACCCGGGCCCATATTCATAATCATAAAGCATCACAGAGTAGGAGTGCTGATGTAGGATCAGTTTTGCTTTTTAGATCATAATGAATGAGATTACATGAACAGGAGGGACCTGATCCTGGATCAGCGCTGAGATGCTTTATGAATATGGGTTGTGAAAAGAAGAAATAGGTCAGCCAAACAGGTGGTACTGTGGTATTCCTATCAGAGAGGTGAGTGCTGATACCATGTTCTGTCCTTGTCCTAATAACTGCAATGGTAGCAGGTGTTTTGGTGGGGAAATTCTCTCATTGGGGGAGCCTGGTTTCACTTAACCCCTGTCTTTATTTGTGTTGTGTTGAGTTGTGTTGTGTTGCGTTTTGTTGTGCTGTGATTTGCTGTGTTGTGCTGTGCTGTGCTGTGCTGTGCTTTGCTATGCTATGATGTGCTTTATTGTGTTGTGCAGTCCTGTGTTGTGTTGTGCTGTGCTGTTCTGTAATGTGCTGTGTTGTTGTAATGTGCTGTGTTGTACTTTGTTTTGGTATTTGTCGTGTAATATTCTGGAGAGATATTTTCTCCATTAGGCCTATAGCTCCGGCTTGAAATATGTCACTGGAGCTTATGTTGGCCAGATAGCCACAATAGAGCTGACTAATGCAGAAATAGACTGCAGGCTAAGCCTCCACTAGCACTAGATGCCTCTAAATGTCAGAGACTGGAGCTTATGTTTATGCTGTATCTAATACTGTATGTGCATACTGCGCCTCTAAACTGTCATTCATGTGTTTATGTCTCTGCTCTGATCAGATACACTTTTGCACACATTTTATTTACAGAGGGAATGGCCACAGAACTTTCTAGAGTAAACATGGAACTATCACCCAAACTCAAAGTGTTGTGTACTGTCTGTCATGAGCCCTCTCACTCCACTGGGTTACCACCTTAAGTTGTTTCCACTCTGCTCACCACTCTCTCTCTACTCAGCCTAACTAGCTCCACCTGTCCCTGCTCTGCTCGGCTCTAATTACTCTGCCAGCTGCGCTGCATTACCCACTAACCTCTCCCAGTATTTATAGCCCTGTCTTTCAGCTCCTCCTTTGTCAGATCGTCTGCAAAGCTCACACCCGAACCTGTTTGCTCGCGCTTCTGGCTCACCCTGGTTTTGTGACCCCGGACCTGCCTGGTTTTTGGATCCTCTTCTGCCTCAGGAGATCCAGACCTGCTTCTGCCATTACGACTCCTGACTACTCTTCAATCCCGGTAACTCTGACCAGCCTTCTGCCCTTGCTACTACGTATTTTGGATTTCCTTGAACTGTACTGCTGCCTGGTTTCATTCCGCCCCTGTGTCTGTGTTTCCTCCCCCAGGACTTCTGGACCACCAACCACCGGCGTCATCGGACGCATCGCTGCCACTGGGGGGAGGCACAGACCCAGCACATCGGACGGGATAACCCCTGAGCCTTCACTCACTCCCTACATCCCTTTCCCTTAAGTTTAAATAAACTTTCTGGTGTGACGCACATTGTGGTCCTCTTGCTCGTCTGTCTGAACCGTGACAGTACGATCGACCATTATGGACTCAGCGCACACTTCCGACATGGAAACCGAAGAACCTGAGCAACCCACCGCCATGCTACGCCTGGAACACACTGAGAGAGAGCTAGGCCGCATGAGCGCGACATCACCTCTCTGCTTCAGGCCGGCTACCAACAGCATCAGCAGTTCCAGCAGCACCAGCAGCAGTCCCAGCAGCAGCAACAACAACTCGCCATGATCATTCAACTCCTCACCAACCTGACCCCCAGCCAGTCTGCCCACCAGCCCCTGCCCCCCGAGTTACCTGCCCCGGTCATTGCGAAAGCCGCTGCTCCGAACCCAAGATTGGAAACCCCGAGCGGTTCAACGGCGATTCTACCCAGGTCCGGCCATTCCTGACTAGCTGCCGACTTCAGTTCTCCTTGCAGCCAAGGACCTTCGCCACGGAGGGGGCTAAGGTTGGGTATGCCATCACTCACCTGACGGGCCGAGCTCGACTCTGGGAACAGCAGAGTTCGAACGTCAAACCCCCGCATGTGCAACCTTCGACCGGTTTGCCGAGGGAGATGCTGAAGGTGTTTGACCTGGATTCACCAACCGCAGAGGCGTCTCGTGAACTGTTCAGTATTCGACAAGGCAGACGTACAGTCGCAGACCATTCCATCGACTTCCGGAACCCTGGCTAGAGCGAAGTTCTTGGAACACACCATCGTTGGTGGACGCGTTCTTCCATAGTTTGGCTGACTATATCAAGGACGAGTTGGTCTCCATGAACTGCCTTCCACTCTTGATGAAGCCATCGCACTGACTGTCAGGATCGACAGAGGGATACAGACCCGTTGTCGTGAGAGGGGCGCCAAGGTCCACCTACTACCGGCATTCGGAGAGATCCGACTGGGCTCCTGTCATCTACTGCCACTCACCCAGTTCAGCTTGATCAGTCTGAGCCTATGGAGATTGGGCAGCCTCTCACTCCTGCAGAGCGCCAGCGACGCCACCTCAAACCTCTGCCTCTATTGTGGAGGTGATGGACATCGTGTGGTAACCTGCCCTTTAAAGGGCCGCTCACCGGGCATAGGGAGTCCGGGTGAGTTCAATGACCATCCAGTCCCTCCCGACCGCAAACCCCTCTGCAAGTTCACCTCCGCCTCCCTGACTCAACTCTACACCCTGGCTGCTCTGGTGGATTCTGGCGCCGAAGCCAACATAATGGACATCAAGCTGGCACGCCAACTGGGACTGGAGAACCTCCGTTTGACACCTCCTATTCCTGCCCGGGCACTGGACGGACACTCACTCGGATCGGGTCACTCATGTCACGGCCCCGGTCTCGATGGGTCTGTCCGGAAACCATCAAGAAACTATCCAGTTTCACCTGCTCCCCTCTCCAGGCCAACCCCTCATCCTGGGTTACCCATGGCTCCGCGGCACAACCCTCAGCTCGACTGGGTGACCGGTGATCAGGGAGTGGGGAGAGGACTCCACCGAACCTGCCTGCTTGCCGCCGCACTACCCCTCGGCCAGTGCCTACTAACTCCGCTCCTGACCCTCCAAGGACCCTGTGTCGATTCTGCCAAGTCCCTGCATGTTGCAGCTCTGACCTGGGCTGTTGAGGAACAGGTGCTGGAGGCTCTCCGACCAGCCAGGTCCCAGCACTTGCCCAGCTGACCGCCTTTTTGTCCCCGAAGACCTGAGGCCCAGGTCGCTCAGTGGGGACATGACTCCCGCCTAGCTTGTCACCCTGGCTCCACCCGCACTTACAACCTGCTCGCCCAGAGTTCTGGTGGCCCTCTCTGAGAAGGATGTACGGGAATTCGTCCAAGCCTGCCCCATCTGCAACCAACACAAGTCGTCCTGCCAGCCCCCAGCCGGATTGCTGCAGCCCCTGCCTGTGCCCAGGAGTCCGCTGGTCCCTGCTGCGCCTTGTCCTCCTCCTCCACGGCTCGCCGATGGTGGTCTGGTTTACACCGTCCGCCGCCTGCTTCGGTCCAGACGGAGGGGTAGGGTCTCCCAGTACCTCATTGACTGGGAGGGCTATGGACCTGAGGAAAGGACCTGGGTGCCAGCTAGTCGGATTGTGGATAGGACTCTCATCACCGCTTTCCACCAACGGCATCCTGATCAACCTGCAATCCGTAGGGGCCGCCCCAGAGGGGTCTCTAACCGTCCCTGCCCGCTCGGCTTCCCTGTCCTGTGCCTGATCCGGTCTCGACCTGTCCCATCTCCGACCCCCTCCGGCTTCCTCCCAGGATGAGGACGTTCACTGACCATTCGGAGGAGTTCTAGCCCTCCTCCGGCTCCCCTCCTCCGCCCGCGTGGTGTTGCTCTTGGGACTTCTGGGGCCGCCCCTTGGGGGGCTCTGTCATGAGCCCTCTCACTCCACTGGGTTACCACCTTAAGTTGTTTCCACTCTGCTCACCACTCTCTCTCTACTCAGCCTAACTAGCTCCACCTGTCCCTGCTCTGCTCGGCTCTAATTACTCTGCCAGCTGCGCTGCATTACCCACTAACCTCTCCCAGTATTTATAGCCCTGTCTTTCAGCTCTCCTTTGTCAGATCGTCTGCAAAGCCCACACCCGAACCTGTTTGCTCGCGCTTCTGGCTCACCCTGGTTTTGTGACCCCGGACCTGCCTGGTTTTTGGATCCTCTTCTGCCTCCAGGAGATCCAGACCTGCTTCTGCCATTACGACTCCTGACTACTCTTCAATCCCGGTAACTCTGACCAGCCTTCTGCCTTGCTACTACGTATTTTGGATTTCCCTTGAACTGTACTGCTGCCTGGTTTCATTCTCGCCGCGTTGTGTCTGTGTTTCCTCCCCCAGGACTTGGACCACCAACCACCGGCGTCATCGGACGACGCTGCCACTGGGGGAGCAGACCCAGCACATCGGACGGGATAACCCCTGGAGCCTTCACTCACTCCCTACATCCCTTTCCCCTTAAGTTTAAATAAACTTTCTGGTGTGACGCAATTGTGGTCCTCTTGTCGTCTGTCTGAACCGTGACACTGTCTGCAATTTATCAGACATCATTCTGTCGTAGGCAGTCACAGTGGTTCCTAAAACATTCTTCAATTTTTGACTGCAGTTGATCATTCATTAGCTCTTGCTCAGTAAAAAAAAGTATAATGTTGCTGCTCGTATACACTCTTAGAAAAAAAGGTTATATCTAGAACATAAAAGGGTTCCTCGGCTGTCCCCATAGAAGAACCTTTTAACCTCTACGGGATCGGTGTACCGTATACGGGACGGTTGCACTAACGTGTAGGCAACAACACATCCGCCACGCTGATCCTCAACATGGGGGCCCCTCAGGAGTGCGAGCTCAGTCCCCTCCTGTACTCCCTGTTCACTCATGACTGCATGGCCAGGCACGACTCCAACACCATCATTAAGTTTGCCGATGACACAACAGTGGTAGGCCTGATCACCGACAATGATGAGACAGCCTATAGGGAGGAGGTCAGAGACCTGGCCGTGTGGTGCCAGGATAGCAACCTCTCCCTCAACGTGATCAAGACAAAGGACATGATTGTGGACTACAGGAAAAAGAAGAGGACTGAGCACGCCCCCATTCTCATCGATGGGGCTGTAGTGGAGCAGGTTGAGAGCTTCACGTTCCTTGGTGTCCACATCACCAACAAACTAAAATGGTCCAAGCACACCAAGACAGTCGTGAAGAGGGCACGACAAAACCTATTCCCCCTAAGGAGACTGAAAAGATTTGGCATGGGTCCTCAGATCCTCAAAAGGTTCTACAGCTGCACCATCGAGAGCATCCTGACTGGTTGCATCACTGCCTGGTATGGCAACTGCTCAGCCTCCGACCGCAAGGCACTACAGAGGGTAGTGCGTACTGCCCAGTACATCACTGGGGCCAAGCTTCCTGCCACCCAGGACCTCTATACCAGGCGGTGTCAGAGGAAGGCCCAAAAAATTGTCAAAGCCACCCTAGTCATAGACTGTTCTCTCTGCTACCGCACGGCAAGCGGTACCGGAGCGCCAAGTCTAGGTCCAAGAGGCTTCTAAACAGCTTCTACCCCCAAGCCATAAGACTCCTGAACATCTAATCCAATGGCTATCCAGACTATTTGCATTGCCCCCCCATTGTTTGAGGAGAGTGCACAACAACAACAAAAATGTTCACGGCTACTGGTTTGATTCATTCACCTCTGAAGGTAAATAATGTACATACATTCAGTAATCTTGCTCTGAATTGTCATCCTAAGGGTCCCAGAGATAAAATGTAGCATAGTTTTGTTTGATAAAATCCATTTTTATATTCAAATGTAGGAACTTGGTTCTACAGTTTGAACCCCTGCAATATCTGGCTCCACACCCACCCCGCCCGGCCAACTAGATATGTGAAAGTTAGTGTATAAGCTAATGATCCATCATGTATGACATTCCTGGGAGTGTGTAAACTTACATTTTGTATTACCATATCATTTTTGAATGTTGTCTATAGTTACGTACTTGAAAATGTATCAATTGACCAATTCGGCACATTTGGGCAGACTTGATACAATATAGTCCAGTATTGGTATCAAGAATATGCATATCCTTGCTTCAGGTCCTGAGCTACAGGCAGTTAGATTTGGGGATGTCATTTTAGGCGAAAATTGAAAAAAAGGGTCCGATCCTTAAGAGGTTAAAGAACCCTTTTTGGATCCAGGTATAACCCTTTTGGTTGCAGGTAGAACTCTTTCGGGTTCCATGCAGAACCTTACCACAGAGGGTTCTACATGGAACCTAAAAGTGTTCTACCTGGAACCAAAAAGGGTTATCCTATGGGGACAGCTGAAGAACCCTTTTGGAACCCATTTTTCTAGGAGTGTACAAATGACTAAAAGATGTCTGAGGGTGCTGTGGCCTTTGTGTGTTTGGCTCTGACGTGATAGCTGGACCACTCACTTAATTGTCTCTGGTGCTAATGGCTTGTTCACACACTAATCATAAAGTGTGGGAGATGTGGGGTGGAAGGAAATAGAAGGAGGGAAGGGAGCGGAGGAAGAGATGGAGGGGAGTGAGGAATTGATCGAAGGAGAGAAATGGAGGGAGAGAGAGTGAAGGAGGGAGGGAGGGAGAGAATGGGAGGAAGGGGTCGAGGGACAGAGATGAAGGGTTGGAGAGGCAGAGATGGAGGGGAGAGGTCATGGGATGGAGGGATGGAGAGAGATGAAGGGATGGAGAGAGAGAGATGGAGGGGTGGAGGGGAGAGGTCGAAAGATGGAGGGATGTAGAGAGACGAAGGGATGGAGAGAAAGAGATGAAAGGCTGGAGGGGAGAGGTCGACGGGTGGAGGGATGTAGAAAGATGGAGGAGTGGAGGGGAGCGGAGGAAGAAAGATGTAGTGAGAAAGCAAGGGAGAGGAGAGGTGGGAGAGGAAAGGAGAGATGAATGGGTGGAGAGATGTAGGAGAGAGGGAGAGGTGGAGAGAGAGGGACAGAGAGAGAGAGACAGAGGGGTCAGGCAGGGGGTCAGTGTGTTTGGCCAGAGTGTGACAGCTAGAGAAAAAACAAGCGTGCTCTTTCCTATCTGCAGCAATTAGTCTCAGCTAACAGTGTTCCTCACTACCTGTGATCTCTCACTGGTTGGACCATCCTCTGATAAAACATTTTTTTTGACTCAAATCAATAATTCACCTTTATTTGGACTTCATTGCACTTTGTACGAAATGTAACATATCATTCGAAAAGGAGTGTCTCGGATTTTCGTACAGAATAATACGAAATGCTCTGAGACCAGGTTGATCAGTTGAGACCAGGTTTCACCACCCATGGAGGGACGAAACAAATAACCCTTTTCCCTAAGAGTGTACTGTAGGCATATTACAATACATTTGATTGGTGCAGTGTATTTCAGAGGGGTTGTCTACAAATGTAACTCCAGCATCTTAACAGATTAGACACCTGGACTCCACATTGATTATGGATACATCCCCATGAAGATGTCTAGTGGCAGAGCCTTCCGGGCGATTCCAAACCAGCGGGAGCGGAAAATATTTTTGGTATCTCAGATTGTTCTGTCAATTCTCACATAGAAAGTTAATTGGGAGGAATGATATTTTAAATGCTTTTTACATTTGTATCACAAACCATTTTTAAGAAAATCATGATGAAAGTGGCAATTTGTAGGCCCTTTTTAGACCTATAAGACCCTATGATCTGTGAACCGTTTATGATACAGACATCTTGGTGCCATTATACTCCGTATAGTGTGCTCTGAATAAAATATGGAGTATGTATTGACTCTGAAGTAAAAATCTTCACATTCATTTATTCAACATAAAAAATATGAATATCTCAAAACTACTCTTTTTGATTTTGTTCATTTTAAGAGATATTGTTTGTAACAATATACTCTATAAATACATAACACTTACAGAGTGGGCTCTGAATGTGCAAACCTAAAGGAGGGTTGTGATTGGTTAATGACCTATAATGTCAATTTCTATGTATAAAATGGGTCATATCATTAAAAGTACCCGAGCCCACTCTGAAAATTTGACGTGTTTGAAGACTATATTGTTAAAAACAATATGTCTACAAATAAGCTAAATAAAAAAAGGTTGTTTGAGAAATTAATATGAATATATTTAATGTTGAATAAATGAATGTGAAAATGTGTCTTTCAGAATCTAGACATACTCCATATTTGAGAAAACACAATAAGGAGTATAATGACACCAAAATGTTGTCATGCATGGTTCACAGATCATAGGGTCTTACAGGAGGCATGTACAGATCTAAAAAGGCCCTAAAATTGCCAACTTCATCATGATTTTCAACAACAACAAAAAAGTCATATAAATGTAAAAAGCATGTTAAACATTCTTCCTCCCAATGAAGTTTCTATGTGAGAATTACCAGAACAATCTGAGATACTCAAAATATTTTCTGCTCCCGCTGGAGTGGATTCGCCCTTCGAGTTAGGATTAAGGGATTCATACTAAAAATGACCCCCATGGTTATAGTGTTGCTCAGTGTTGTCCAACACAGTGAAAATATGACGTCGCCAGCTACCTCAAGCTTGCATTCCATTCAAGGTGCATTATGATTGATGGTCCCTGATGATGGCTGTATGTCCTAATATGGACACTGTATGTAATGCCGAAAAGGAAGGGTTTTTGCCTTCAATTTCCATTGTCCTCCAATCATTGCTGAATATCCCCTATCCATCCTGTTGGCACGGACCGGTGTTGTATCAAATCGTGTATCCATCCATAAGGGATCATAACACGGGGGGATCATGTCCTCAGTGACGACACATTGCGCCGTAACATCAATTTAAGAGAAAGCACATGATGGATCCCTCTCATAGGTACGGGTCGGGGGAGGGGTCACAAACAATTAACACGAAATGGTTTTGAGTGAAAGCTCTCTCGTGAGAGACCAACACTATCCCAGGGTGCATCTGAGGCCCCTTCCTTTGTTAGCAGCCGAGGTGGGGGAGGACTGCGAGAAGGGGGGAGGATGGGGAGGAGAGGAGAGGAGAGGGGTGAAGCCCCATCTGTCACAGAGCTGGCTGGGCCAGTACTTTTGTTGTTCAGGAGTGATGAGATAGATAGATGTGTGTGGTGTGTGTGTGTGTGTGTGTGTGTGTGTGTGTGTGTGTGTGTGTGTGTGTGTGTGCGTGCGTGCGTGTGTGTGAAGAGATAGATGGTAGTCATCACCATGAAGTAGGGACCAACCACTGGTTTAATCAAACCAAGTGACCCAGTGTGACACACACAAATGCATCAGGACCTCCTCCACAAACATGCACACATGCACACACGAGAGCACACACACACAAACAGGTAGTGAAAATATGTATTATCTTTTTTTATTTTTTTATTGGTGGCATCATTATTTCCATAGGATCTCCCCCCAAAAAAATCACCAAACATTTCAACCCACCAGCAACATAAGAAAGAATGGAGGAGGCCCTGATGCAGAGGTAGAGAGATGAGCGAGGGAAGAGAGGAAGTGCCAGTGAAGGTATGAGAAGGTAGACCTAGGGTAGATGTTACTGGTGGTGGGGAGGAGGAGGAGGGGAAACATAGGGACACAACCTGTACAGATGTTCAGACTGACATCAAAGTACTGAAGCTGCTCTGAAGTAGTCTCTCTGAGGAAGAGAGACTGACAGGGAGCCTGAGAGGTAGGCTACAGTAGCTACAGAGTGCAGCTAATACACCTAATCAGAAAGCCACTTGTTCAAATGAAATTAAGTCGAATTGTATTGGTCACATACACATATTTATCAGATGTTATTGCGGGTGTAGCGAAATGCTTGTGTTCCTAGCTCCATCAGTGCTCCAACAGTGAGGTGCAGGAGGGGGGGGGGGGAGTAGTAGTAAAGCAGTAAAGGCAAGACGAGATTTAGAATAGGTTTCGTCAGCAATTCTCTTTGCTGGTCACTATTCTATTATATAGTTGGTTTGTCAATGTTAATCAATTTTGTGAATATTTACAAATATGTTTGGAAAATACTAGGAGGCTACTGCGCTGTTTCACCCAATGCTATCCTGTCACTTCGACCTGAATTAAATGAAGGGATTCGTTTATCTGGCCCGGGTTACCGCTGTGGAAGGAGTTAAAACCGGGTAAAAAGTGATTACATTCGTTTTGTAAGCGGGCTGCCTCCCGGCGTGAGCCAGGTGACCTGCTCTGGCCGAGCGTGAAGTCGGCTCAAAACAAAAGTGGTGTGTTGAGTAGGATTCTGTGTTTTCACATAAACGCTTTATCTTTCTTCCCAGTGAAAAATAGCTTGAAAATTAAAAAATGTATTTGATGGAAAAGAGATGTTGTATGTGTTTGTACGATGCACAATGCTGCCTTGTTGCCAACATGACCGAGCAGCGCAAACGCATATGACTGTTTGAGTTGAGACGGGGCGCTCCTCCCTCCCCGCTTTCGCCCGGTGAAGTGACGGGCCATTGCCCGGATCAACCCGGGCCAGAGTAATAGAGCTCCCTCAATGACCACCAGCACCTGCGTTGTGCGCGCTGTGCGCATGCGTAGTCCTACAGATCCGACGTTGGCGTCAGTCAGCACTAAAATGCTATCCCGTTAGAACACCCCGTCAACGGGTTGTGCCAAAGCTGTGCTCACCGCGCCTCGCTTCCTCTCCACAATACGAACACGGACGAAAAGAACACCATGTTATCCAGATTTAAAGACGCTACATTTCAGCAGTGAAAAGAGGAGGGAGAGACGGAGGAGAGTGAACTAACAAAATAGGCTAGAAAGGGACACAGAGAAGAGAGAATCCCACCGACCATCTGCGTGAGGCGAGAGAGTGGAGAAGGAGGCCAACCGGAGAGCAGCAGCCGACTGCGCTGTGGAATAACCTACGGTTTCCGTTGATTTGAAACCAGAATTTTGAATTGTATTTATTATTCTGCGAGACATTTGACTAAATTCCCACAAAATGTCATCTTCTGGCAAAGACAACAGCGCACACTATATGAACTATGTGGGACCTTATCGTTTGGAAAAGACCCTCGGCAAAGGACAGACAGGTTAGTCCTTGTCTCTTGTCTAACCGTGGATGATGTGTATCCTATCGCTCGCGATTGCTGGCTGCCAATGAAAGCACTGGTTGTCTTTTATGGGTTATGCTGACATGGGCAAGGCCATATGGGCTACTCTGTAGGTTATTGTGGGTCGGATGAATTTGATTTAGGGTGCATCACTGACGTGCGGGCTGGTTGCTTCTAGTTCCCACGTATTGCTTTTGACTCACTGCATCAATCGGGGTTGAGAGCTTTCAGTCAGTGGGACTGTGCACTTGAATGTCTGTTGTGGATTATCCAAAAATTATACTTCATAATAAAAGGAAATAAACTGGTCCGCCCTACAGCCTAGTCAGCTGGCTACAGTAGGGCTACATGTAGTCCACACGGCTTACGTGTGATTATTGAAATATAATAAAAAATTGCCAGACAACGGGAAGATGGTATCCAAATGTTGCATGTTGTGGGTTTGTTACATTGTAGCGTGTCGCTGTCTTTGAACATGCACACATTTGTCGGTTACAATGTTGCATTGGGGAAACCTGCGCTGATCTCTGCAAAATGAGATAGGGCAAGCTACTGCACTGCACAACGCTGCTCTACCAGCGGTATAGTTTCTCTGTCCGTCCCTGCAATGACAAGCACTAGCACCTATCCGTGCAATTGCTGCTGCAATTACAAATACTTTTAATCCCAAACTACACGCATGTGGTGAATTTTATTTTATTAACGAAAGATTGACATAGTCTAGTGATTTCCTGATACCGTATTTGTATCCGGCTAAAGCAGTTTGATTAAAATAAATAGCCTATGTGGGATGCATAGCATCCCCAAACCCACTAGGTGATGATGTGGGTACCACTGTCATGTGGGCACCACTGTCATAGGATATAGGCTACTTTTTTGAAGGGTCTAATGAGTAAACAAGCTGTGTGCCCCCCATCATCTCTGATTCTCTTCTGGACACGCAATATCAAGTGTGCCTATAGTGTGGTCTCAATCAAATGATCCATAGCCTATAGGAGCACAGAGCAAAGTTATAATTCTAAGATGGCTGCTGGGATGGTGTAAATAAAACAAGGCTTCATTACACACCGCAATGGATATTTCAACCCTGAGCTCTTGCTGATCAAAGCAATTGTTTTGTGCTGCCTAACCAATGCTGTGCTGTGTAGGCCTACAGTGGCAGTTCAGAAGGAGAGTCAAATAATTCTTTCTAAAATAATTTTTCATTAGGTCCAGTCCAAAAAAATCATTATCTTGTGTGCGGACTAGCTTATAGCCTATGTTCTGTTTAGTTTGAGAAGGAGAGCAGGAAGATGAGTAGGAGGACTGGAGGTCAACTTTGATAGCTTGCTACTACTATAATTGATTTTAATAAAAACAATATGTATGTTGCCCATGTTGCATTTATCAGGGTTATTGACCTCACAATAAGCCAGATTCTAGTAATTTACATTGTGGTGCTCAAACTTGAAGCAGCAGTCAAGGCAAAATCAATTGGAAATGGACAGCTCATGGTGCTGAAAGTAGGCAAATTCGAGAAGGCATAATTTATTTAAAGCGTCTTCATTTTAATTAGACTTTACTAATAACAAGAGAGCCTATTTCTTCCTATTTAAGAAATAAGAGGTAGGCCTTCCTGTTTCACAGACGAAATTAGGCTGTAGGCTGCTATATACATAGATTTGTCGGCCAATTCCTCCACCCACCATGCACTCTTTAAATAGCCTACCTCCGTGTCAGTGAAGGGCTGTTAAGTTAAAACCAGGACTCGAATTGAGGGTGTATGAGAGGGTATGCCATAGGACTACCTTTTATTAAAGAAAATTGTGAAAAGCACAGGCCTACCCATTGTTAGCTTAAGAGTTTGAAGAAAATATAACAGATCCGATTATATAAAGTGATCTATAACAGCGCTTTGTTCCGCGATGCTTTATGCTAGAAACAAGCTGAAAATACCCTGCAAAGTCATGACTCTGTTGCATATGGGGATACCATTGTTTCATTTCTTTGATATTCAGAGGCTGAGCTACAACCTTCTACAGCCGAGGAGACAAAACATATTCTAATTCTGTCACTATCAATTGATTAACCTATTCACTTTCTGCACAATAAAATATGTTTAAACCCAGACAGCTTTTAAGGAAACACTTCTGGAAGAAGAGTAGCCAGCAGTTAAAGCTTACATTTCTCTGCATCTGTAGGCCTACTGTCTGGGGTGGAAAAATAGGCCTAACCTTTGAAAGTGCCATGCTCAGAATCCTAATGACATCTCAGATTTAATTATTTCGCAAACAGGGACCGTTTCGTTGCAAACAAGACACTGATTTGGCATTGGAGAAATATAAGATGAACACATAGGTATATCTCTCTGTCCATTCTTTGCCTGTAATTTTGGTAATTTGTGAAGTATTCAAAAAGATTCTGCTAATATGTAAAATGACGTAGAACTGCGTTCATCAATATAGAACTCACGCATTAGGGTGTACATACATACAGTAGCCTACTGTAACGCACACACACTGTAATTCTCACTCCAAAGTCACTGCTGTTTACAGTGCTATGGATGAGAGAGAGGGGCACAGTCCTAGATGACCATGCAGGTTAGCGAGGTCACACACCAGTCGGAACCCGTACTCTGGTCTCATTACCATATTTATGTGAAGGCTTTACATGCAATGAGTTACATAGTAAGTAGAGAACTATGCTAATGACTTACTGTGTAACTCTACTAGTCATTTCCCACATTACTGCAGGGGACAAAACAAGTCCGGGAACTTAGTTCATATTCACCAGAATCCTTGGTTTGTATTAGCATTGGCTCTTGCAATGATTGCATTTGATTAGCTGCTAGTGGCATTACATCGTTCCATTCCCGTATGAACGCATCCATTCGGGTCACCTTCTGTACCTGTGTCCTTGTATACCATAGGTGCTCATTGGTGCTCAGGGTGCCAGGTAGCCTAACGGTTAGAGCGTTGGGCTAGTAACCGAAAGATTGCTGGTTTGAATACCTGAGCTGACAAGGTGAAAACTCTGTCGATGTGCCCTTGAGCAAGGCACTCAACTCTAATTTGCTCCAGGGGCACTGTACTACTATGGCTGACCCAGTCAAACAACACAAACTTCACCTATCCAGTGTATGTGACTATAAAACCTTCTTTAAAATCCCCTACAACCACCTCCACCCCCTCTCATCTAGTCCTCTCTCCCCACCACCCTGCTCTCTAGCCTGGGTAAGCGACGTCCCAGCTTTCCTTAGCAGTCCAACATCTACAATCTCCACTACCAACCCCACCCCTCTTAGCCATTATTTTCTCCCCACCACCCTGTTCTTTGGGTAAAAGGCATGCCACGTGTGTGGAGCTTGTGTCGTCTGTTCCCCCCTGTCCTCCCAGGGCACCAGTGTCCACTCCAACTATGACTCTGCGTCCTGAAATGAATCTAAAGTGGAGCTGGGCCGCAAGCAGGAACGCCGCTGAATGACTCTCTGTGTATGTGTGTGTGTCTGATTGTGCGCACGTCTTGACATGAGACGTGACATGCGAGCGAAGCGAGTGTTGTGCTGGCTCCAGCAGGACTGTGAGGCTGACTGAGATTGTTGATGGCTGTTATTATGAATAGACTTCCCCGGTGCTGCATCTGCAGAGGGAGGACAGAGAAGCCCATATGTCATCACACTCCCACACCAGGAGCTTAGGCAGGGGGAGAGACGTGCGTTTGTGCGTGCTTGTGTGTGTATGTGTTTGTGTGCGTGCGCATCACACACAGAGCTTATGTGGAAACCCAAGGAGCCAGGATTTAAAGAGAAAGTCTTGTAGC